>NC_091367.1:10409608-10467108 GCF_038502225.1 Cherax quadricarinatus
AGTTTCGCCTGCCTTAAAGGGACTGTTAGTGTACAGCAATATCCCAGTCTAGAGAACAAGTAATTTGCATCATTATCGGCTTGGCATCTCTTGTTTTGATGGTTCTAGTTATCCCAGCTTATCATTTTCGTTGAAGTTGTGATAATGATACTGTTGTGGTGGCTCTCAGTGCCATATTTAGTGCCTAGTAGTAAGAGGATAATGTAATGCCTTGTTTATATGCTGGCACTTTATGAGAGCGAAAAATCGCATCACACACTGTCACCACCTCACATAACTACACATTCCATCACCATCACATATCACTGTCATTACACTCCATCAGCCCTCCTATCACCACCAAACACACACACACACACACACACAGATAACTGCTGCAGCATATGGGCGCCTGGCAAACCTGAGAACAGCGTTCCGATACCTTAGTAAGGAATCGTTGAAGACACTGTACACCGTATACGTCAGGCCCATACTAGAGTATGCAGCACCTGTTTGGAACCAGCACTTGATTAAGCACGTCAAGAAATTAGAGAAAGTGCAAAGGTTTGCGACAAGGTTAATTCCAGAGCTAAGGAGAATGTCCTATGAAGAAAGGTTAAGGGAAATCGGCCTGACGACACTGGAGGACAGGAGGGTCAGGGGAGACATGATAACGACATATAAAATACTTCGGGGAATAGACAAGGCGGACAAAAACAGAATGTTCCAGAGAGGGGACACAGAAACAAGAGGTCACAATTGGAAGTTGAAGAGTCAGATGAGTCGAAGGGATGTTAGGAAGTGTTTCTTCAGTCATAGAGTTGTCAGGCAGTGGAATAGCCTAGAAAGTGATGTAGTGGAGGCAGGAACCATACATAGTTTTAAGACGAGGTTTGATAAAGCTCATGGAGCAGGGAGAGAGAGGACCCAGTAGCAACCAGTGAAGAGGCGGGGCCAGAAGCTAAGACTTGACCCCTGCAACCACAAATAGGTGAGTACACACACACACACTAGAGCAATGAAAGGAAGCTTTCTCAAGATGAGAAATCAGGGGTGCCATAATGAGGCCTCGGTGCCTTCAAGTGCCAAGAGTTATCAAGCAATCATTGCTTGCAAGACATATGCAATACTCTGCAACATACATCAACACGCCAGACAGATACCCTGTGGTGAAATACTCTATATCTGATGGTGAATGTTGGCATAGAGAAAGAGCGAGAGTGAGAGAGAGAGAGAGAGAGAGAGAGAGAGAGAGAGAGAGAGAGAGAGAGAGAGAGAGAGAGAGAGAGAGAGAGAGAGAGAGAGACTTACTCTTTCTCAAACAATGAAACTCCTATTATTGACATTATTGGTTTCGTGGTATAATGATTAAAAACAGTATTATTATTATTACTATTATTTAGCAGAAGACGAAAACGAAGACAAGGAAGAAGACAGAAGGAAACTTTCAATATGTCACAACAACAATGTAAAAAAAATGACGAAAGAAAATAATTATAGCAGAGATAGAAGTGATACACTAGAGTAATAAGGTAACTTTGAAGTGTCTCTGGCTACACTTTACTTTGGTGAAGTGTCTCTGGCTACACTTTACTTTGGTGAAGTGTCTCTGGCTACACTTTACTTTGGTGAAGTGTCTCTGGCTACACTTTACTTTGGTGAAGTGTCTCTGGCTACACTTTACTTTGGTGAAGTGTCTCTGGCTACACTTTACACCTTACAAATCAAGTGGCAAAATACTGAAGAGAGAAACTTTGGTATTATCCGTAAATTAGTTGAGGTGACCTTCAACAAACACCCTGAGAACATCAACAAACACTGTGTAATTTTCCTGATTACTAAGTTGGAAAGTTTGTGTGTGTGTGTGTGTGTGTGTGTGTGTGTGTGTGTGTGTGTGTGTGTGTGTGTGTGTGTGTGTGTGTGTGTGTGTGTGTGTGTGTGTGTGTCCCTTTATGATTTCATTTTTTTGGGGGGTTGATTCTAGGCTCCTGGCCCCGTCTCTTTATTATCGGCCAGTTTTACCGATTCCTGACTTCCAGGGCCTTTTCATACCTACTCATGAAATTATGTATGGTGTTTGCTTGCATCTCCTCTTTGTAGAGGTATTTAACCGATGGTGACAGTGAAAGTTCTTGATACATTCTGCAAACAATATCTTCTGTGTTAAATAGGGTCATTAGTATACTACAAAAGTGCACTCTTAGATATCGTTCTATGATGGAAATAATGGAGGGATTTAAATATGCTTCTAATATGTTATAGACTGACCCCTTTCCAAGACATTATTTACTCTCATGAGTGCAGTCGTTTTTCCTGCTTTCCATCTATTAGGAAGCACACACTCCCAAGTCTAGAGCTGCACTGCTTCACATCTCAACTTCTCATTCATAATAGGGGAGGAATTAGGGCTCTCTTGATTGGTTACTTGAGAATGACGATCAGTTCCCCTATTGGCTAAAGGCAACATCAACAATTTCAAATGCCCAGATATCAAACGTCCAGATGTGGGAACCTTACGAGGCCTTCACTTGACATCTCTTGAAGACACAAGCTTTAAAGCAAGATTTTATTGAGAATACCCTTTAGCGTTGCTAACGCTTTATCAAATTGTAGCTTGATAAGGCTGTAACAAGGGCGGAACGTTGTCCCAATTAATGTTTTCCTCTGCACCGCGGGTCTTTTTATCAGTAATGTTGGAGGTGCGCCAGACGGAGCCTGATATCTCTTGTTTTAAAAGTTCTTCTTATCCAGTCCTTAACTGTGGCTGCAGCTGTGTTGTAGCACAGCTGTGATGTAACACTGTTGTGGTGGAACACAGCTGTGTTGTAGCACTGTTGAGGTGGAACACAGCTGTGTTGTATCACTGTTGAGGTGGAACACAGCTGTGTTGTAGCACTGTTGAGGTGGAACACAGCTGTGTTGTAGCACTGTTGAGGTGGAATACAGCTGTGTTGTAGCACTGTTGAGGTGGAACACAGCTGTGTTGTAGCACTTTGAGGTGGAACACAGCTGTGTTGTAGCACTGTTGAGGTGGAACACAGCTGTGTTGTAGCACTGTTGAGGTGGAACACAGCTGTGTTGTAGCACTGTTGAGGTGGAACACAGCTGTGTTGTATCACTGTTGAGGTGGAACACAGCTGTGTTGTAGCACTGTTGAGGTGGAACACTGCTGTGTTGTATCACTGTTGAGGTGGAACACAGCTGTGCTGTAGCACTGTTGAGGTGGAACACAGCTGTGTTGTATCACTGTTGAGGTGGAACACAGCTGTGTTGTAGCACTGTTGAGGTGGAACACAGCTGTGTTGTAGCACTGTTGAGGTGGAACACAGCTGTGTTGTAGCACTGTTGAGGTGGAACACAGTTGTGTTGTAGCACTGTTGAGGTGGAACACAGCTGTGTTGTAGCACTGTTGTGGTGGAACACAGCTGTGTTGTAGCACTGTTGAGGTGGAACACAGTTGTGTTGTAGCACTGTTGAGGTGGAACACAGTTGTGTTGTAGCACTGTTGTGGTGGAACACAGCTGTGTTGTAGCACTGTTGAGGTGGAACACAGTTGTGTTGTAGCACTGTTGTGGTGGAACACAGCTGTGTTGTAGCACTGTTGAGGTGGAACACAGTTGTGTTGTAGCACTGTTGAGGTGGAACACTGCTGTGATGTAGCACTCTGACGCGTCAGTAAGACCCTCAATAACACCTTTCGTATAGGAGATTCTCACCCTTACAGCAGGCAGCCACTGTATGCACCTATTTCTTGTTGCAGGGGTCGAGGCACTGTTCTTGGCCTCTCTCTCGCTCTCCTGGTACTCATGGAGCTTAAGGAAGAGAGAAAAATGGAGAGAAGGAGATGGACGGAAGAAAAGGCAAGGAAGGAGTGAGGGACGGTGGAGGGGAGAGAGAGAGAGAGAGAGAGAGAGAGAGAGAGTGAGAGAGAGCGAGAGCGTGAGAGAGAGAGAGCGAGAGAGAGAGAGAGAGAGAGAGAAAGGAAGGGAAGGACTGAAGAGAGGAACGGAGAAAGGAAAGGGGTAGGTGGGAAGGAAGGGGTAAAGTCGTCAGGGGTTGGAAGGGGTAGGGGGTTGAAGGGGTAGGGGGTAGGAAGGGGTAAAGGGGTATGAAGTAGGAAGGGGTAAAGGGGTGCCGCTTCAAACCAGGCCGCTTGACAGTTTTCGTCTAATTTACGAGAGAGACATTTTAAAAGAAGCCATTCATAGTGTGTTTTATGGGATGCCTTCACTACAGCGCTCCACCTAGTGTGAGAGCAGGGTAGGGCCAGGCCAAACAGCTAGGGTAAAGGGGTAAGGTAAAGGGGTGTTAAGGGCAAGGGGTAGAGCAGAGGAGCAAGTGGGGTTGCTACAAATGAGGTGTCATGCTTGCTCTTACTAATGGTGAGCCTCCATCACACTAGTAAACTACGACTGAATTTCCACACCTACTAAGTCCTGACATTAACGCACCTACACACACACACATTCACACGTACACTTACACTTACACTCACACACACACACACACACACACACACACACACACACACACACACATAATATATATATATATATATATATATATACAGCGAAGAGGCGGGACCAGGGGCTATGAATCGAACCCTGGTCAGTCCCTCCAGACTGAGGGACTTACCACCTCAAAACTTCAAGGGTGATGAACTGATTACATCGTCTTCAAGTCTCTTCTGAGTACAAATAGATGAGTACACACACACACAGTAGTAGAGGTGGGATTCATACACACCTTTAAGAGTAGGTACGATAAGGCTCTTGGAGTCGGGAAAGAGTGGACCTAGTAGCGGCCATAGAAGAGGTGGGGCCAGGAGCTGTAAATCGACCCCTGCAAGCAGGTGACTGACGACACTGGAGGACAGGAGGGTTAGGGAAGACATGATAACGACATACAAAATACTGCGAGGAATTGACAAGGTGGACAGAGACAGTATGTTCCAGAGATGGGACACAGCAACAAGGGGTCACAATTGGAAACTGAAGACTCAGATGAGTCAAAGAGATGTTAGGAAGTATTTTTTTAGTCGTACAATTGTCAGGAAGTGGAATAGTCTGGCAAGTGACGTAGTGCACGCAGGAACCGTACATAGTTTTAAGACGAGGTATGGTAAAGCTCATGGAGCAGGGAGAGGACCTAGCAGCGATCAGTGAAGAGGTGGGGCCAGGAGCTATGTCTCGACCCCTGCAACCCCAAATAGGTGAATACACTATATGAATGAGTGGTGTGTACTCGCCTAGTTGTGGTTGCAGGGGTCGATTTACAGTTCCTGGCCTCGCCTCTTCTCCTGCTATGTCCTCTCCCTGCTCCATGAACTTTATCATACCTCGTCTTAAAACTATGTATGGTTCCTGCCTGCACTACGTCACTTGCCAGACTATTCCACTTCCTGACAACTCTATGACTAAAAAAATACTTCCTAACATCTCTTTGACTTATCTGAGTCTTCAACTTCCGATTGTGACCCCTTATTGCTGTGTCCCATCTCTGGAACATCTTGTCTCTGTCCACCTTGTCAATTCCTCGCAGTATTTTGTACGTCGTTATCATGTCTTCCCTAACCCTCCTCCTCCTCCTCCTCGTTCCTGCACTTTCTGGCCACATGCTCCATCATCTCATTCACTGTGTTTTCTTCTAGTTCTCTTTCCCACTGTATCACATGTAGGAATTACCTCATGCATGTGTAGTCGTCTCTTACCTTCTTCCTGTGCTGGTTCTCTCTCCACTGTTAATTCTATAAGGTATTCAAAACTCAGGACCACGTAGTCACTAGCACCATGAGGCCTTTCACACGTAATATCCTGTATGTCGGAACCACTTAGGGTGAGTACAAGGTCCAGCGTTACTGGTTCATCCTCTCTCTCTCTTAACATGTTGGTGCTTGAAGTTCTGTATTATCACCTCCAGCATCTTAGCTCTCCACATTTCTGGTAGGCTATGTAGCCTGAGGTTTTCCCAGTCAATCTCCTTGGGGCTAAAGTCGCCCATGACCAGTAGCTTTGCCCTGCCCATGTGGGCCCTTCTGGCCACCTCAGCTAGTGTCCACGACTGCTCTGTTGCTGTCATCATACTCTTGTCTTGGTCTCTTGCTATTTAGTGGAGGGTTTTACATCACCATCACCACGTCATCTGTTATGCTCACCGCTAGGTCCTCTCTGAGTGAAGTGTGTGTGCGAAGGCGCACTCACCGAAATGTGTTTGCGGGGATCGAGTCTCAGCTCCTCTGACACGACTCTTACACCATAATCGCCGCCCCAATTCGTTCCTGGCCTCGTAGGCCCAATCATACCTGTTCTTGAACACACGCCTCGTGTGTGCAAGAGGGCGTGTGTTGTTGTGCATGTGTGCACGTATATGTGTGCATGCATGTGTGAGCGTATGTGTGTGTTTGTGTGTGTATTTACATATGCGCAGGCGTGTGTGTGTGGGGGGGGTGGGGGGCAGGACTGACCACCACCAGCCAGCAGTGAGGAAGAAGACATCAGAAGCAACACACAACACTTTGATTACTATGAATTAAGCTACAACCTGCCCCTTAAGTTTATCCACTCAACCAGCGCCCTCAAGTGACAGCCCCTGACACTTTGAATACACCCTTAACAAGCACTTAACCACACAAAAAATTACTAGGGGTAAATGGGACGAGGTGAAGGCGCGTATGGTGTACCATAATTAAAAGATCATGAAGGTACCAGTGATAGGTGAGGTGGGTGAAGGTGCGTCTGGTGTACCCTAGACGTATCAAGCAACGTGGAGAGACCCCAACGCCAGACGCAGCTTCGCTACACTCCACCCTACAAGTAGCACCACCTCTGTGGCCTATCAGTGTTCAGGTGAATTGTTCCTACCATTTGTTCTTGTGTGTGTGTGTGTGTGTGTGTGTGTGTGTGTGTGTGTGTGTGTATGTGGTTGCAGGGGTCGATTCACAGCTCCTGGCCCCGCCCCTTCACTGGTCACTACTAGGTCACTCTTCCTGCTCCATGAGCTTTATCATACCTCTTCTTAAAGCTATATATGGATCCTGCCTCCACTATATCACTTCCCAGACTATTCCACTTCCTGACAACTCTGTGACTGAGGAAATACTTCCTAACATCGCTGTGATTCATCTGAGTCTTCAACTTCCAACTGTGACCCATTGGTGCTATGTCCCATCTCTGGAACATTATGTCTCTGTCCACCTTGTCGATTCCTCTCAGTATTTTATGTCGTTATCATGTTCCCCCTATCTCTCCTGTCCTCCAGTGTCGTCAGGTCCATTTCCCTTGACCTCTCCTCGTAGGACATGCCCCTTAGCTCCGGGACTAGTCTTGTTGCAAACCTTTGCACCTTCTCTAGTTTCTTTACGTGCTTGGCTAGGTGTGAGTTCCAAACTGGTGCTGCACATTCCAATATGGGCCTAACGTACACGGTGTACAGGGTCCTGAACGATTCCTTATTAAGATGTCGGAATGCTGCTCTTAGGTTTGCTAAACGCACGTATGCTTCAGCATGCGTACGTGCGTGCGTGCGTGTGTGTGTGTGTGTGAGAGAGAGAGAGAGAGAGAGAAAGCACTACAGTGCAGTGGAAGGAAGCAACGAGTTATTGTCACAGAGGTATCGGAATAGGCGAGTGTGATGAGTGGGGTTCTACAAGTACCAGTACTTGGGCCAGTACTCTCGTGTATGTGAAAGACAACAGGAAATCGAGTCAGGTGTGTCCCTGTTTGTAGATAATTTGAAACTAATGAGAAAACAAACAGAAGCAGACCGAGAAAGACCACAAATGGATCTGGACAAGCTGCAGGACTGGTCTTTTAAGTGGCAATTATAATATAACCTCGGCAAATGCAAAGTAATGAAAATCGGAAGACACAAACGACCAGGAAGAACTGACAGGAAACGGTGTACAGGCTGGTGGGACTAACGCTGGAAACCTCCCTGAAGGAGGACCTCGGGGTGAGCATAGTGCTGAGCACTTCGCCTGAGGTACACATCAAGCCAATAAATGCTGCAGCAAACGTGAGTCTTGTAAATTAAAAAGGTAGCTTTCAGGAACCAACAAGGAGGCTCTCACGACTTTGTTACAAGGTATATGACGCCCACATCTGAAAAAGTATGTAAGAAAGTGGAAAAAAGTGTAAAGGTTAGCAACGACACTAGTCCCAGATACTACTGAGGCTCATGGTGGTTTAGAAGTGCAACAATCTGGATGCAGAATTTGTGGAGCAAAATGATTACACAGTCTTAAGTGTCGGTATGGTACTGCCCAAGAGGGAAGGAAGAATGTGTAACCGAGATACGTGGCTAAGAGCAAAGACTCGACCCCTGTAGTCACGAAGAGGCGAGTACACACAAGGTGAGTATAACGACTGATGTTCTAAGAATGCATTGAGCACTGACGTCAAGAAAACAGCAGCATTTCTCAACATTACAAGTTCCCAAGAAAACATTATCAAACACACACACACACACAAGTATATATATATATATATATATATATGTATATATATATATATATATATATATATATATATATATATATATAATATAATATATACACACACACGTGAGTTTTGTCTGTGGATAAAGACAACTCTTAAATACCAAAGGAAAATATTTAAATTAGGAACAAAAATAAGGGAATAAAGAAACAATAACATTATACTGATGGAACAAATTAAGGCAATGAACAATACCAACATTATAGTACAGGAAGAACAGGGAGTAAAAAATACCAACATTATATAAGAACAAAACAGAACGAACTATAACATTATTTTAGAGAAACAAGAGAATGAACAATAACATTACACTAGTATAAGAAGAAAATGAACAATAATATTAAACTGGTGGAACAAGAGAATAAGCAATAACATTACACTAGTGGAACAAAACAAGAGAGAAACGTACAAGTGTAAAAACATCAACCAGCACATCTCTGAAGAAACAAAAACTGCACACCAAAAAAAAAAAATAAGAAATTCGTCGCTACAAAAAGCTAAAAAATAAACAATAACACTAAAAATCAAGAATTTTTGGAATTAAACAAAACAAAAAAAAACAATTACCAGTTTAGACAAAATACATTACCTTTCTACTGTAATAAATACCGAAATTAATATGCAGAGAGGAGCTAAGTCTTCATATTAATTTTCTGAACACAGGACTGGTCACTTTTCAATTTTAAGAAGGTAAATAAAGCCAGAGGAGCTGAGCTGCCAACCTCCTGATTTTGTATGTAACAATATATATATTCCCAGTTCCATGAATATAATATAAATGAATTTTCCCGGTACAACCGAAATGTATGAATATTTTAACACTGTGATATATATATACCCAGGAAAACAAGCAAGTCATTTTCCTTATGGGATTTTCAAGGGTGTTTTAATGTGTGTGTGTGTGTGTGTGTGTGTGTGTGTATTCACTAACACTTCGCTACCTAGAGAAAGAGAAGATGTCCTAATACGTAGAATGTGAATCACATATGCATGTTTATTATGAAAACTCTTCGCCTGCACAGCAGACTTCTTCAGTCGAATACAGATGAATATAACACTAGAGACTGTAGTAAAAAAAATTTAAAGTTATCAGTCCGTCATTCTCAGCAGAAGGTGAGGGACTGACCCTCTGCTACCACCTCCAGTGTTACATTTTCCCGTATTCCAATGAAGATGCCTGCTGTGTAGGCGAAGTGTTTCGCCAATGATACTAGAGATATTAAGTAAGGCTGATGCATGCAGGAGATGAGATGAAAAGCTGCAAGCCTTCTCCCTGAAAGCTGGCTGCCTTGGATCCAAGTCTAGCGCAAGCTGGACTCCAAGGTATTGGTCCAGTGTGGGTAGATTGGTAAAGCACTGCGTACCTTGTTCCAAGGTTCGTAGGTTCGAGTCTCCTTCAGCCAGAGATCAGTGTTTGTGTATATTTCGCCTGCTCTCGCGAATTCCTTGCATATATATATATATATATATATATATATATATATATATATATATATATATATATATATATATGTATGTATGTATGTCGTGCCGAATATGTAAAACTGGTCAATTAGCAAGAACTCATTTAAAATTAAGTCCTTTCTAAAATTTTCTCTTATACGTTTAAAGATATATTTTTTTCATTAATGTTGATGTAAAAATTTATAATTTTGCACGAAAAGGAACTTAGAAAACTTACCTAACCTTATTATAACAAGAACAATTTATTTTAGCCTAACCCAACTAAATATATTTTAGATTTGTTTACAGTAATTTAATACTAAAGAAACATAGTGAAATATATTTTTTTCGTTAGTTTCAGAATGATTTTGGTGAAATTATTGCATAAACAAATTTTCACTTGTCCTATATAGCAAGATGAGCGTTGCTATTTAAGCCAAGATCGCAAGTTCTGCCTATTCGGCACGACATATATATATATATATATATATATATATATATAAACAATGCACTAGCCAAGGATTCCAACCCATGTTGTACTGGCCTGCCTCCTGGTAAGCGTCTGGGTTCGAATCCTTGGCTAGTGCAGTGTTGTTATTGATCAATACCACTCATTCGTGGTTACAATTATATTATATATATATATATATATATATATATATATATATATATATATATATATATATATATATATATATGCAAAATAACCACTGTGAAAGAATAGAGAAGTTCCAAGAGCTTTCGTGATAATATGAGAAGTCACGAAAGCGCTTGGAACTTCTCTATTCTTTCACAGTGGTTGTGTGTGTGTGTGTGTGTGTGTGTGTGTGTGTACTCGCCTAGTTGTACTCACCTAGTTGAGGTTGCGGGGGTCGAGTCCGAGCTCCTGGCCCCGCCTCTTCACTGATCGCTACTAGGTCACTCTCCCTGAGCCGTGAGCTTTATCATACCTCTGCTTAAAGCTATGTATGGATCCTGCCTCCACTACATCGCTTCCCAAACTATTCCACTTACTGACTACTCTGTGGCTGAAGAAATACTTCCTAACATCCCTGTGATTCATCTGTGTCTTCAACTTCCAACTGTGTCCCCTTGTTACTGTGTCCAATCTCTGGAACATCCTGTCTTTGTCCACCTTGTCAATTCCTCTCAGTATTTTGTAAGTCGTTATCATGTCCCCCCTATCTCTCCTGTCCTCCAGTGTCATCAGGTTGATTTCCCTTAACCTCTCCTCGTAGGACATACCTCTTAGCTCTGGGACTAGTCTTGTTGCAAACCTTTGCACTTTCTCTAGTTTCTTTACGTGCTTGGCTAGGTGTGGGTTCCAAACTGGTGCCGCATACTCCAATATGGGCCTAACGTACACGGTGTACAGGGTCCTGAATGATTCCTTATTAAGATGTCGGAATACTGTTCTGAGGTTTGCTAGGCGCCCATATGCTGCAGCAGTTATTTGGTTGATGTGCGCTTCAGGAGATGTGCCTGGTGTTATACTCACCCCAAGATCTTTTTCCTTGAGTGAGGTTTGTAGTCTCTGGCCCCCTAGAATATACTCCGTCTGCAGTCTTCTTTGCCCTTCCCCAATCTTCATGACTTTGCACTTGGTGGGATTGAACTCCAGGAGCCAATTGCTGGACCAGGTCTGCAGCCTGTCCAGATCCCTTTGTAGTTCTGCCTGGTCTTCGATCGAGTGAATTCTTCTCATCAACTTCACGTCATCTGCAAACAGGGACACCTCAGAGTCTATTCCTTCCGTCATGTCGTTCACAAATACCAGAAACAGCACTGGTCCTAGGACTGACCCCTGTGGGACCCCGCTGGTCACAGGTGCCCACTCTGACACCTCGCCACGTACCATGACTCGCTGCTGTCTTCCTGACAATTATTCCCTGATCCATTGTAGTGCCTTCCCTGTTATCCCTGCTTGGTCCTCCAGTTTTTGCACCAATCTCTTGTATGGAACTGTGTCAAACGCCTTCTTGCAGTCCAAGAAAATGCAATCCACCCACCCCTCTCTCTCTTGTCTTACTGCTGTCACCATGTCATAGAACTCCAGTAGGTTTGTGACACAGGATTTCCCGTCCCTGAAACCATGTTGGCTGCTGTTGATGAGATCGTTCCTTTCTAGGTGTTCCACCACTCTTCTCCTGATAATCTTCTCCATGATTTTGCATACTATACATGTCAGTGACACTGGTCTGTAGTTTAATGCTTCATGTCTGTCTCCTTTTTTAAAGATTGGGACTACATTTGCTGTCTTCCATGCCTCAGGCAATCTCCCTGTTTCGATAGATGTATTGAATATTGTTGTTAGGGGTACACATAGTTCCTCTGCTCCCTCTCTCAATACCCATGGGGAGATGTTATCTGGCCCCATTGCCTTTGAGGTATCTAGCTCACTCAGAAGCCTCTTCACTTCTTCCTCGGTTGTGTGCACTGTGTCCAGCACATGGTGGTGTGCCCTACCTCTCCGTCTTTCTGGAGCCCCTTCTGTCTCCTCTGTGAACACTTCTTTGAATCTCTTGTTGAGTTCCTCACATACTTCACGGTCATTTCTTGTTGTCTCTCATCCTTCCTTCGTTAGCCTGATTACCTGGTCCTTGACTGTTGTTTTCCTCCTGATGTGGCTGTACAACAGTTTCGGGTCAGATTTGGCTTTTGCTGCTATGTCGTTTTCATATTGTCTTTGGGCCTCCCTTCTTATCTGTGCATATTCGTTTCTGGCTCTACGACTGCTCTCCTTATTCTCCTGGGTCCTTTGCCTTCTATATTTCTCCCATTCCCTAGCACACTTGGTTTTTGCCTCCCTGCACCTTTGGGTAAACCATGGGCTCATCCTGGCTTTTTCATTATTCCTGTTACCCTTGGGTACAAACCTCTCCTCAGCCTCCTTGCATTTTGTTGCTACATATTCCATCATCTCATTAACTGGCTTCCCTGCCAGTTCTCTGTCCCACTGAACCCCATTCTGGAAGTTCCTCATTCCTGTGTAGTCCCCTTTCTTGTAGTTTGGCTTCATTCATCCTGGCCTTCCTGCTTCTCCCTCCACTTGTAGCTCTACTGTGTATTCGAAGCTTAAAACCACATGGTCACTGGCCCCAAGGGGTCTTTCATATGTGATGTCCTCAATATATGCACTACTCAATGTGAATACTAAGTCCAGCCTTGCTGGTTCATCCTCTCCTCTCTCTCTTGTAGTGTCCCTTACGTGTTGGCACATGAAGTTTTCCAGTACCACCTCCATCATCTTAGCCCTCCATGTATCTTGGCCCCCATGTGGCTCCAAGTTCTCCCAATCGATCTCCTTGTGGTTAAAGTCACCCATGATCAGGAGCTTTGCCCTGCATGCATGAGCTCTTCTGGCCACTCTAGCCAGTGTGTCAACCATCACTCTATTGCTCTCGTCGTACTCTTGCCTTGGCCTCCTGCTGTTCTGTGGTGGGTTATACATCACTGCTATTACCACCTTGGGACCTCCAGAGTGAAGCGTTCCCGCTATGTAATCACTTTCTTCTCCGCTGTCTCCTCTCTCCAGCTCATCAAAATTCCAGCGATTTTTGATCAGCAATGCCACTCCTCCACCCCCCCCCCTGTTCCCTCTGTCTTTCCTCAGGATTTGGTATCCCGTTGGAAAGATGGCATCTGTTATCATACCTGTAACTTGGTTTCTGTGAGAGCTATGATGTCCGGTGATGCTTCTTCGACTCTTTCATGCCACTCCTCCCACTTATTTGTTATTCCATCAGCGTTTGTGTGCCATACCTTCAGTTTCCTTTCCAACCCTGTGGTTTGGGGGGCCTGTGGTTTTTTTTTTGACCTGGTGGCATACTGTGTGATTCTATAGCTCGGTGTTGGGTGGAGGCTGTGGGTATGGATTGTAGTGTGTGTTGGGATGGTGTGATAGGTTGTATGGTTCTGAGAATAGTTGTGTGTGTGCTTGCCCTTGCTGTTCTGTTCTGCTCTGACTGACCTCTGCTGGTTCCATCCTTGTCTCTTTTCCTAGCTCCTTTCGCTTTTTTGTCCTCTCCCTCAGCTGCTGTCGTTCTGATTTTGTTCTGTCTCTGTCTAGGAACACCCTCTTGTACTCTTCCGAGTATTTCAATCGTGGTTTCTCTTGGAGGATCCTGTTCCGCACTGTTTCCATCCTGAGAATCAGCTTGATTGGTCGGTTTCTCCCCTTCGAGTACCCCCCTATTCTCTGAAAATTTACAATCTCGTCCATCTCTTCACCTATTTCCGTGATGATTTTCTCAATCGCCTTTCTTTCTTCCTGCTGCCTTTCAGTGTGTGTCCTTTCCTCTCTCTCCTGAAGCCCATGGATAAACACTGATTTTGCCCTTTCCTTCTCCCATTGCCTCACCCTCTGTGACTCTGGATCCTGCCTGTATGTGGTCAGTTTCTCCCTTGTTTCTTCCAGTGGCTCTTGATAGCATGGTTGTGCCTCAGCATTCGACCTATCGCCCTCTCCATCTGCAACCAGCTGTTCTTCCCTTTCACTCCTTGGTCCTCCATGGCAGGCTGATATGACCTTAGCATAATTCATAATTCCTTCCTTCCTGTTCGGCTTCGCAGCTTCATATGCTGTGTCTTCTCTGGTCACTGCCCCTGTAACTCGCTTCAGCCTATTTATCTCATCTTCTAGGACCCTTATCTTGGCTACTGCAGTTTCGACTTGTGCCTCCCAATTCTTTGTCTCCTTCTCCAACCTCTTTTCCAATTTCACAGAGAGCTCTTTCTCCATTTTTTTCAGAAAGCTCTCCTAATTTTCTCTCCCACTCTTGTTCCATCCTTTTCCACTGTGTGTGTGTGTGTGTGTGTGTGTGTGTGTGTGTGTGTGTGTGTGTGTGTGTGTGTGTGTGTGTGTGTGTGTGTGTGTGTGTGAGTGAGTGTTTGAATGAAGAAAAGTCTCTTAGAAAGAAAACAGATATTATCACAGTTTGTGAATAAGAGAACATTCTGGCAGACACTGTGAGCAGAGTAAACTCTGATAGAAAGATCGTCAACAGAGTAAACTCTGGTACAGGCACTGTAAACAGAGTACACTAATAGAGAAAAAACTGAGCAGAGTGAACCTTCACATTTGTCACGTCAATAATTAGTGGCAAAAATAAATGTGTCAATAAAGGTTTGTATGACTCAGACACATGGTCTCTCTGGCAGACTTGCAGCCTCTCAAGTGAATATATTCAATATTTTCCTTTTAAAACAACTAAACCCGAACTTAAAGAAATAAAAGAGGTCAACATGCAGTCTAGAATAAATCCAAACTGAAAGAAATAAAATAAGTGCAGAGGCAGCTTAGAGAGACAAATATTAAACCAAAATAAATCGAGCAGGGATCTGCGAGAGTTCCAGACAAACCTGAACCAAAAGGATAAACCATACTAAATTGTATTTAAAACAGCGCCAAGCTAAACCAGCAAGAATAATTCACACAAAATCTCAACTTAATACAAAGGCGGAAGTGTGGCTCTACTGGGAGAGGTAGGAGGGAGGGAGGTATGGAGGGCGAGGGATGGGGAAGGGATGGAGGGGATGGATGGAGGGTGAGGGATGGAGGGGATGGGATGGAGGGTGAGGGATGAAGGAGGGGATGGAAAGGGATGGATGGAGAGAGAGAGAGGCATAGAGGGAAGATGGACGGAGGAGGAAGAGAGCATGGAGGGTGAAAATCAACATGTCTCTCACTTTATGCACTGAGACACACACCTCTTGGTGAGTCTTGTGTATATACACTTAGAGTTAACTTTATTCGCTAGTTTAAGTATTAAAGTCATCTTGACTGGCGGTCAGGCAGCCTTAATGACCATCGTGTACTTCACAGGTTTTAAACCACATTAATTAACCAACTAACTAGCACTGCTGCCTAAAATATTTATTCCCGAATAGTTTCCGGGTTAACTTCACTCCTTTATTAATAATAAAATATAAGAACAAGAGTTAAAACAACAAATTAAAACAAATAAACAGAAATTTAAAAAATAAAACTAATGTACTTTAAATGACTGTTCTTTGTTTCAGAGTGAAGGTGCGGCTCTACTGTGGCCACTTCTGTGATGTTGGACCACTGTGGCCACTTCTGTGATGTTGGACCACTGTGGCCACTTCTGTGATGTTGGACCACTGTGGCCACTTCTGTGATGTTGGACCACTGTGGCCACTTCTGTGATGTTGGACCACTGTGGCCACTTCTGTGATGCTGGACCACTGTGGCCACTTCTGTGATGTTGGACCACTGTGGCCACTTCTGTGATGTTGGACCACTGTGGCCACTTCTGTGATGTTGGACCACTGTGGCCACTTCTGTGATGTTGGACCACTGTGGCCACTTTTGTGATGTTGGACCACTGTCGCCACTTCTCTGATGTTGGACCACTGTGGCCACTTCTGTGATGTTGGACTACTGTGGCCACCTCTGTAGTGTTGGATCACTGTGGCCACTTCTGTGATGTTGGACTACTGTGGCCACCTCTGTAGTGGCCACTTTGTGATGTTGGACCACTGTGGCCACTTCTGTGATGTTGGACCACTGTGGCCACTTCTGTGATGTTGGACCACTGTGGCCACTTCTGTGATGTTGGACCACTGTGGCCACTTTTGTGATGTTGGACCACTGTGGCCACTTTTGTGATGTTGGACCACTGTGGCCACTTTTGTGATGTTGGACCACTGTGGCCACTGTGGCCACTTCTGTGATGTTGGACCACTGTGGCCACTTCTGTGATGTTGGACCACTGTGGCCACTTCTGTGATGTTGGACCACTGTGGCCACTTCTGTGGTGTTGGACCACTGTGGCCACTTCTGTGATGTTGGACCACTGTGGCCACTTCTGTGATGTTGGACCACTGTGGCCACCTCTTTAGTGTTGGATCGCTGTGGCCACTTCTGTGATGTTGGACCACTGTGGCCACCTCTGTAATGTTGGATCACTGTGGTCACATCTGTGATGTTGGACCACTGTGGTCACCTCTGTAGTATTGGATCACTGTGGCCATTTCTGTGATGTTGGATCACTGTGGCCACCTCTGTAGTGTTGGATCACTGTGGCCACTTCTGTGTTGGACCACTGTGGCCACCTCTGTTGGATCACTGTGGCCACTTCTGTGATGTTGGACCACTGTGGCCACCTCTGTAGTGTTGGATCACTGTGGCCACTTCTGTGATGTTGGACTACTGTGGCCACCTCTGTAGTGTTGGATCACTGTGGCTACTTCTGTGATGTTGGACCACTGTGGTCACCTCTGTAGTGTTGGATCACTGTGGCCACCTCTGTAGTGTTGGATCACCGTGGCCACTTCTGTAGTGTTGGATCAGTGGCCACCTCTGTGACGTTGGATCACTGTGGCCACTTCTGTAGTGTTGGATCACTGTGACCACTTCTGTAGTGTTGGATCACTGTGACCACCTTTGTAGTGTTGGATCAGTGGCCACCTCTGTGACTCTGGATCACTGTGGCCACTTCTGTAGTATTGGATCAGTGTGGCCACCTCTAGTGTTGGGTCGGCTGACCAACACACAGGCTGGTTAATGGGGAGTAAAAGTCTAACGACTACACGAGGGTCATTAAGGATGCATGTAACCTGTTCACCACCAGTCAAAAAAATACTTTAATACCTAAAATAGCGATTAACATATACTTTCAGTGTATATACAACGAGAGACATACAACTCTAAATGTATCCAGCCTTGACAATACAGTGAACGAACTATGGTCTGTGGTTTCACAATGTTGACGTGTGGTGCTAAACACTGGTTTACCAGTGTTCTCTTTGTCTTGATAACTCGCTCCAAAGATGCAGACACGCAAATGACGCTTCGTTAAGATAAGAGATAAGATAAGATTTTGTTCGGATTTTTAACCCCGGAGGGTTAGTTACCCAGGATAACCCAAGAAAGTCAGTGCGTCATCGAGGGACTGTCTTACTTCCATCGGGGTCCTTCAATCTTGTCCACCAGGATGTGACCCACACCAGTTAACTAACACCCAGATACCTACTTGCTTTCTAAGTGTACTGGGACAATAGGTGTAAGGAAATAAACCCAATGTTTCCACCCTTGCCGGATATCGAACCAGGCTACGGGACACCGTATTACCAACACACATAACAATTGTGACAAATATACTTAAATACTAAGAAGGATGTAGCTCAACACTCATAACATTTTTAATCTTAAAATGAGACACTAGCGTTTTTATGCCTGAATATACCTTGATCACCTATAAGAAACATTGTTTTGAGAAACAGAGGTAACAGGAGACTGATAAGGCAGTAGAAAGAGTGGATGGAATGAGAGGCAGCAGATATGTAAAGTAGTGGAGAGGGAGCAGACTGATGAATCAGTAGAGAGAGAAGAGGAGGTGAGATAGATTAAGAGACAGATCGAGAAAGGGAGAGAGAGAAGGGGGAGGGGAGCAGACATGTACAGCAGTGGAGAGGGCGAAGACAGATGAATCATCGGAGAGAGAAGAGGAAAAGAGATAGAGAGAGACGGAGGAATCCAGGGAGACGGTAAAAATGAGGTGCCAGCGGAGAAGATATGAATACAGGAGTTTATGGCGCAGCAAATACCACTGTGAGTGCCAGTGAGGCTGCTGCACTCATGCCTTCCAGTCACCCATGTGTCTTAACGCTGTCTCAACACCATGTGTCTCAACACCAAGTGTCTCAACACCATGTGTCTCAACACCATGTGTCTCAACACCATGTGTCTCAACACCAAGTGTCTCAACACCATGTATCTCAACACCATGTGTCTCAACATTCATGTGTCTCAACACCAAGTGTCTCAACATACATGTGTCTCAACACCATGTGTCTCAACACCATGTATCTCAACACCATGTGTCTCAACATTCATGTGTCTCAACACCAAGTGTCTCAACATTCATGTGTCTCAACACCATGTGTCTCAACACCATGTGTCTCAACACCAAGTGTCTCGACACCATGTGTCTCAAAATTCATGTGTTTCAACACTATGTCTCATTACCTATGTGTCTCAACACTCATGCATCAACCACTTCTCACGTATCACTTCACTCAACTACTCTCCTTCCCACCAGATCCACAACAACAACACAAATATTTTTATGTAATACACAAATATGTATACAAATATATATTAAGGCGATCTTGGCATAGCAACGCTCATCTTGCCATATAGATATTTGTGTATGCAATAATTTCGCCAAAATCATTCTGATAACCAAAAAAATACATTTCAATGTGTTTGTTTAGTATTAAATTACTGTAAACAAATCTAAAATATATTTAGTTGGGTTAGGCTATAATAAGGTTAGGTAAGTTTTCTAAGATTCTTTTGGAGTAAAATTAAAAAATTTTACATTAACAATAATGATCTATATCTTTAAACGTATAAGAGAAAATATTTAATTTTAAATGAGTTCTTGCTAATTGACCAGTATATTCGGCACGACATATATATATATATATATATATATATATATATATATATATATGTCGTACTGAATAGGTAAAACTTGCGATTTTGGTTTAAATAGCAACGCTCGTTTTGCCGAATAAGGCAAGCAAAAATTTGTGTATGCAATAATTTCTGAACCTAACGAAAAGAATATATTTCATTGTGTTCGTTTATTGTTAAATTATTTTAAACCTATCTAAAATATATTGAGTTGGATTAGCCTAAATTAAATTGCGCTTGTTATAATAAGGTTAGGTAAGTTTTCTCATTTTTTTTTCGTACAAAATTATTAATAATTTTTACATTAACATAAATGAAAAAAATATATTTTTAAACGTATAAGAGACAATTAGAGAGAGAGAGAGAGAGAGAGAGAGAGAGAGAGAGAGAGAGAGATAAGGGATGAGGTGGAGGAGAATTAGTACAAAGAATAAGTATGACGTTACTCACAGTCCTCTAAAGCTTGAACATTTATTTTGCACGCTTAAATCCTGTAATACTAGAGACTGAACAGATATACTGAGGTGAGAGGTAAATAAAGGACTAACACAGTACGCAGTGTATTCTCCACTGTCCTCAGACAGATCCAGTACTCAGGCTCATTCACCATAGGTAGCTGTCTCAAAGGATTAAAATGACACGTAAGCCAACACTAGGACCGAAAACATTTCGGTCCTGGGTCCACATCCCAATATGGAATTCTTCAGGTCACCATGTGTCACTCACACCCTGCTCTCCACCTATATATACTGTTATTTTAACCTCTCTATGTTGGAAGTGATCAAGGTCCCGAGACCGAAACGTTGTCTAGTATGTCCTAGTGTTTGTCCACATGTCTTTCTAAACCATATTTTTGGTATCTAGTTGTCTTACTGTAGGTGTCTATCTCACCTTAGGAAGCTGTCTAGGACAGATGGACAACTGTTTCTTGTATCTTCAGCTAGGCTCAACTGACCTCCACCTCTCCTTGCTCTTCTCTCTCTTCCTCCTCCTTCATGACTATCCCTTCTCTGATCCACTATCCAGTCAGTGATTTCTGGTTAAGAGGTCACAGCCTCTCCCAGATAGAGCATCGGCCAATATATCTATCTGAATAGGGTAATTGTTAAACAAGCAGTTAGCAAACAAGGAGAAGGTATTTCTCAATGTATTCTTCACAGGGCGGTATTCTTCACTGGAAGGTATTCTTGAAGGTATTCTTCACAGGGAGGCATTCCTCATGGTATTCTTCACGGGGAGGTATTGCTTAGCATTCGAGGAGAAAACAATATCAAACAGAAAAGGGATGTAATGCTGCACAAAACAAGTGAGCAGTGGTAGTCTTCAGTCACGTGCAGACATATGCAAGACTTGACATGAATTATAGCAGCATTCTGGGACTTAAGTCAAGAATCCTTCACATTTTACAAACTAGGAACGCAATACAATCGCAAACAGGCGAGCTTAACAGTGCACAACAAGCTATGTAGGGAGCTAAAGATTTTCAATCCCCATGTGGCTTGTTCTGCACTAGGAACGTTAGGATCATCACAGAGTATGTGGCCCCGGTGTAAAGCCTCTACCTGGTCAAGGGTAAGTAAACTTTGAAAGAGGTTCAAAGGTTTACAATCACACTAGTCTCAAAATGAGAGCAGTGTATTGTGAAGAGAGGTTGAAAGAAGTGGACTCGGCGACCTTGACGGTGAAAACCTGGGGAAGACGTGATTACAACGTGCAAAATAAAGAGGAAATGAGAGGGCAGATAGGGACAGCTTACTGAAGCACAGGACCCAGGCACAAGGAGACAAAGATGGAAGGTGAAAACACAGAGGAGTTGCAGGGACGTCAGGATAAGTAGAAAACTAAGGCCTAGATCGATGACTCCTAAAATCATTAATGCAGCATATCATTATATTAACGGAAAAACGTTAAATACTCAAGGAAGTAACATCGGGGTGGAGATCTAAGACTACTTCTTAACCCCCACACAAAAACAACTGAGTATATATCAGAGAGAATGCGCACGCACAGACAGACAGACACACACGCACACACACACACACACACACACACACACACACACACACACACACACACACACACACACACACACACACACACACAAAGTTTTGTCATATACAGGTAAACAGGACGTCAAGGAGGGCCGCTCAGACATGAATGAGGTAAGAAAGATATATGTGTTGTGTTGGTAGACCTCGTGTGTGTAGGCAGGCTGGCAGGCAAGCAGGCAGGCAGGCAGGCAGGGGACCTCGCCAGCGATATTCTTGTGGAGTCAGCCACTCACTGCTGCAAAATCAATGTTACGAGGCCTCCAACACCCCCGCCGCCACAATGCTGCTCCCACAGCTGCCTCCAATAATGTCAACATGCAACGCTAAAATGACAAATGGCGCCAAGAATCACTAGAAGAGAAAGAAAGTTGGGTGGCGCGCAAATGATGTGATCCGCCGTGATGACAGCATTCATACCCGCTCATTTAAATTTCCCGCCACATTTAACTTGGCCAATCAGCGCTCGCCTCCGCCGTGATTCAAATTTGCCGCGTAATTTCGCATTTCAACATCAGTGAGCTCAAAAATCTTAACGCGTTCCCCATTGTAGGCAGCTTTGTCAGCGTCGTTACTGAAGTAACTCAAACGTGTATTACCGCACTATTCGGCTACACACTCTGATACAACAGTACCCCCCCCCCCTCGAGCTGTGTATGTCTTGACTGTCTGGTAACCTACGCTGCCTAACAGAGAGAGGAAGAGGAGAGAGAGAGATACAGAGACAAAGACAGAGAGGTTCTCTTTCTATCTCTCACATACACACACACAAGCGGGGCCAGGAGCTAAGAATCGACAACTGCAACCACAAATAGGTGAGTACACACAGACACACACACACATCAATACATCTCCCCCCCCTCCTGTGCTGTCACGTCTCGTGACGTTTCGCAACTATGAATCCAAACAGTGAGAATTTCCATATTCAAAGAGAGACGTGTTTTAAATGTCCACCCCCTCTGTATCTCCCCACCTTGTCTTACTTTGCACCCCACCCCTCTGTATCTCCCCATCTTGTCTTACAGTGCACTCCCACCCCTCTGTATCTCCCCACCTTGTCTTACTGTGCACCCCCACCCCTCTGTATCTCCCCACTTTGTTTCACTGTGCACCCCCACCCCTCTGTATTTCCACACCCTGTCTCGCTGTGCACCCCCACCCCTTGTATCTCCTTACCTTGTCTCACTGTACACCCCTCCCTGTATCTCCTCACCTTGTCTCACTGTGCACACTTTACGACGTGCACTTGAAAAACACTTTAGTCTTGGCTGTCCGCCTAAATCATCACTTTTTACCGGCATTACAGAATGGAAACAAAGGTCCAAGTCTCTGTGTGTAGAAGCAGGGAAATGGTGTGTTGGTTTAACTTTCTCTCTACCTATCTCTCTTCCTCTTTGTTTTCCCCCTATCTTATCCTGTCTCACTTTCTCCCTATTTCCCCTTTCCGTCTTTTCCTCGCTTTCGTCAATTCTACCCCGCCTCTCTCTTGCTACCAGACTTCCTCCTTCTTTATGTTCTCTCCGTCTCTCCCTCCCGGTCTCTCCCTTCCTTTACGGCCTCTCTTTCCCCTCCTTCCCTTACTAGCCTCCCCCTTCCCCTCTCCTTTTCTAGCCTCTCCCTCCCTCCCTCACTGCCTCTCTACATCATTAAGCTGACACTTGCTGGCAAACCAAGTGTTCATCCTCTCATCCGTCTCCAACATACTTCCTGTTTTTGCCTCTCACCACCATATTTCACTCACACTTCTCTAAGTCTCTCTCGCTCTTTCTCTCTCTGTATTTACACAAGGGTTTTACAGGGTTAGGTTAAGAGTTTGTACTTCTATTTACAAGCAAAGAGTTGTTACTTCAGGTTTTTGAAAGGCTTTGTATTGTTATGAAACATACAAGTAGGGAAGACGATGAAGTGGAGGAAGCTGCAGGTCAGAGATTTCATTTGATTAACTGATTTTATTTCATCGATGCCATTAATCTGTACGAACATGTTCCAGACTCGAGTGATTCTAAGAATGGATAATCTCAGATGAAGTGATGTTCTTGAGAAGGATACAGCCAGAGTGTAGTTGTTTGCTGCCCGTCTTGTGGTATAGAAGCTATCTTCTCGCTGTCCGCGAAGTGGAGCCAAATGTGGTACCTTGACAGAAGCGGAGCCAAATGTGGTAACCTGACAGAAATGGAGTCAAACATGGCACCTTGACAACAGTGGGGCCAAATGTGGTACCTTGACAACACAGGTCTTGTGCATAATAGTAAGGCCCCCCACATCCCTCCGGTGTTGAAGGCTCTGCTGGAACGACAGATGTATGCAGGCCGGGTCCAGACAAGAGATACGTCCTCTTGCTGTGTTCTCTTCTCTGTCCAGTAGTCGTAGATGAGACAGGAAACAGGCAACCCACTCCTTACCCTACAAGCGTCCAACTTTTCCTTCTTTATTCTCCTTATATTTCTCCTCCTCCTCGTATAAATTAGACACAAAATGCGGGTTAAAGTATTTTATTGTAAAGACGTTTAGTCTAGCAGAGACTTCCCAGAGAACAACAAGACGTGGGCGCTTATATGGGTCGTAGAGAGGTCTTGAGGAGAAAGAATGAGGTCATATCGTCACATGTGAGGAGCCAGTCCAATAAATGAGGTTAGGTGATGGCAGTATCAGATACTGGGAGAATAATCTTTCCTAAAACTTCAGAGATTACGAATGATTCTAAATTCTGATTGATGTTAATAGCTGAGGCTATAATTGTGGATCTAGGACACAATCTGCTGCGATGGTCACTTTCTTTGATGATAAGTCATGCTTCTGGGAAATTCATAAGGTGGTTCTCAGTGTTTCTGTGTATAGTACATGCATTTTTAGTGTCTGCTGGGAGTAGTGTTGCAACTGACGTTGTGTAATATCTTCTCGGCTTTCTTCGCAATCGATGATGATATATTGTGAGTACTGAAGCTTAGTTAAAACCTGTTTGAAATAATTACGTTCTTCTTGGAGGGCTGAGGTAATGGGAAAGATTCCCTGTGCTTTTAAGAAGACTCTAGTGATGATCCTACGCTTGGTTCTGTCCTCGTGATATGAATATTAATGTAGGTCATTTTTATGTTGATTTTTGGTACACTTCGAAATCAAATTTATCGCCATCTTCTTGAACGAGTACGTCTAGGAAGGGAATCTGTCCCTTGCTTTTTTCTTCAGTTGTGAATTTGATGCAAGTTTCCATCGCAATGGTGTTAATGAGCAGGTTCTGCATGTTGAGTCGGGAAGCAATGACTAGGATATCCTCGATGTATCTTAGCCATGTCATACCTTTTGGGATGTGAATTTTTAGTCTCTCTTCCTGCAGATGTTCCATGTAAGTTAGCCGACCCAGTACTAAGGGGTGAACCATGGACAAGCCAAAAGCCAGCTTATACATGGAGTCTTCAAACGAAAAATGGTTGTATTGAAACAAGTCAATGGCATCAATGAAATCTTGTGCAGGTAATGGTAAACTCAGTCCATCATAAATTTTCTCATGAAAGTAAATGGGCTGAGTGGTTGGCACCTTAATGAAGGAGGACGTCACGCTGAAACTGAATGACTTCTTAATTCTCATCCATATGTCCTTGATTCTGGTAAGATCTCCAGAGTGTTTTAGGTGCACTATGCAAATAATTCCCAAGAGTTTTGCAAGACTTTTAGCTAACAGAGCAGCTTGTTGATGCGGAGAATTTTTCAATGCCCGAGGTGATAGGTCTCACTGGGATACAGGTTTGTGTGTTTCGGTGGAACGAACACGTGCGCTGGTCTAGGATTATAAGGAATCATGTTAATTTTTCCTATGGGTTGACTTGATGTTGTGTAAAAATTGTTTGGTGCGTTATTTATATATGGATTTAGAGATGAGTTCGTAAGTATCTGTATCACCAAGTAAGATGCTTATTTTGTGCTGATAATAGACTGACTTTATGATGACGACTCCACTACTTTTGTCAGAGGAGGCGACAAGTATCGTGGCATCGTTTGCTAAATCTTCCAGATACCAGCAACAACCTTTAGGTAAAGCCAATATTAGTGACCATAAAAGAATTAGCCAAGAAAACGAAGCCAGTAAAGACAACTGTCGGTGTTTACACCATACCATGTGGAGGTTGTGACAAGGTTTATGTTGGTGAAACCTCCAGAGACCTAGATACCTGAGTCGACGAACACATAAAAACATGCCGAAGCTAAGACACTATATTGCTTGCACTCTGCACAGAAATACCGAGAACCACCTTATCAACTTCCAAGCAGAGCATGTCTTGACTCAATTATAGCCACAACGAATAACAACAATCAAAATTCAGGATCATTCATAATCTGCGAGGCTTTATCAAAGCTCTACATAAACACCCACGTCTTGTTGTTCTGTGTGAACTAATAAAGTCACTGCTGGACTAAACGACTTCACAATAAAGTGCCTTAACCCACATCTCCTGTCTTATTTACATACTGTCGGTATAGTCTACCATCCTAGTACTATTCCACCTTCTCCTCCTCCTCCTCTTCCGTCTCGTCCCCTTCCTCCTTCATTTTCCTCCTCCATTTAGCATCACAATTTTCTTTATCTTTCCCCCCCCCATTTCTCATCGCCTATTCCTTACCACCTCATAACTTTCCTTTCTTCTTTTGTATTATCTCCCTCTTTATCCACGTTTGCTGCTTATTCATTTTCTTAAACCCCCCCTCCCTTCCTTATTTCATCTACATCTGTTTTATTGTCTTTATTTCATCAATAAAGACACAGGTGTTACACATGGGTCTTAATTCATCAATAAAGACACACAGGTGTTAAACGTATCTTAATTCATCAATAAAAACAACTAGATCCTAACACAATGTGGAGGCGTCTGACGCTGCTAGCATCGTCTACCGAACCTAACACTAATAACACTATCCTTGCTCCTTCCTAGTTCCAACTATCTTTGGTACTTCTTAGCACCACCTAACTATCCTTGTTACCCCTCAGCACCACCTAACTATCCTTGTTACCCCTCAGCACCACCTAACTATCCTTGTTACCCCCTAACTATCCTTGTTACAGCACACCTAACTATCCTTGTTACCCCTCAGCACCACCTAACTATCCTTGTTACCCCTCAGCACCACCTAACTATCCTTGTTATCCCTCAGCACCACCTAACTATCCTTGTTACCCCTCAGCACCACCTAACTATCCTTGTTACCCCTCAGCACCACCTAACTATCCTTGTTATCCCTCAGCACCACCTAACTATCCTTGTTACCCCTCAGCACCACCTAACTATCCTTGTTACCACTCACCTAACTATCCTTGTTACCCCTCAGCACCACCTAACTATCCTTGTTACCCCTCAGCACCACCTAACTATCCTTGTTACCCCTCAGCACCACCTCTATCCTTGTTACCCCTCAGCACCACCTAACTATCCTTGTTACCCCTCACACCACCTAACATCCTTGTTACCTAACTATCCTTGTTACCAGCTCAGCACCACCTAACTATCCTTGTTACCCCTCAGCACCACCTAACTATCCTTGTTACCACTCAGCACCACCTAACTATCCTTGTTACCAGCACCACCTCATCCTTGTTACAGCACACCTAACTATCCTTGTTATTTCTTAGCACCACCTATCACTAGGAACTTCTTAGCGCTACTTAGCACTACTGAACACCATATAAAATAACCTAACGTCTCTTAACACCTCACATCACCCCCCCTAACACGACACATATACTTCCTAACACCTCACACATCACCTAGCACCACACATCCCCCCCAACACCACATATCACCCCCTAACACCACACATCACCCCTTAACACCACACATCTCCCCCTAACAACCCACACATCACCCCCTAACACCACACATCACCCCCTAACACCACACATCACCCCCTAACACCACACATCACCCCCTAACACCACACATCACCCCTTAACACCACACATCTCCCCCTAACACACCACACATCACCCCCTAACACCACCATCTTGTTTGGTATCTGACTGTGGCACTCTGTCATAGTGAGTGCCACCTCCCCTTGGCATTAACTGCCCTCACTTCCTCTGTTTCCACAGCAATTAAGATTACCATCCTTCTGTTTCAAAGGGAATTATAATATTCCCAAGGACATCCCTCCCACTACCCCTTCCCCCGACCCTCTCACCCCCTAGCCCCTTCCCTCTCACCCCTTGCCCCTTACCGACCCCTTACCCATGTTTCCCTACACTAACCCCCCCCCCTGTTGTCTCTCCTACCACTTACCTTTGCCAAGTGTTTGATATGTTTATATCCATCCTTGAGGTGTGTGTGTGTGTGTGTGTGTGTGTGTGTGTGTGTGTGTGTGTGTGTGTGTGTGTGTGTGTGTGTGTGTGTGTGTGTGTGTGTGTGTGTATGTGTGTGTGTGTGTGTGTGTGTGTGTGTGTATGTGTGTGTGTGTGTGTGTGTATGTGTGTGTGTGTGTGTGTGTGTGTGTGTGTGTGTGTGTGTGTGTGTGTGTGTGTGTGTGTGTGTGTGTGTGTGTGTGTGTGTGTGTGTGTGTGTATGTGTGTGTGTGTGTGTGTGTGTGTGTGTGTGTGTGTGTGTGTGTGTGTGTGTGTGTGTATGTGTGTGTGTGTATGTGTGTGTGTGTGTGTGTATGTGTGTGTGTGTGTGTGTGTGTGTGTGTGTGTGTGTGTGTGTGTGTGTGTGTGTGTGTGTGTGTGTGTGTGTGTGTGTGTGTGTGTGTGTGTGTGTGTGTGTGTGTGTGTGTGTGTGTGTGTGTGTGTATGTGTGTGTGTGTGTATGTGTGTGTGTGTGTATGTGTGTGTGTGTGTGGGTGTGTGAGGGTGTGTGTGTGTGTGTCGCGCTTAATTCATGAGATTTGCTTCTGTCACCATTAAAGTCATCATTAACGTCGCTATCATTATTCTCCTGAATTCTTCACTGTCATTATCGCGAGTTTTATTGATATCACCGCTAATAATAATAATATTCTTATTATCATTATTATTATTATTATTACTTTATTTCCTTATATTCTTGGAGCCTTGGGTTCTCCTATCTTCCTCGTCTTCCTACTGCCATTAAGAACGTTCCTGTGTTACGTTCTTTTATTTTACTTTGTGTGTTGTTTTCAACTAATACTTCTCCTCTCCTTCCTTCTTTTCTCCCTCCGTATCTATATCCTTCATGTGGGTACTTCACCTCTTTCATTCCCTTTCCTCTTCTCCCGTCTCCTCGCTCTTGCATCTATTTCTTTACTCTGTGCCTCTTCCTTTTTCCCTTCTCTCTCTCTCTCTCTCTCTCTCTCTCTCTCTCTCTGATTATTTATGCTTCTATATCTCCGATCTTCTCATTTGCTTTTTTTTCGTTTTTGCTTGTTTTCTTTCTCTTCTTGCGCCATTTTCCTCCTCCGTATATCCACTCCTTGTCCTACTCTCTTCTTGTTCCTAATTCGCTCACGCCTGGCCCCTTCTTCCTCCATCCCTCTTTCATCTTCCTATTCATTCTTTTTTCTACTCTCATCTCTCTCTCTCGTTTCTCCATCTTTTTATTACAGTGTATCTTTCTTATCGTCACCTTCCTCTTTATCTCTTTTAGCGTAATCTTCTTCCTCTCTTTCACATATTTCTTCCTTCTTATTATTCTTTTATTCCCTATTCATTTATTTTGCATACTCTCTTCTAGTACCCTTCCCTTCTTCCTGTTCTCTTCCTTTTATTTATTTACGCCTTTCTTTCCCCCCTCCCTCTTCCTTCTTTCCTCCCTTTTCCTTCCTCCTGTTTCTCTCTTGCTTCTCTTCTGCCTCCTGTCTCCTTCCTGCTTCCCTCCTGCATTCTTCTTATTACTTCCCTCTTCCTACTTCCTTTCCCTTCTCTTCCTGTTTCCCTCATGCCTCCCTCTTCCTGTTTCCCTCCTCATGCCTCCCACTTCCTGTTTCCCTCCTCATGCCTCCCTCTTCCTGTTTCCCTCCTCATGCCTCCCTCTTCCTGTTTCCCTCCTCATGCCTCCCTCTTCCTGTTTCCCTCCTCATGCCTCCCTCTTCCTGTTTCCCTCCTCATGCCTCCCTCTTCCTGTTTCCCTCCTCATGCCTCCCACTTCCTGTTTCCCTCCTCATGCCTCCCTCTTCCTGTTTCCCTCCTCATGCCTCCCTCTTCCTGTTTCCCTCCTCATGCCTCCCACTTCCTGTTTCCCTCCTCATGCCTCCCACGTCCTGTTTCCCTCCTCATGCCTCCCACTTCCTGTTTCCCTCCTCATGCCTCCCTCTTCCTGTTTCCCTCCTCATGCCTCCCACTTCCTGTTTCCCTCCTCATGCCTCCCACTTCCTGTTTCCCTCCTCATGCCTCCCTCTTCCTGTTTCCCTCCTCATGCCTCCCACTTCCTGTTTCCCTCCTCATGCCTCCCTCTTCCTGTTTCCCTCCTCATGCCTCCCACTTCCTGTTTCCCTCCTCATGCCTCCCTCTTCTTGTTTCCCTCCTCATGCCTCCCTCTTCCTGTTTCCCTCCTCATGCCTCCCTCTTCCTGTATCCCACCTCATGCCTCCCTCTTCATGTTTCACTACTCATGCCTCCCTCTTCCTGTTTCCCTCCTCATGCCTCCCACTTCCTGTTTCCCTCCTCATGCCTCCCACTTCCTGTTTCCCTCCTCATGCCTCCCTCTTCCTGTTTCCCTCCTCATGCCTCCCACTTCCTGTTTCCCTCCTCATGCCTCCCTCTTCCTGTTTCCCTCCTCATGCCTCCCTCTTCCTGTTTCCCTCCTCATGCCTCCCTCTTCCTGTTTCCCTCCTCATGCCTCCCACTTCCTGTTTCCCTCCTCATGCCTCCCTCTTCCTGTTTCCCTCCTCATGCCCCCCTCTTCCTGTTTCCCTCCTCATGCCTCCCACTTCCTGTTTCCCTCCTCATGCCTCCCACTTCCTGTTTCCCTCCTCATGCCTCCCACTTCCTGTTTCCCTCCTCATGCCTCCCACTTCCTGTTTCCCTCCTCATGCCTCCCTCTTCCTGTTTCCCTCCTCATGCCTCCCACTTCCTGTTTCCCTCCTCATGCCTCCCTCTTCCTGTTTCCCTCCTCATGCCTCCCACTTCCTGTTTCCCTCCTCATGCCTCCCTCTTCCTGTTTCCCTCCTCATGCCTCCCACTTCCTGTTTTCCTCCTCATGCCTCTCTCTTCTTGTTTCCCTCCTCATGCCTCCCACTTCCTGTTTCCCTCCTCATGCCTCCCTCTTCCTGTTTCCCTCCTCATGCCTCCCTCTTCTTGTTTCCCTCCTCATGCCTCCCACTTCCTGTTTCCCTCCTCATGCCTCCCTCTTCCTGTTTCCCTCCTCATGCCTCCCTCTTCTTGTTTCCCTCCTCATTCCTCCCACTTCCTGTTTCCCTCCTCATGCCTCCCACTTCCTGTTTCCATCCTCATGCCTCCCTCTTCCTGTTTCCCTCCTCCTGCCTCCCACTTCCTGTTTCCCTCCTCAGGCCTCTCTCTTCTTGTTTCCCTCCTCATGCCTCCCACTTCCTGTTTCCCTCCTCATGCCTCCCTCTTCCTGTTTCCCTCCTCATGCCTCCCACTTCCTGTTTCCCTCCTCATGCCTCTCTCTTCTTGTTTCCCTCCTCATGCCTCTCTCTTCTTGTTTCCCTCCTCATGCCTCTCTCTTCTTGTTTCCCTCCTCATGCCTCCCACTTCCTGTTCCCCTCCTCATGCCTCTCTCTTCTTGTTTCCCTCCTCATGCCTCCCACTTCCTGTTTCCCTCCTCATGCCTCCCTCTTCCTGTTTCCCTCCTCATGCCTCCCACTTCCTGTTTCCCTCCTCATGCCTCTCTTCTTGTTTCCCTCCTCATGCCTCCCACTTCCTGTTTCCCTCCTCATGCCTCCCTCTTCCTGTTTCCCTCCTCATGCCTCCCTCTTCTTGTTTCCCTCCTCATGCCTCCCACTTCCTGTTTCCCTCCTCATGCCTCCCACTTCCTGTTTCCCTCCTCATGCCTCCCACTTCCTGTTTCCCTCCTCATGCCTCCCACTTCCTGTTTCCCTCCTCATGCCTCTCTCTTCTTGTTTCCCTCCTCATGCCTCCCACTTCCTGTTTCCCTCCTCATGCCTCCCTCTTCCTGTTTCCCTCCTCATGCCTCCCACTTCCTGTTTCCCTCCTCATGCCTCTCTCTTCTTGTTTCCCTCCTCATGCCTCCCACTTCCTGTTTCCCTCCTCATTCCACCCTCTTCCTGTTTCCCTCCTCATGCCTCCCACTTCCTGTTTCCCTCCTCATGCCTCCCACTTCCTGTTTCCCTCCTCATGCCTCCCACTTCCTGTTTCCCTCCTCATGCCTCCCTCTTCCTGTTTCCCTCCTCATGCCTCCCACTTCCTGTTTCCCTCCTCATGCCTCCCTCTTCCTGTTTCCCTCCTCATGCCTCCCACTTCCTGTTTCCCTCCTCATGCCTCCCTCTTCCTGTTTCCCTCCTCATGCCTCCCACTTCCTGTTTCCCTCCTCATGCCTCCCTCTTCCTGTTTCCCTCCTCATGCCTCCCACTTCCTGTTTCCCTCCTCATGCCTCCCACTTCCTGTTTCCCTCCTCATGCCTCCCACTTCCTGTTTCCCTCCTCATGCCTCCCACTTCCTGTTTCCCTCCTCATGCCTCCCACTTCCTGTTTCCCTCCTCATGCCTCTCTCTTCTTGTTTCCCTCCTCATGCCTCCCACTTCCTGTTTCCCTCCTCATGCCTCCCTCTTCCTGTTTCCCTCCTCATGCCTCCCACTTCCTGTTTCCCTCCTCATGCCTCTCTCTTCTTGTTTCCCTCCTCATGCCTCCCACTTCCTGTTTCCCTCCTCATGCCTCCCTCTTCCTGTTTCCCTCCTCATGCCTCCCACTTCCTGTTTCCCTCCTCATGCCTCCCACTTCCTGTTTCCCTCCTCATGCCTCACACTTCCTGTTTCCCTCCTCATGCCTCCCTCTTCCTGTTTCCCTCCTCATGCCTCCCACTTCCTGTTTCCCTCCTCATGCCTCCCTCTTCCTGTTTCCCTCCTCATGCCTCCCACTTCCTGTTTCCCTCCTCATGCCTCCCTCTTCCTGTTTCCCTCCTCATGCCTCCCACTTCCTGTTTCCCTCCTCATGCCTCCCTCTTCCTGTTTCCCTCCTCATGCCTCCCACTTCCTGTTTCCCTCCTCATGCCTCCCACTTCCTGTTTCCCTCCTCATGCCTCCCACTTCCTGTTTCCCTCCTCATGCCTCCCACTTCCTGTTTCCCTCCTCATGCCTCCCACTTCCTGTTTCCCTCCTCATGCCTCCCTCTTCCTGTTTCCCTCCTCATGCCTCCCTCTTCCTGTTTCCCTCCTCATGCCTCCCACTTCCTGTTTCCCTCCTCATGCCTCCCACTTCCTGTTTCCCTCCTCATGCCTCCCTCTTCCTGTTTCCCTCCTCATGCCTCCCTCTTCCTGTTTCCCTCCTCATGCCTCCCTCTTCCTGTTTCCCTCCTCATGCCTCCCACTTCCTGTTTCCCTCCTCATGCCTCCCACTTCCTGTTTCCCTCCTCATGCCTCCCTCTTCTTGTTTCCCTCCTCATGCCTCCCTCTTCCCTCTTCCTCGGCTCCACAACCAATTATCAACATTATCTTAATAATTCCATCTATTTATCACACTTTTTTTTCTTCCTCCTTGAAAAAAATATTTATTGAGTTACTGTTTCTCTCCTGCTTCCGCGGCTCTTATTCTTAATGCTAACTTCTTCCTTCTTAGTAACTTCTTGAGTGCTAACTTCTTCCTTCTTAGTAACTTCTTGAGTGCTAACTTCTTCCTTCTTAGTAACTTCTTGAGTGCTAACTTCTTCCTTCTTAGTAACTTCTTGAGTGCTAACTTCTTCCTTCTTAGTAACTTCTTGAGTGCTAACTTCTTCCTTCTTAGTAACTTCTTGAGTGCTAACTTCTTCCTTCTTAGTAACTTCTTGAGTGCTAACTTCTTCCTTCTTAGTAACTTCTTGAGTGCTAACTTCTTCCTTCTTAGTAACTTCTTGAGTGCTAACTTCTTCCTTCTTAGTAACTTCTTGAGTGCTAACTTCCTCCTTCTTAGTAACTTGAGTGCTAACTTCTTCCTTCTTAGTAACTTCTTGAGTGCTAACTTCTTCATTCTTAGTAACTTCTTGAGTGCTAACTTCTTTATTCTTAGTAACTTCTTGAGTGCTAACTTCTTTATTCTTAGTAACTTCTTGAGTGCTAACTTCTTCCTTCTTAGTAACTTCTTGAGTGCTAACTTCTTCCTTCTTAGTAACTTCTTGAGTGCTAACTTCTTCCTTCTTAGTAACTTCTTGAGTGCTAACTTCTTCCTTCTTAGTAACTTCTTGAGTGCTAACTTCTTCCTTCTTAGTAACTTCTTGAGTGCTAACTTCTTCCTTCTTAGTAACTTCTTGAGTGCTAACTTCTTCCTTCTTAGTAACTTCTTGAGTGCTAACTTCTTTATTCTTAGTAACTTCTTGAGTGCTAACTTCTTCATTCTTAGTAACTTCTTGAGTGCTAACTTCTTCATTCTTAGTAACTTCTTGAGTGCTAACTTCTTTATTCTTAGTAACTTCTTGAGTGCTAACTTCTTCATTCTTAGTAACTTCTTGAGTGCTAACTTCTTTATTCTTAGTAACTTCTTGAGTGCTAACTTCTTTATTCTTAGTAACTTCTTGAGTGCTAACTTCTTCATTCTTAGTAACTTCTTGAGTGCTAACTTCTTCATTCTTAGTAACTTCTTGAGTGCTAACTTCTTCTTTCTTAGCAACTTCTTGAGTGCTAACCTTCTTATTCTTATAAAGTCCTTGAGTGCTAACTTCTTGAGTGTCACCTTGCAGATTCTGAGACACATCTCAAGCGTCACCTTGCAGACTCTGAGACACAACTCAAGTGAGAGTTTTCCTAGCATCTCGGCCAATAAAAACTCGCCCTTTCTAAGCTAATTGAAATATGTCTGGCTGTTCTCCACCCTCTATCTTCCCTCCTTCATTTATCCTTCTCTTTCTCTCTCTCATTTTTATTTATTTCACATTACGATTTTTTGTCTCGTATACCTCTTCTATCTTCTCATTTTTTTCTTATCTTGCCTCTGCCTTTAGTAATTGTATTTATTTTTGGTTTGTCTTCTTCCACCTTCATCGTTTCTCTCTCTCTTTCTGTCTCTCTCTCTCTCTCTTCAGCTTTAATATATTTTCTGCTTCATAAATTTATCACCTGCCACCACACTCTTTTCTTTTTGTCCCCCTACATTTCTCTATCTCTTCCATCTCATTCTCATCTCTCTCTCTCGCTCTCTCATCTATCCATTCCTTCCTCTTTCTTCAGTTCCTCTCCCGTTTATCGCAGTCCCTCCCTATTATTGCTCCTCCCTTATTTCCTTTTCACCGTTATTTTCCATTGCTCCTGATCCCTCCCTTCCATATTCTCTCATGTTATTCTTACCCTCTATCTCATTACCTTCCCTTCTTTCCTAATTACGTAATTACTCTCCCTTGCCTTCTTTCCCTCTTTCTTATCATCATGTCCTCCCTCATTCATTAATACTTCTCTCTTCCCTAAGTTTATCATCATTCCTTGTCCTTTCCCTATTATCTTATTAACCTCTCTCTCTCTCCCCCACACATACTCTCTCCTACACACACACACACTCTCCCACACACACACTCCCACACGCACAGTCTCCCACACACACACTCTCTTCCACACACACACACTCTCTCCCCCACACACATTCTCTCCCACACACACACACTCTCCCCCATACACACACACTCTTCCACACACTCTCTCTCCCCCACACACTCTCTCCCACACACACACACTTTCCACCACACACACTCTTTCACACACGCACACACTCTCCCACACACACACACACTCTCTCCCACACACACACACACACACACTGTCCTACACACACACACACACTCTCCCACACACACACACACACTCTCTCACACACACACACTGACCCACACACTCTCTCCCACACACACACACTTTCCACCACACACACTCTTTCACACACGCACACACTCTCCCACACACACACACTCTCTCCCACACACACACACACACACACACACACACACACACACACACACTCACTCACATATCATTAACTTGCTGTTCGCTTTTATCTGAGCTACATATTCCATCCCCACTTCCATCACCTTGGCTTCTTATACACATTCTTTCTTCCTCTCTCTTCTACACACATTTTTCAACAAACACCTTCATCACTCCTCCCTCCTTCCCTACAACAAACACCATCATCACTCCTCCCTCCTTCCCTACAACAAACACCATCATCACTCCTCCCTCCTTCCCTACAACAAACACCATCATCACTCCTCCCTCCTTCCCTACAACAAACACCATCATCACTCCTCCCTCCTTCCCTACAACAAACACCATCATCACTCCTCCCTCCTTCCCCACAACAAACACCATCATCACTCCTCCCTCCTTCCCTACAACAAACACCATCATCACTCCTCCCTCCTTCCCTACAACAAACACCATCATCACTCCTCCCTCCTTCCCTACAACAAACACCATCATCACTCCTCCCTCCTTCCCTACAACAAACACCATCATCACTCCTCCCTCCTTCCCTACAACAAACACCATCATCACTCCTCCCTCCTTCCCTACAACAAACACCATCATCACTCCTCCCTCCTTCCCTACAACAAACACCATCATCACTCCTCCCTCCTTCCCTACAACAAACACCATCATCACTCCTCCCTCCTTCCCTACAACAAACACCATCATCACTCCTCCCTCCTTCCCTACAACAAACACCATCATCACTCCTCCCTCCTTCCCTACAACAAACACCATCATCACTCCTCCCTCCTTCCCTACAACAAACACCATCATCACTCCTCCCTCCTTCCCTACAACAAACACCATCATCACTCCTCCCTCCTTCCCTACAACAAACACCATCATCACTCCTCCCTCCTTCCCTACAACAAACACCATCATCACTCCTCCCTCCTTCCCCACAACAAACACCATCATCACTCCTCCCTCCTTCCCTACAACAAACACCATCATCACTCCTCCCTCCTTCCCTACAACAAACACCATCATCACTCCTCCCTCCTTCCCTACAACAAACACCATCATCACTCCTCCCTCCTTCCCTACAACAAACACCATCACTCCTCCCTCCCCCACAACAAATACCATCATCACTCCTCCCTCCTTCCCTACAACAAACACCATCACTCCTCCCTCCCCCAGAACAAACACCATCATCACTCCTCCCTCCTTCCCTACAACAAACACCATCATCACTCCTCCCTCCTTCCCTACAACAAACACCATCACTCCTCCCTCCCCCAGAACAAACACCATCATCACTCCTCCCTCCTTCCCTACAACAAACACCATCATCACTCCTCCCTCCTTCCCTACAACAAACACCATCATCACTCCTCCCTCCTTCCCCACAACAAACACCATCATCACTCCTCCCTCCTTCCCCACAACAAACACCATCATCACTCCTCCCTCCTTCCCCACAACAAACACCATCATCACTCCTCCCTCCTTCCCCACAACAAACACCATCATCACTCCTCCCTCCTTCCCTACAACAAACACCCATCCTTCTTTTATCTTACACAAATAACCCGCACATAAAAGACAGAAGCTTACGACGACGTTTCGGTCCGACTTGGACCATTGACAAAGTCACACTTTGTCAATGGTCCAAGTCGGACCGAAACGTCGTCGTAAGCTTCTGTCTTTTATGTGCGGGTTATTTGTGTATCGTTCCAGTCACGGTATTGTGCCTTTTTGTTATTTATTCTTTTATCTTCTTTTAAAAAAAGCAGCCTGTATGTTTTATCGTTTAATATATGGCATAAAAGTAGAGACAATCGGTATTTTTTAAGCTGTGTAACTATCAAACAACTTAATAGGCAACTACCTTAATGGTAACTACTTAATGATAACTACCTTAATGGTAACTGCTTTAATGGTAACTACCAGCGACTTGAGAGGCTTCATAGATTGATAAGAAACATTTAAAAGCCATGCAGAGAGAACTGTGTCTAATTTGTCATTTACAAGGCATGCAGTCAATAGAATGAGAGAAATGTTTTCGATTTGTTTAATAACTCATCTTGGATAAAGACCTAAGGTAGGAAATTCAACACTGAGACAACATATTCATACACGTTTCTATTCACTTGCCAGTGCTTACATGTCAGTGATCAAATATATATGTATAACAAACTTGTATATTGTTTAAACATGATGTATTCTGTCCAAACATCAGTGCAAGTCTCTCAGAAGTAGAGGACGTACTGTGGTCAGCATGTTTCCAGAAGTGAGAAGAGGTTGTAACCAGAGTGTCAGACATCAGCACTAGTCAGCATGTTTCCAGCAGTGAGAAGAGGTTGTAACCAGAGTGTCAGATATCAGCACTAGTCAGCATGTTTCCAGCAGTGAGAAGAGGTTGTAACCAGAGTGTCAGACATCAGCACTAGTCAGCATGTTTCCAGCAGTGAGAAGAGGTTGTAACCAGAGTGTCAGACATCAGCACTAGTCAGCATGTTTCCAGCAGTGAGAAGAGGTTGTAACCAGAGTGTCAGATATCAACATCAACTTGACACATCCAACATGACCAACATAACCATCATACCCTCCCTCAATACCTCCTTAGTATCCTTCTCTTCCTTTATCTTACTTATCCTTATTTCCCATTTTTAACATTCCTTCTATAACTCGTCTATCTTTTCTCCCTCCCTCCGTCCCCTCTTATCCACCTGTCTTCCTATCCATATATTCTTCCCTTCCTACCTCTACTTTATCCTTCCCTCCCTCTTCTTTATCCCTCCCTCTTCCTTATCCCTCCCTCTTCCTTATCCCTTCCTCCCTCTCCCTTATCCCTCCCTCCCTCTCCCTTATTCCTCCTCCCCTCCCTCTACCTTATCCCTTCCACTTATGGCGCTGTATCTCTAGCAATTCTCAATTAAAGTGGAATTTCAAGGGTTTTCCATCTTGCTTGTGGAAGGAGGAAGGGTGGGAGGGAGGAAAGTGAGGGAGAAGAGTGAGGGAAAGGTGGGAGGTGAGGTGGGAGATGTGAAAGGGAGAAGAAGGAGAGGTGGTGATTTTTGAGGTGTGAGGGTGTTGGTGAAGTGTCAATGGTGAGGAGTGAGGGTGTTGGTGAGGTGTCAATGTTGATTAGGAGTGAATGTGTTCGTGAGGTGTCAATGTTGGTGAAGAGCGAGGGTGTTGGTGAGGTGCGAGGGTATGGGTGAAGTGTCAGTGTTGGTGAGGTGTGAATGTGTTGGTGAAGTGTGAGGGTGCTGGTGAGGAGTGAGGGTGTTGATGAGGTGCGAGGGTATGGGTGAGGTGTCAGTGTTGGTGAGGTGTTAGTGTGTTGGTAAGGTGTCAGTGCTGGTGAAGAGTGAGGAATAAAGTTAAAGGGGTGAAGTGAGGGTGAGGGATATAGTGAAGGAAAAGGAGTGTGTATAGTGAAGGGGAGGATATAGTGAAGGGAAGGTTGGTGTTGGTGATAAAAGTGAATGGAGGGAGAGGTGGGCAAGAATATGAATGATGATTTTGGCACTCTTGATGATCTCATAAGACTCTCTCCAAGATTATATTAGAATCATGCTCCCTTCCTCCCTACTTCTCTCCCATCGTTATCTCCCTTCTCCTCCAGCCCTTTCCTTCTCTCCCGCCCTGTCTTCCTTTCACCACTCCCCAAACCCTCCAAAAAAAGGTCATTTACCTCTATCTACCTCCCTCCATTTTACTTTAACTAGGACCTCCCTTCCTTCTGTCCTCCTCTCCCTTTCCCTACCACCTAGCTCAATATGCTGAGAGGTATGTTATATACTGCTCTGGTACACCCTGGAGATGCCTCTACCTTGACCAGGTATACCTCTACCTTAACCAGACATACCTCTACCTTGACCAGACATACCTCTACAATGACCAGATATACCTCTACCTTAACCAGGTATATCTCTACCTTCACGAGATATACTTCTACCTTAACCAGATATACCTCACACTACAACACAGACGTATGTTCTCAGCCTCAGATATAACGTCAGCATAAAACTTACCCTTACCTTAAAACGTTCATTTTTTCACGTGATTCCAATCATCAGTTTTTAAACGTTGTCTACAATTAGAAATCTCTGCTATGTTTTATTTCCACTTAATTTAGGTTAAGTTTGGTTAGGTTATTTATGCTACGTTAATTAGATTAGGTTATGTTAGGTTGGAAGTACGTAGTTACCTTACGTTAAGGGAGGGTTGGGTTACACAAAACAAATGTTAAGTGGACCAATGACAGCACTACAAACAATGTTAAGTGGACCAATGACAGCATTGGTTACAACAAACAATGTTAAGAGGACCAATGACAACACTGGTTACGCAAGGCAGTGTTAACTGGACCAATGAGAGCACTCGTTACACCATAGATTTGTCCTGGTTAATTGGTCTGTTTTGGACAAGGGGTTAATTGCCTTGGTCGGGAAGGAGATACCAGGCTGGTTATACAACTACTACCATTCCTTCTCCATTCTTCCTCACCTTCCAATCCCTCCCCTCCTTCCATTCTCTTATCACCTCCAGCTCCCAACTTTCATTACTATCCTCGTCTCATCCCTGCTGTATTTCTCTCAATGCATATGTACCAAGAACAATGATGTATATACACCGACGATTGTATGTCTTAGTATACAATGATAGTTTACTTTATATCCTGTTTGAGGGATAATAGTAGTCTTAGTGGTGCTCAGTCAGAATGAACACTTAATGACCCTCCTGCAATCGATAAGCTTTAAACCTAACAACCAATGAGGCATCCATTAAACCATTATAATTAAACCCTCAGACACTGAGGGTTTAATTATAATGACACAAAAGGAACAACATATAATGACTTTAAAACAGGAAAGAGGCCAAGAAAGCCATTAAAATTAAACCTACACACAGAGGCAATGACAGACACTAAAGGAACTGCACATAACGACTTTATAACACAAACGAAGCCAAGAAAGCCACGATTACAACGTACATGACAGGATTATGACAGCGTAGACAGAAACACCCAAATGTGAAAGGGACGAGGGGACACAGAGAGAAGCTAGAAACACAGATGACACGAAGGAATGTTAGGAAATACAGCTTCAATCTGAGACTTCAAGCAGAAAAAGCTGTATCACTTTAGGATAGATAAACACAACTTGGCAAGTGTACACACACACACACACACACACACACATGTACACACAACAAAAGCATTTTCCGAAAAATAAAACAAATCGTGTTTACGGGACTCCAGGGCAGAAGTCAACCAACCCAAAACACCATCCTCCCCCCCCCCACTAAACTGACACTCCCCTACCACCCCTAAAACAACCACCTCCCCACTCTGACAACAGAAAAAGGGGAAAAGGGAGAAAAAAATATCAAGCCTAGAGCCATTATGCTTATATTAACACACACACACACACACATATATATATATATATATATATATATATATATATATATATATATATATATATATATATATACACACACACACACTAATAGTCCTATTCTACCGTGGCTTCTCCTCTCTGTTTCTCTTATGTACGGTATAGTTTCTCTTGCCTTCACTCTGGGATGCTGGAGATATCTTCATAACAACTTCATTTCTGCTGTGTATATGATGGGCTGAGAGATGGTAATTCCCAGGTGATAGTAACTTAAGTTACTGTATGATGCAAGGAAACTGTCGCAGCTGATGAACCCTACATGATATCCTTACTGACACTACTGAAGTCTCCCAGCTCAGGCTGACGCTGATGAAGGCTTCCAGCTCAGGCTGACACTACTGAAGTCTCCCAGCTCAGGCTGACGCTGATGAAGGCTCCCAGCTCAGGCTGACACTACTGAAGTCTCCCAGCTCAGGCTGACACTAATGAAGGCTTCCAGCTCAGGCTGACACTAATGAAGGCTCCCAGCTCAGGCTGACACTAATGAAGGCTCCCAGCTCAGGCTGACACTAATGAAGGCTTCCAGCTCAGGCTGACACTAATGAAGGCTCCCAGCTCAGGCTGACACTAATGAAGGCTTCCAGCTCAGGCTGACACTAATGAAGGCTTCCAGCTCAGGCTGACACTAATGAAGGCTCCCAGCTCAGGCTGACACTAATGAAGGCTTCCAGCTCAGGCTGACACTAATGAAGGCTCCCAGCTCAGGCTGACACTAATGAAGGCTTCCAGCTCAGGCTGACACTAATGAAGGCTTCCAGCTCAGGCTGACACTAATGAAGGCTCCCAGCTCAGGCTGACACTAATGAAGGCTTCCAGCTCAGGCTGACACTAACGAAGGCTTCCAGCTCAGGCTGACACTAATGAAGGCTTCCAGCTCAGGCTGACACTAATGAAGGCTCCCAGCTCAGGCTGACACTAATGAAGGCTCCCAGCTCAGGCTGACACTAATGAAGGCTCCCAGCTCAGGCTGACACTAATGAAGGCTTCCAGCTCAGGCTGACACTAATGAAGGCTTCCAGCTCAGGCTGACACTAATGAAGGCTTCCAGCTCAGGCTGACACTAATGAAGGCTTCCAGCTCAGGCTGACACTAATGAAGGCTTCCAGCTCAGGCTGACACTAATGAAGGCTTCCAGCTCAGGCTGACACTAATGAAGGCTTCCAGCTCAGGCTGACACTAATGAAGGCTTCCAGCTCAGGCTGACACTAATGAAGGCTTCCAGCTCGGGCTGACATAATTCAACATCTTGTGTGATGGAGTATCATATAGACTTGTGTAGTAGCACAATGCTGATGTATATAAATCTGTTTAGTTAATAATATAAAAAATCACACAAACCTTTCCACTCTTCCCCACCCTCAAGCTCCCCACTTCCCCACCCTCAAGCTCCCCACTTCCCCACCCTCAAGCTCCCCACTTCCCCACCCTCAAGCTCCCCATTTCCACAACACCTTATGCAGCTCCCCTCACTTTCCTTACACAGACACCTTTCCCAACCTTACACCTTGTATCTCCCCATCTCTTACACTAACACTGCAGCACAACGGTATCTTGGTACAGAGGACATCTTCCATTCTTCATCGCGTATCTACTAGTTATGAGTGAGAAGTGTTGGATCCCAGACGGACCTGCCTTCTTACTTCCACTAGTGAATCCCGTTCCCTACAACGTCCTCCAGATCGACAGTATTTAAGACTCCGTTCTCATGCTTCAGTTTCATATCGTTCCAGACCATGGAGCTGAACTCTTCTCCAGGCTGAGGGACTGACCACCTCAAATACTTTTCCTCCAAAGATGATGGACTGATTACATCATCTTTATTTCACTTCTACTGTTGCCTTTGTATATGATTGAAGAGGCCTACTGTGTAGGTGAAACGTTTCTTCAATAAAGATACCCAACTGTTGTATATGTGTCTTAATCTTCAATTTGTTGGTATTTTATACCATTTTCAACAGGACTGAAGAGAATTCTGACACATGATATGACAGGGTAGCAGACACTGAAGTTTTCTAACACATGACTCACGAAATCGTAATGACACGATTGCAAACAAACCATATCACGAGCGGGAATAGAACCCGTGATCAGTCACAAAACTCCAGACCGACGCGTTAGCCACTTGGCTAATGGTGTCAGTCTGGAGTTGTATGACTGATCACGGGTTCTACCTCCGCCCGTGGTATAGTTTCTAACACATTATTCCCTAGGATGTGACCCACAACAGTCGGCTAACACACAGGTACTCATTTTTACCGCTAGATGTGCAGGGGTCAGCAAGGATACAATGAAACTGTCCATGTGTTTCTCCGTGCCAGAGAATTGAACCCGGGACCTGGCGATTGTAAAAAGAATGTTCTTACCAGTGAGCTACGTGGGAACCATCACCAGATAAACTGGTGAAGTAGTTAAGAGGAAGGAAGCAGACGAAGGGAAAGGAAGGAGGAGACGAAGAGGAAGGAAGCAAACGAAGAGGAAGGAAGGAGGAGACGAAGAGGAAGGAAGCAGACAAAGAGGAAGGAAGGAGGAGACGAAGAGGAAGGAAGCAGACAAAGAGGAAGGAAGGAGGAGGCGAAGAGGAAGGAAGGCGGAGACGAAGAGGAAGGAATGGAAGTATTAAAAGAAGAGATATCACTGCCCCAACACTTACCTTGTTATTTAAAAATAAATTAATACAAATGTGAAGATATGAAGAACGAAACGCAATTTGTATGGACTGGCACACGTGCACAAGACAGGAGACGCCAATAAAAATTTCGCATTGCGAGAACAGAAGCCAGAAACCTTAGACGAAAATTGAGCCTAAGGAACACAGATACAGGAACAAGGACATGTTAAAATTTGAGACGTGATGACTGAGTGTGATACATAAGTGCTGTTGGTGTGATTAAGAAAAAGTGGAGAAATAAAAGAGAGAATATCAAACAATGAACCAGTCTACATAGTTCTCACGGGGACGACAATCACCGTGCTAATAACATACAATTTTTACCAGAGTAAGAAAAGGATAAGAGTAACATTCATGATATGTAATAAATGGGGTTATGAGGAGATGACAAACTTCATCTCCGGGAAGTTCAATGATTACGTTACAGGAATATTACTGACACCAGAAATATCAGTTACTCATCTATGGAAAAACTAAAGAATTAAAAAACTGGAACGGAGTATAAAACTTTCTCAACTAATTCAAGAGAATGGAAGAGGAATTTCAGTAATTCTAACTTTGAGTAATAATATCAGAAGATCTTATGTTCAAAGATCAGAATATTGTTGATATCACAATATAAAGTGATGGCCTGGATATACAGAACCTTTAAAATAAAGCTAGGCCAGTCAGGTGTCCCGTTACTCGACACGGGACACTCAGCCCACATACTGAGTGTCCGTGGTTCGATCCCCGGCCGGTGGAAACGTTGGGCATGTTTCCTTACACCTGCCGCCCCTGGTCACCTAGCAGCAAGAATGTACCTGGGTGTAGTCGACTGTTATGGGTCACATCCTGGAGGAGTGGTAGTATACTTTAGATAGGGCTGGGTTTTAAAATAAACTATAGTAGGATAGCAGCTCTTAGCCTGTAAAACTGATCCATGTAAACAAAAAAACAAATGATATTCCCCACCAGAGACTTAGTCATAGGCTAGAAGAACAGCAAAGATAAGACAAGTTATATTATGTATCAAACAATACCTGAAGAAAAAGACAAAGATCGACAGGACGGAAAGAAGTGTCTAGTTGGTTTAAGATAAAAAAAAAAAAATGGTCCCCCAAGAATTAAAACTACAATCACTTCTTTTCTGATACTTCATATGCAAATGATGTGCCAGATGGGATCGAATGCTAAGTATCTGTTTACAGATAATGTGAAACTACTGATAATGATAAAGACAGAAGAAAGTGTGGGTATACACGAGGACTTGTATTAAAGGCTAGTCAGACAAGTGGCCGCTAGAGTTCAATCCAAATATATACAAGGTCACGAAATCTGGTGAAAAGTAGAGAAAGCCGGAGACATAATAGAGGCTGAGAGGTGAGAAAATACTGACATCAAGAAAATAAATAATCTTTACTTAAATATCACACCGAACATATCATCGGGACAGCACAAAGCATATGACTTCCCCAGCCTACACACTTTGAAAAACTACTGGAATCGAGCCTACGACCCTGGAAGAACCAGAGAGGACATGAACACGACGTACAAAATATCCATAAGGTGTTGACAGGTATTTTAAGAGCAGACTTTATAAGGAGATAATATAGATGGCACAGGAATATTAGGAAGTACTTTCTCAGCCTCAGGGTAGTAGTAAAGTGGAATGAAATGAATGTGGAAGTTTTCACAATCCATTTAGATCTGTATGTATTTACTTCTAGACACTTGGTAAGATTCACTGTGACAGTGTCTGGTTCGTTTCTCAACATTCTAATACCAAGTACAGTGTTAATTTCAACAATCCTATCACTGATACTAGAAATACCAAGCTCCTTCCTCATGTTAAGAACTTTTGTAGATCTGGGACAGCCAAGAATAGTCCTGAGAGCTTCATTTTGCATTAACTCCAAGGGTCGGAGGGAACTTTCTCTAGCTAATATCAACATGGGAGCAGCATAATCAATTAAGGACCTAACATAGGCTATGTACATCATTCTCACGATTCTCACATTAGCACCATAGTTGGGATTGTAGCCAGCAACAGCTTTGAGAGCATTTAGCCTAGCTTTACATTTCTTGTTTAGTTGTGGTATAGTGGATTTGTTAAAGGGTACATCTACACCAAGATATCTGTGAGTTTTAACGTAGCTAATGATTTCACCCTGCAAATAGATGGGTGGGGGATGTCGTTTGCTTGTTAATATCTTTGTTTTAGAGGAAGATATTATGAGGCCTAGTCGATTACAAATTGCTTGAACTTCATTAAGAATGGTATTCATCTTCTTATGCCCTGTTGTATGGATCATGATATCATCAGCATAGCTTATAGCTATATGTTTAGGTGAGGCAGGTAGAGCATTTAGGAGAGCATTAATCAGAATATTAAATAGCATGGGACTAAGAACTCCTCCCTGCGGTGTACCTAAAGACATTTCACAAGTGTAAATTATGTAGCTTTATTTCCGAAATATTTCGTCTACACAGTAGACTTCTTCAGTTGCATACGCAAGTGAATAAATATGGAGACATATTTAATAACTTCCATATATGACTGAATAAACCTACCGTGTAGGCGAAACATTTCGCAAATAAAGCACCAAACTGTGGTACACATGTCTTACTCAACTAAGAGTATATACTAGTTTGTTTTTTGCCATCGAAGTGACTAGTACATCGTACATACGATATCCACCCTGTGGAGGGTAGCTCAACAGCATATATGGATACACAAAAGGCCTAGGAACCAGGCCACAAAAGGGTTAACAGGAGTACATCTGGATTTATATCTACAGTTCACTTGTCTCTTACAAGCAAACTTAGGAAACTTGTTTATATCTGTTATCTTATTTTCATTAACATATGACGTGTCAGAGAAGTTATTATTCATGGATGGGACGATACCAAATTGTTTGTCGCTACCGATACCATAATACACGCTATGCGAATTATTTGTGTACGATACCATCAATATCAGATAATACTCACCTTGACATGTGCTGCTACACACACACACACACACACACACACACACACACACACACACACACACACACAAACACACACACACACAAACACACACACACAAACACACACACACCCACTAAACATACAACTGACGCAGCATTCTGGTGTATCGCAAAATCCTCGGTTCGATGACTTACCTGCAAAAGACAAAATATATGTACATTAAAATAGTACAGAAATACCGATCTTAAATTTATTCACTGTAAATAATATATAGTGGAGCAGTAGCGATTGTTCCAGTGCATCAACGTAAATGTCTGAAAACGTTCATATGGAACAAAGTGCTTCCATGGAATAAATAAGGTAAAGAAACTGGGGCAGCAGCCGACAAGAGGAAATACATAAAATACTGAGATATACACATGGAGAGGTGTACGTCTCTCAGTGTGTATACATTATTAGGTGTATGTCTCTCAGTGTGTATACACTGAAAGGTGTATGTCTCTCAGTGTGTATACATTATTAGGTGTATGTCTCTCAGTGTGTATACACTGAAAGGTGTATGTCTCTCAGTGTGTATACATTATTAGGTGTATGTCTCTCAGTGTGTATACATTATTAGGTGTATGTCTCTCAGTGTGTATACATTATTAGGTGTATGTCTCTCAGTGTGTATACACTGAAAGGTGTATGTCTCTCAGTGAGTATACACTGAAAGGTGTGTCTCTCAGTGTGTATACATTATTAGGTGTATGTCTCTCAGTGTGTATACATTATTAGGTGTATGTCTCTCAGTGTGTATACACTGAAAGGTGTATGTCTCTCAGTGAGTATACACTGAAAGGTGTGTCTCTCAGTGTGTATACATTATTAGGTGTATGTCTCTCAGTGTGTATACATTATTAGGTGTATGTCTCTCAGTGTGTATACACTGAAAGGTGTATGTCTCTCAGTGTGTATACACTGAAAGGTGTATGTCTCTCAGTGTGTATACACTGAAAGGTGTATATCTCTCAGTGTGTATACACTGAAAGGTGTATATCTCTCAGTGTGTATACACTGAAAGGTGTATGTCTCAGTGTGTATACACTGAAAGGTGTATGTCTCAGTGTGTATACACTGAAAGGTGTATGTCTCTCAGTGTGTATACATTATTAGGTGTATGTCTCTCAGTGTGTATACATTATTAGGTGTATGTCTCTCAGTGTGTATACATTATTAGGTGTATGTCTCTCAGTGTGTATACACTGAAAGGTGTATATCTCTCAGTGTGTATACACTGAGAGTTAACTTTGATCACTATTTTTGGTACTGACGTACTGTTGAACATCAAATTGGTATACAATACCGACAGGTTGGTAAAACACAGAGGCAAAAGTTAGGCACTTTTATTCCGAAACGTTTCGCCTACACAGTAGGCTTCTTCAGTCAAGTACAGAAAGTAGGCAGGAGCAGTAGAGACGTGAAGACAATGGAACAGAACTCAATGTCACTGTTTCATACTATGGAACAGGACTCTTCTCCAGGCTGAGGGACTGACAACCTCAAATCTACGTCTTCAAGGGTGATGGACTGATTACATACGTACGTCTTCACATCTCTACTGCTCCTGCCTACTTTCTGTACTCGACTGAAAAAGCCTACTGTGTAGGCGAAACGTTACGGAATAAAAGTGCCTAACTATTGCCTATGTGAAGTATTCTTGGCTGGTGGTGTAGAGTTGATATGCAGACGTAGTGACCATCGTGTAGACGACCGGCTTTATGCCTTCCCCGTTAACCAACCAACAATAAAGTCTGATAATATTTAAGTGAGAGAAAAGGAAACGTCATCTAGATTTTAGAATAAACATTAGTTTCACCTTACTGAATTATACACTCCCAGATGACCAAAAATAAACATTAGTTCCACCTTACTGTATTATACACTCCCAGATGACCAAGAATAAACATTAGTTCCACCTTACTGCATTATACACTCCCAGATGACCAAAAATAAACATTAGTTCCACCTTACGGTATTATACACTCCCAGATGACCAAAAATAAACATTAGTTTCACCTTACTGTATTATACACTCCCAGATGACCAAAAATAAACATTAGTTCCACCTTACGGTATTATACACTCCCAGATGACCAAAAATAAACATTAGTTTCACCTTACTGTATTATACACTCCCAGATGACCAAAAATAAACATTAGTTCCACCTTACTGCATTATACACTCCCAGATGACCAAAAATAAACATTAGTTCCACCTTACTGTATTATACACTCCCAGATGACCAAGAATAAACATTAGTTCCACCTTACTGTATTATACACTCCCAGATGACCAAAAATAAACATTAGTTCCACCTTACTGCATTATACACTCCCAGATGACCAAAAATAAACATTAGTTCCACATTACTGTATTATACACTCCCAGATGACCAAAAATAAACATTAGTTCCACCTTACTGTATTATACACTCCCAGATGACCAAGAATAAACATTAGTTCCACATTACTGTATTATACACTCCCAGATGACCAAAAATAAACATTAGTTCCACCTTACTGTATTATACACTCCCAGATGACCAAGAATAAACATTAGTTTCTCCTTACCTCACCATACACGTCTAGATAACCTAGAGTAATCTAACTGCTGCATAAAAAAGATAGTTGGTTAGGCTGACTAAATGAGGTTTAAAGCCTATCGACTATAATAGATAAGAATACTTTAATACATAAAACAGGGTTTAAAATTAAACTAAGAATACTTTAATACATAAAACAGGGATCAAAATTAAACTCTCATCATATATACAAAGAGAGAAATACACCTTGTGTATATATATGCTGTAAGAAGCAGCTGAAATACAAAAAAATAATGACGTTATTTATTGATAAAATAAAAAATATAAACCAATAAAGGCCAAAAAAATTATTACAAAAATAAATTAGAAAAAAAATCAGTTAATCAATTATTGGACATAAATTAGCAATTAAGAGTAATTAAGTGTATTTAAATTATGTTTTTTAAATATAAACTGAAATAAAAATAACTTCTCTGCAAGTGTCGAAGAAATAATTGTTATATATTAAGTAACTGGTCGTAAAGTAACTGTTCATTGTGAATAAAGCTAAATTACGTTACTAAAAAAAACAAGAGTAACTGCAACATAACTAATGAATAGAAATAAAGTGAAATAGAATAATGATTAATAATAAAGTAACTGAAATAAAGACTTACCTTGTGCAGTGAGAGTAACTTTACTGAAGATAAAACATTTTGTTGTCTCAAAACAACGTCATCTAATTGATCCAACTTTATTAATTGCACAATGTAATATGCCACTAATAATAATAATAATAATAATAATAATAATAATAATAATAATAATAATAAAAATTAAAGACATGTAATTCATTTTTTAGTTGCAAACAAATTTAGTTACTACTAGATAAAAGCAGGTTAGTTATTCCATAACCAGCAATAAACAAACTCAAAACTGACCACTTATTAACTGTAATATAATAATAATAAAAACACAATCTTAATTACTACATAAACATAGGCAGTACCTAAACACAAATATAGGCACTGCCTAAGCACAAATATAGGCACTACCTAAACACAAATATAGGCACTACCTAAACACAAATATAGGCACTACCTAAACACAAATATAGGCACTGCCTAAGCACAAATATAGGCACTACCTAAACATAAACATAGGCACTACCTAAACACAAATATAGGCACTACCTAAACACAAATATAGGCACTACCTAAACACAAATATAGGCACTGCCTAAGCACAAATATAGGCACTACCTAAACATAAACATAGGCACTACCTAAACACAAATATAGGCACTACCTAAACACAAATATAGGCACTACCTAAACACAAATATAGGCACTGCCTAAGCACAAATATAGGCACTACCTAAACATAAACATAGGCACTACCTAAACACAAATATAGGCACTACCTAAACACAAATATAGGCACTACCTAAACACAAATATAGGCACTACCTAAACACAAATATAGGCACTGCCTAAACACAAATATAGGCACTACCTAAACACAAATATAGGCACTACCTAAACACAAATATAGGCACTACCTAAACACAAATATAGACACTACCTAAACACAAATATAGGCAATACCTAAACATAAATATAGGCAATACCTAAACACAAATATAGGCAATACCTAAACATAAACATAGGCACTACCTAAACATAAACATAGGCACTACCTAAACATAAACAGGCAATACCTAAACATAAACATAAGCACTACCTAAACATAAACATAGGCAATACCTAAACACAAACACAGGAACCACCTAAACACACAGACAAACATGGAGTTGTATCTCCATGGCTCTCGCACACACAAAAAAAACCTCCCTCCTACTGCCTTCCCCTCCCCTCCCCTCCTCCCCCTCCCCCAGGACTAAGAAAAACTGCACGACCAGCACCGTTCTAAAGGGAATATATACACTTAATCAAGCCCATGATAGCGTACTTAAGTCCTTGCTAAGCTAAACTGGGCTTAAGTGTTTACCTTGGAGTGAGGGGGAAGGAGGGAGGGGGAAGGAGGGAGGGGAGAGATGGAGAGAAGGGGGATCAGGGAGGAGGAGATGGAATGGAAAACATGGAGGGGGGAGGGAGGGAATAAGATGAGGAGTAGAAAGGTGATCAGACGGGTGGGGGGAAGGGAAGAGATGAATGGGAGGAGATCGAGGGGAGAGAGAGATAGGAGAGAAGAGGATAGGAAGAGGTGAATAGAATTATACAGGGAGATGGAGGGAGGGAAGGAGGAACAGAAGGACTAGATAGGGTCAAATGCATGATCAGGCAGAGGACGGAGGGAGGGAAGGATGGGAGGGAAGAAGGGAGGGAATGAAAGAAGAGATGAGGGGAAGTGGAAAGGAATAAGTGAGATGTAGGAGGGTGGGAAGAGAGTCAGGGAAGTAAGACAAATGAAAGGGAAGACAGAAGAAATGAGAGTAGAGGAAGGATGATAGAATAGGGATGGGACAGAGGAATGGGAAGGGAAAGAGATGAGGCTGAAAAGAAGGAAAAGGAAAAATTGAAGTTGAAATGGAAGAGGAAGGAGATGGAAAGTGTAAAAAGGAGAAAAAAAGGAAGGGAAAAGGAAAGAAGAAAATGCAGGATGGAAGAGAAAAAATGAGGAAATGGAAAGGAAGAATGAACAAGAGGAAACAAGGAAAGGAGGAAGAGAAGAAAAGGGAAGAATGAAAAGAAGAAGTAAAGGTCGTAAAGAAAGAAGAGAAATTATGAGAGTAAAATAGAGGTAAGAGAGGAGAAAAATTACCTATTATTTCTCTAAAGGTTCTGGGGGAGGGAGGGGTTCTGGGGGAGGGTGAGGGGTTCAGAGGGAGGGTGATGGGTTCTGGGGAGGGTGAAAGGTTCTGCGGGAGGGGGAGGGGTTTTGGGGGAGGGTGAGGGGTTTTGGGGAAGGGTGAGGGGTTCTGGGGAGGGGGAGGGGTTCAGGGGGAGGGTGAAGGGTTCTGGGGGAGAGAGAGGGGTTCTGGAGGAGGATGAAGGGTTCTGGGGGAGGAGGAGGAGTTCTGGGGGAGGAGGAGGAGTTCTGGGGGAGGGGGAGGGGTTCTGGGGGAGGGTGAGGGGTTCTGACGAGGGTGAGGAGTTCTGGGGAGGGTGAGGGGTTCTGGGGGAGGATGAGGGGTTCTGAGGGAGGGTGAAGGGCTCTGAGGGAGGGTGAGGGGTTCTGGGGGAGGGTGAGGGGTTCTCGGGGAGGGTGATGGGTTCTGGGGAGGGTGAGGGATTCTGGGGGAGGGGGAAGGATTCTGGGGGAGGGTGAGGGGTTCTGGAGGAGGGTGAGGGATTCTGGGGAAGGGTGAGGGATTCTGGGGGAAGGATTCTGAGGGAGGGTGAGGGGTTCTGAGGGAGGATGAGGAGTTCTGGGGGAGGGTGAGGGACTCTGGGGGAGGGTGAGGGATTCTGGGGGAGGGTGAGGGGTTCTGGGGAGGGTGAGGGGTTCTGAGGGAGGGTGAGGGATTCAGGGGGAGGGGGAGGGATTCTGGGGGAGGGTGAGGGGATCTGGGGGAGGGTGAGGGGTTCTGGAGGAGGGTGAGGGATTCTGGAGGAGGGTGAGGGATTGTGGAGGAGGGTGAGGGATTCTGGAAGAGGGGGAGGGGGAGGGTGAAAGATTCTGGGGGAGGGGGAGGGATTCTGGGGGAGGGGGAGGGATTCTGGGGGAGGGGGAGGGGTTCTGGGGAGGGTGAAGGGTTCTGGGGGAGGGTGAGGGATTCTGGGGGAGGGTGAGGGGTTCTGGAGGAGGGTGATTGGTTCTGAGGGAGGGTGAGGGATTCTAGGGGAGGTGAGGAATTTTGGGGAGGGTGAGGGGTTCTGGGGGAGGGGGAGGGGTTCTGGGGGAGGGTGAGGGATTCTGGAGGAGGGTGAGGGATTCTGGATGAGGGTGAGGGATGGTGAGGGGTTCTGGGGAAGGGTGAGAGATTCTGGGGGAGGGGGAGGGATTCTGGGGGAGGGAGGGATTCTAGGGGAGGGGTTCTGGGGGAGGGTGAAGGGTTCTGGGGGAGGGTGAGGGGTTCTGGGGGAGGGTGAGGGCTTCTGGGGAGGGCGAGGGATAATGGGGGAGGGTGAGGATTTCTGGGGGATTGTGAGGGATTCTGGGGGAGGGTGAGGGGTTCTGGGGAGGGTGAGGATTTCTGGGGGAAGGTGAGGGGTACGGGGGAAGTTGAGGAGTTCTGGGGGAGGGGGAGGGGTTCTGGGGGTGAGGGGTTCTGAGGAGGGTGAGTTCTTGGGAGGGTGAGGGGTTCTGGGGGAGGGGGAGGGGTTCTGGGGAGGGTGAAGGGTTCTGGGGAGGGTGAGGAGTTCTGAGGGAGGGTGTGGAGTTCCGGGGGAGGGGGAGGGGGAGAGGGTTCTGGGGAGGGTGAAGGGTTCTGAGGAGGGTGAGGGATTCTGGGGGAGGGTGAGGGGTTCTGAGGAAGGTGAGGGGTTCTGGGGAGGGTGAGGAGATCTGGGGGAGGGTGAGTTCTGGGGGATGGTGAGAAGTTCTGGGGGGGTGAGGGGTTCTGAGGAGGGTGAGGGGTTCTGGGGGAGGGTGAGGGGTTCGGGGGAGGGTGAAGAGTTCTGGGGGAGAGTGAGGAGTTCTGGGGGAGGGGGAGAGGTTCTGAGGAGGGTGAAGGGTTCTGGAGAGGGTGAGAAGTTCTGGGGGAGGGTGAGGGGTTCTGGGGGAGGGTGAGGGGATCTGGGGAGGGTGAGGGGTTCTGAGGAGGGTGAGGAGTTCTGGTGAGGGTGAGTGGCTATGTGGAGGGTGACTGGTTCTGGGGGAGTGGGAATGGTTCTGGGGGAGGGGGAGTGGCACTGGGGAAGGGTGAGCGGTTCTGGGGAGGGTGAGGAGATCTGGGGGAGGGAGAGTGGTTCTGGGGGAGGGTGAGTGGCTCTGGGGAGGGTGAGTGGTTCTAAGAGAGGGTGAGTGGTTCTGGGGAGGGTGCGGGGTTCTGGGGAGGGTGATCCGTTCTGGGGGCGCGGGAGGGGTTTTGGGAAGGGTGAGGGCTTCTGGGGGAGGGTGCGTGGTTCTGGGGGAGGGTGAGTGGCTCTGGGGAGGGTGAGTGGTTCTGGGGAGGGGGAGTGGTTCTGGGGAGGGTTAGTGGTTCTGGGGGAGGGGAGTGGCTCTGGGGAGGGTGAGTGGTTCTGTGGGAGGGTGAGTGGTTCCGGGGGAGGGGGAGTGGCTCTGGGGAGGGTGAGTGGTTCTGTGGGAGGGTAAGTGGTTCTGGGGGAGGGTGAGTGGCTCTGGGGAGGGTGAGTGGTTCTGGGGGAGGGGGAGTGGCTCTGGGGAGGGTGAGTGGTTCTGAGGGAGAGGAAGCGGCTCTGGGGAGGGTGAATGGTTCTGGGGAGGGGGAGTGGCTCTGGGGGAGGGTGAGTGGCTCTGGGGAGAGTGAGTGGTTCTGGGGGAGGGTGAGTGGCTCTGGGGAGGGTGAGTGGTTCTGAGGGAGGGGGAGTGGCTCTGGGGAGGATGAGTGGCTCTGGGGAGGGTGAGTGGTTCTATAGAGGGTGAGTGGTTCTGGGGGAGGATGAGTGGCTCTGGGGAGGGTGAGTGGTTCTGGGGGAGGGTGAGAAGCTCTGGGGAGGGTGAGGGGTTCTGTGGGAGGGTGAGTGGCTCTGGGGAGGGTGAGTGGTTCTTGGGGAACGGGAGTGGCTGTGTGAAGGGTGCGTGGTTCTGGGGAGGGGGAGTGGTTCTGGGGAGGGTGAGTGGTTCTGGGGAGGGGGAGTGGCTCTGACGAGGGTGAGTTGTTCTGGGGGAGGGGGAGTGGTTCTGGGGGATTGGGAGTGGCTCTGGGGAGGGTGAGTGGTTCTGGGGGAGGGTGAGTGGTTCTGGGGGAGGGGGAGTGGCTCTGGGGAGGGTGATTGGTTCTGGGGGAGGGTGAGTGGTTCTGGGGGAGGGTGAGTGGCTCTGGGGAGGGTGAGTGTTTGTGGGGGAGGGGGAGTGGCTCTGAGGAGGGTGAGTGGCTCTGGGGAGGGTGAGTGGTTCTGGGGGAGGGTGAGAAGCTCTGGGGAGGGTGAGGGGTTCTGTGGGAGGGTGAGTGGTTCTATAGAGGGGGAGTGGTTCTGGGGGAGGGTGAGTGGCTCTGGGGAGGGTGAGTGGTTCTGGGGGAGGGTGGGAAGCTCTGGAGAGGGTGAGTGGTTCTGGGGAGGGGGAGTGGTTCTGGGGAGGGTGAGTGGTTCTGAGGAGGGGGAGTGGCTCTGGGGAGGGTGAGTGATTCTGGGGGAGGGGGAGTGGGAGTGGCTCTGGGGAGGGTGAGTGGTTCTGGGGGAGGGGGAGTGGCTCTGGGGAGGGTGAATGGTTCTGGGGAGGGGGAGTGGCTCGGGGGAGGGTGAATGGTTCTGGGGGAGGGTGAGTGGTTCTGGGGGAGGGTAAGTAGCTCTGGGGAGGGTGAGTGGTTGTGGGGGAGGGGCTCTGGGGAGGGTGAGTGGTTCTGGGGGAGGGGGAGTGGCTCTGGGGAGGGTGAGTGGTTGTGGGGGAGGGGAAGTGGCTCTGGGGAGGGTGAGGGGTTCTGGGGGAGGAGTGGCTCTGGGGAGGGTGAGTGGTTCTGGGGAGGGGGAGTGGCTCTGGTTAGGGTGAGTGGTTCTGGGGAGGGGGAGTGGTTCTGGGGAGGGTGAATGGTTCTGGGGGAGGGTGATTGGTTCTGGGGGAGGGTGAGTGGCTCTGGGGAGGGTGAGTTTTTGTGGGGGAGGGGGAGTGGCTCTGGGGAGGGGGAGTTTTTGTGGGGGAGGGGGAGTGGCTCTGGGGAGCGTGAGTGGTTCTGGGGGAGGGGAGTGGCTCTGGGGAGGGTGAGTGGTTGTGGGGGAGGGGGAGTGGCTCTGGGGAGGGTGAGGGGTTCTGGGGGAGGAGTATCTCTGGGGAGGGTGAGTGGTTCTTGGGGAGGGGGAGTGGCTCTGGAGAGGGTGAGTGGCTCTGGGGGCGGGGGAATGGCTCTGGGGAGGGTGAGTGGTTCTGGGGAGGGGAGTGGCTCTGGGGAGGATGAGTGGTTCTGGGGGAGGGGAGTCGCTCTGGGGAGGGTGAGTGGTTCTGGGGGAGGGGAGTCGCTCTGGGGAGGGTGAGTGGTTCTGGGGGAGGGGAGTGGCTCTGTTGGAGGGGGATTGGCTCTGGGGAGGGTGAGTGGTTCTGGGGGAGGGGGAGTCGCTCTGGGGAGGGTGAGTGGTTCTGGGGAGGGGGAGTGGCTCTGGGGAGGGTGAATGGTTCTGGGGGAGGGTGAGTGGTTCTGGGGGAGGGGGAGTGGCTCTGGGGAGGGTGAGTGGTTCTGGGGGAGGGTGAGTGGCTCTGGGGAGGGTGAGTGGTTCTGGGGAGGGGGAGTGGCTCTGGGGAGGGTGAATGGTTCTGGGGGAGGGTGAGTGGTTCTGGGGGAGGGGGAGTGGCTCTGGGGAGGGTGAGTGGTTGTGGGGGAGAGGCTCTGGGGAGGGTGAGTGGTTCTGGGGAGGGGGAGTAGCTCTGGGGAGGGTGAGTGGTTCTGGGGGAGGGGGAGTGGCTCTGGGGAGGGGGAGTGGTTGCGGGGGAGGGGGAGTGCCTCTGGGGAGGGAGAGGGGTTCTGGGGGAGGAGTATCTCTGGGGAGGGTGAGTGGTTCTTGGGGAGGGGGAGTGGCTCTGGGGAAAGTGAGTGGTTCTGGGGCAGGGGATGTGGCTCTAGGGGCGGGGGAGTGGCTCTGGGGAGGGTGAGTGGTTCTGGGGAGGGGAGTGGCTCTGGGGAGGATGAGTGGTTCTGGAGGAGGGGGAGTCGCTCTGGGGAGGTTGAGTGGTTCTTGGGGAGGGGAGTGGCTCTGTTGGAGGGGGATTGGCTCTGGGGAGGGTGAGTGGTTGTAGGGGAGGGGGAGTGGCTCTGGGGAGGGTGAGTGGTTCTGGGAAGGGGGAGTGGCTCTTGGGAGGGTGAATGGTTCTGGGGGAGGGGGAATGGCTCTGGGGAGGGTGAGTGGCTCTGTGGGAGGGGGATTGGCTCTGTGGAGGGTGAGTGGTTCTGGGGAGGGGGAGTGGCTCTTGGGAGGGTGAATGGTTCTGGGGGAGGGGGAATGGCTCTGGGGAGGGTGAGTGGCTCTGGGGGAGGGGGAGTGGCTCTGTGGAGGGTGAGTGGTTCTGGGAAGGGGGAGTGGCTCTGGGGAGGGTGAATGGTTCTGGGGGAGGGTGAGTGGTTCTGGGGGAGGGGGAGTGGCTCTGGTGAGGGTGAGTGGTTCCTCGGGAGGGGGAGTGGCTCTGGGGAGGGTGAGTGGTTCTGGGGGAGGGAGAGTGGCTCTGGGGAGGGTGAGTGGTTCTGGGGAGGGGGAGTGGCTCTGGGGAGGGTGAATGGTTCTGGGGGAAGGTGAGTGGTTCTGGGGGAGGGTGAGTGGTTCTGGGGGAGGGTGAGTGGCTCTGGGGAGGGTGAGTGGTTGTGGGGGAGAGGCTCTGGGGAGGGTGAGTGGTTCTGGGGGAGGGTGAGTGGCTCTGGGGAGG
>NC_091367.1:10474608-10499608 GCF_038502225.1 Cherax quadricarinatus
TTCCCTCCACTACAGATTATTATTACTAAAATCCTTACTCAACTTAAATGTATAAAGAATGATATCATAGATATACATACAAGCCTTGACACGAATACATATATATACACGTACACACTCATGAACCTCTCCAGTATCCCAGTCTCTACAAAACAACATGTACCATGTACACCTGACCTCTCCTCCCCCCCCTCACACACGCTCACCACAGATCATAACAGCAATAACTATAAAAGTAATACCATCATTAAAAAACTAAAGGACTTATATAGTGAGAAAAACTTTCAGCAAGTGTTTAGGCGCCTCGTTAAGGACCTCTTCTAAATTTAAAGTGACATTTATAACGGAAATTCAGGATACGATATTTCAGTGAATATTTACACCCGCTTTGTAATACACTGATAACATAATGCATAAAAACTCGCCAAGGTCCACTACACAAATCAATGTTGATAGACGCAGTCGGGGGTGGGGAAGGATGGGGGGGTTGGAGTCTCTCTCTCTCTCTCTCTCTCTCTCTAGTCCAGGCGAGGAACAAAATGATCCACAAACCACTCAGCCAGAGGCAAAAATTTAGGTAGTGTATACGAAGGTCCGAGGCATGACGCTAGACTGTGACCAAACAGGTGACTACACTTTGATAACCTTGACATTTTAACTCTGAATTCAAACATGGATACACACACAACTGATAACCCTGACGTTTTAACTGTATTCAGACATGGATACACACACAAGGTCATTAATCATCTCTTCTCCGATTATTCAAATCTTGATTCATTATAGATCTGCAACATGGATACACACATTAGATAAAGGCGCGTGCATTATGCACACCAGGATAATCTCGATTATAGCTACTATATCTCTCACTGAAACATGGATACACACATGGTAGACAATCACAGACTGCTAGAATTATCCACACTTGGATACAGTAACTTCAGTATTGATGGAATAGATTTTCTAATTCTTTTTGACAAAGTACCAAATATAAGACCTCTAAGTGAGATAGGGAGACGTGTTTAACGTACGAACACAAGTCAGAATTTGAGAACGATTCAGTGGGACGAAACAGTGTCATACTGAACTTAACAATGAGTTACCTCAGTGTTGACAGGAAACAGTGAGTGCTGAACGGTGTCACACTGACAGAATTTGACAAGAGTTGACAGGAAAGTGTTGACAGGAAACAGTGAGTGCTGAACGGTGTCACACTGACAGAATTTGACAAGAGTTGACAGGAAAGAGTGAGTGATGTACAGTGTTACACTGAACTTAACAAGTGAGTTACCTAAGGAATCACTCCTCTCATCAGCCGTCTTCATAATGTAAACACATAATCTAATAACTAAAACAAAACAAGAATCCCAAATGACACGAAATTAAAAAAAAACCTATAAGCGATATCACCGAGGTCACATATCATATCACAAAGAGTGCCAAGAAGCAAGACTGCTAAACACTAGGAATCACAACATTTACTCAAGCAACAACAACATTGGGGTACAGCAGGACGCTCCTGCCTCTCGCAACACTAACAGCAATAACCCATGATCATGTACACGCTGAAGGATAAATAGAGCCTCCTTGTAATATAGGCAGATGTTGTGAAAACTTTCAAGAAGTGCCAACATTGTGTAACAGCAGAGAACATGGGGGAAACTGTAATTAATGTCTTGGAGAGTGGACAAATGAATCTTTAACTTTCTAACTTTCTAATAAGCAGGACTGGGAAAAGTAACTGTTACCGAAGTAAAATCAGAGAAAATCAGAGCCTTCCACAGCCTAAGCTTTTTCAGAGATAACCTCGATAAAAAAAAAGTTCGCTATCAAAAATGGTTATAATCATAACCATTATTTTTAAAGGGGCGGAGGGGTAAGCCAGTGGAAGTCCTCGGTCAGATGATCAAAAGCTCCAGCGGTGGGTCATCATATGACTAAGACCCGCATCAGGAAACACTTGTTCTGTTTCCTGACAAAACTTACCTAACGTAACCTTGATAAGCAGCGTCACATGTCATGTTATCTAAGCACACACAGCCCTGTTATCTTACTGTCATATGTTCCCTAACCTTTTTATTCACTCACAAGTGAGCGACCAGCATCTGTAGTTTTGTTAAGAGATAATCTTGATAAGCAGCGACACATCCCGTGTTATCTAAGCATCGCCATGTACTGTCTACGTCATACATTCATCTAGACACACGGTGTTCAACCAGACTTTCTACTTGAAACCTTTAGAAGCGCCTTAGTAAAAGAACAATGGTATGAGTTGGTGGGATGGGAGGCATCTTTCCATGTTATCCCACTTTAAAACTCTTTATTACAGGATATAAAACTTGGACAAATATACATACTCATTGAGAGGAGCGGCCAGGCTCCGCTCTAATCCCGGCCCAGCGCCGCCAATTATGGCACTTGTGTCCCCCGGCAGTAAGGGCGGAAACGGCGCAAGACGCCAGATAAATTTCATCAGAGGAGGGACAATTACGCTGCATTTAGATCAAACGAGTTGAGGGGTTGCCAGTGATGCTTTTAAATACACCCCCTCTCTATTCTCTCTCTCCTCTCTCTCTCTCTCTCTCTCTCTCTCTGATCCTCGCCTCTCCTCGAGTACTCTCGCCTCATCTTCCCTCCACCTTGCCCCTTCACTCGCCTTGTCTCTCTCTTCCTCTTGCATCCCCTTGTTTTGGTTCCTCTCTTTCCCCTCTCCTCTCCTCCTCTTGTTCTTCTTCCACCTAATATTCCTTCATTACCGCTGCTGCTGTTTTTATCACATCAGATTTATTTGTGTCTATTGAAGTGCTACAATAGAAACACCAAAAATAGATTGACACCGTAACAGATAAACCCCCTCTACCCCAACCACAACCACCACCACCACACCCGCTACCACCACCCCCACCACAACCACCACCACAACACCCACTACCATCACCACCATTACCACAACAACCATTACCACCACCACTACCACAACCACCACCAACACAACAACCACCCCCACAACTACAACAACCACTACCACAACAACTTCTACCACCACATCTTAATTTCCCTCATACCCCCTCTAGTATTCTACGTTCTCCACTTGTTCCATTCACTCCTCTTTCTCCCCACCATAAACCCCACCAATCTCCCCTCCCCAGTATTCCCACTATCTTTTCAACACCTAAACCCGCTCCCCAACAAACACCCCCCCACCCCACCCCCAGGCTCACTTCTCAACACCCCACGTCCCCATTCCCCCACCCTATCCACCTACACCCTGGCCACCGCCCCCTACGTCACCAACACAAAGTAAACAGACACAAAAGTTACTTGAGGCGGAGACGCTGCTACTGATGAAAGGAATTATCACCCAGTAACCCAACTACACTGGATGCAATTATACATCAGTGTTTACTGCTAAACTTACCTGAGGCAGGCTGGCAAGCAGGCAGGCAGGAAGGAAGGCTGGCAGGCAGGCAGGCTGGCAAGCAGGCAGGCAGGCAGGCAGGCAGGCAGGCAGGCAGGCAGGCTGGCAGGCAAGCAGGCAGGCTGGCAAGCAGGCAGGTTGGCAGGCAGGCTGACAAGCAGGCAGGCTGGCAAGCAGGCAGGTTGGCAGGCAGGCTGGCAAGCAGGCAGGCTGGCAGGCAGGCTGGCAAGCAGGCAGGCTGGCAGGCCAGGCCGAAGGCAGGCAGAGTGGCAAGGAAGAAGGCATGCGGACAGGCAATGAAGGCAGACAGGCAAGGACGAAGGCAGGCAGACAGGAGAAACAGGAGGCGATATAAGAAGAGAGGAGACGGATAGCAGAGAAGGAAAGAGAAGGTAAAGAGGGAGTGACGAAGGAAGGAAGAGAGAGAGTAAGAAAAGTAAGGAAGAGAACAGTTAAATCACGGTGAAGAGTTTAAGTAATTATTAGCCATTAATTAATATTAATTAAGCCAGACCGGAAATCTTGGGGATATCGCCCGCCTTGCGATCTCACAACTAAGCCTGTGGCTTGATTGGTAGCGTTCTTAGCTCACACTGAGCAATCTGGGATCCATCCCCGACACGGGTGGAAACGCTGTGCATGTTTCCTTACACCTGCTGTCCCTGTTCACCTACAAGTAAGTAGGTACCTAGGTGTTAGTCACTTTACACCTGCTGTCCCTGTTCCCCTAGCAGTAGTTACCTGGGTGCCAGTGGACTGTTGTGGGTGGCATCCTGGTGGACTAGACTAACTTAAGTCGACTAAAATGCTCTACTTAACCCGGAACTTTATATATAATATATCAATAATGTCAGCTATGGTCTGTAATATTTGTATCATGTACTGGCAGAAATACACATTATTATTATTATTATTATTATTATTATTATTATATTATTACCACGAATATGCTGCCATTACCAACACTATGCAACCAGCATTACCAACACTATGCTACCAGCATAACTAAGACTATGATAATAGCATTACCAACGCTATGCTACCAGCATTACCAACACTATGATAACAGCATTACCAACACTATGATAACAGCATTACCAACACTATGCTAACAGCATTACCAACACTATGCTAGCAGCCTTACCATCACTAGGCTAGCAGCCTTACCAACACTATGCTAGCAGCCTTACCATCACTAGGCTAACAGCCTTACCAACGCTATGCTAGCAGCCTTACCATCACTAGGCTAGCAGCCTTACCAACACTATGCTAGCAGCCTTACCAACACTATGCTAGCAGCCTTATCAACACTATGCTAGCAGCCTTACCATCACTAGGCTAGCAGCCTTACCAACACTATGCTAGCAGCCTTACCATCACTATGCTAGCAGCCTTACCATCACTAGGCTAGCAGCCTTACCAATACTATGCTAGCAGCCTTACCAACACTATGCTAGCAGCCTTACCATCACTAGGCTAGCAGCCTTACCATCACTAGGCTAGCAGCCTTACCATCACTAGGCTAGCAGCCTTACCAACACTATGCTAGCAGCCTTACCATCACTAGGCTAGCAGCATTACTAACACTACGCTAGCAGCCTTACCATCACTAGGCTAGCAGCCTTACCAACACTATGCTAGCAGCCTTACCATCACTAGGCTAGCAGCCTTACCAGCACTATGCTAGCAGCCTTACCATCACTAGGCTAGCAGCCTTACAACACTATGCTAGCAGCCTTACCATCACTAGGCTAGCAGCCTTACCAACACTATGCTAGCAGCCTTACCATCACTAGGCTAGCAGCCTTACCAACACTATGCTAGCAGCCTTACCAACCCTAGGCTAGCAGCCTTACCAACACTATGCTAGCAGCCTTACCAACACTATGCTAGCAGCCTTACCATCACTATGCTAGCAGCCTTACCAATACTGTGCTAGCAGCATTACCAACATTCACCTATTTTTCACAATGCTACACTACTATCATTACCAATTTAACACACTCTTAACACCTTGTTACTATCAATAATAATGTACTCCAGGGAAACTGGTTAGCCGGACTTGAGTCCTGGAGGTGGAAAGTACAGTATCTGCTCTCTGAAGGTGGGGACTGAGGATGCTGCAGATTTGAAGGTCATCTGAGCTGTGACGTGAGCATACTGAATGAATGATGGTAAAAATGTTTCTTTTTTTTTTTTTGGTGGGAGACGGACTGTATGTTAAAAAAATGTACTTAATATTAATAAATACCATAAACGTTATACAATTCTAAGTCTGTAGTTGCAATTCACAACACATCCATAATTCTTTTCTGTTCCCAGGCTTAAAAATCTGCAGATTTTGACAAAAGAGGGAAACTGCTTTGCTATTTAGGCCGAAAATTTGAACTCAAACCTTTGCTGCCTTGGTAAAGTGACCCAGCGTCAAGAGGGAGCAAGGGAGGAGGATGAAGAAACAGTAGTAGTAGTAGTAGTAGTAGTAGTAGTAGTAGTAGTAGTAGTAGTAGTAGTAGTAGTAGTAGTAGTAGTAGTAGTAGTAGTAGAACATTGTCAGACCATTTTGACTGTGTAAATCACTCAGCACTACTTTTAGCAATGTTTTATTTATACAGCCGAAACAGCTACAAAAAAGATAAAACCAACAAACAATAAAAGCTAGGAACATTAGTAAATCTCTCAACACAAATAAATACTATTATACTAAGCTAAATAACTAGCATGAGTTAAATACTCAATTATATTACTAATGTCAAAATAGTCTTCTAAAAGTTCCCCGAGGTCCCTGCAGGTACCAGAGCAATTATAAAAGTCAGGACGATAGCAGAATGACCTAAGCTGTAGGTATTGTTAAAATGAATTACACAGTCAACAGCAAGTCCAAACAACACAGAGGGGGAGGGGGGAGCAGGAGCACCTGAGAATAGATGGCTATGGGTGAGATATGTGTGCCCAATTTGATAGAGATCTGAAAGTTATGATTCTTGTTGAAGGAGAACCCGTCACTTTCCAAGATCATACATATAACATCTGGATATGGTCCATAAAGTCATCGTAAGGCAAAAGAGAGTAGTACTATATAGTGGGATCGCTACAGCAGCCTTTGCCTAGTCATTCGCCCCTTTACGTCCAGGGACACCAACACAACTCCACATTCTTGTACATCAAGTGGAAACTAACCTAATCACTACTGAATCTTTTGGATCATATGATGAAGGAGAAGCGAAAGGGGGAGGACAGTGAAAAAGGTGAGAAGCGAAGAAGTTGAAGAAGGGTGATGAAGTTGATGGAAGGTGAAGAGGAAAGATAAAGAATGAAGAAAGAAGGGGGATGGAGGGAGTGAAGAAAGGTGAAGGGGTATAACTGCCACTAGAGGGTAGTGGTGGGGAAGCTGTGCCTGGGCACCACACTGACATTTCTGGTGAATATTTAAATAAGTGGGTGAGGGGAGTGTTAGTGGAGGTGCCGGTGTGTGGGGCAGGTGTGGGGGCTGAGCGAGATAGAGACAGAGAGAGAGAGAGAGAGAGAGAGAGAGAGAGAGAGAGAGAGATAGAGAGAGAGAGAGATAGATAGACAGATAGATAGAGAGAGAGACAGACAGAGACAGATAAAGAATGTGCGGGGAAGAAAGGGAGAGAGAATGAAGTAGCATTATGTAAGGCAACTAGATGTATCGCCCACACACTCTCCCTTTTCGCTCGCTCTCTCTCTCCCTCTCTCTCTCTCTCTCTCTCTCTCTCTCTCTCTCTCTCTCTCTCTCTCAGATTGTGTTAATCAAGGGAAGTTCTAGCTGGTCAACTGAGCTCCGCCCACTCTTAAGTTTCTTCCCCACCACAAACCCTCCTTCACCCCATACATCAAAATCCCCCCCGAAGCTTCCTTACCCGCTACAAATCCTCCCTATTTCCTCCACGACCTCATGCCCCTCTCTGCTTTTCTTCCTCGCCTACAAAGTCACATATATACCTCTCCAAAGCCACTTTCTTCCCTCCGGAAACTTCCTTCCCTTCTGAAATCCCCTTCCCAAGTCTCAGTCTTTCCTCCCAAGGCTTCCTTTTTTCCCTCCCAAACTTCATTCTCTCCTCTCAAAGCTTCCTTCCCTCCCAATCCTCATTATCCCCTCCCAAAGCTTCCTTCCTCCCAAACCTCATTCTCCCCTCCCAAAGCTTCCTTTTTCCCTCCCAAACCTCATTCTCCCCTCCCAAAGCTTCATTTTTCCCTCCCAAACCTCATTCTTCCCTCCCAAAACTTATTTCCTCCCTCCCAAACCTCATTCTTCCCTCCCAAGCCTCCTTCCCCACTTAACAAAGCTTCCTTCCTCCTCCAAGGCCCCCGTTCCTCCCAAGCCTCCGCCTTCCACCTAAAAAAAAAAAAAAGACCTGACCTGAACATGGCTCCGGTTAATTGCTCGTTGCAGCATTATGAAGCATTTCATCGAGTCTTGTCAGCCGTGATTAATTACCTCACCTGGAGCCCCGCCTCAGCAGCCAGGCTAATAGTTCCTCAGCAACACTAATAGTTCCTCAGCAAGACTAATACTTCCCCAGCAAGACTAATACTTCCTAAGCAAGACTAATACTTCCCCAGCAAGACTAATACTTCCCCAGCAAGACTAATACTTCCCCAGCAAGACTAATACTTCCTCAGCAAGACTAATACTTCCCCAGCAAGACTAATACTTCCCCAGCAAGACAAATACTTCCCCAGCAAGACTAATACTTCCCCAGCAAGACTAATACTTCCCCAGCAAGACTAATACTTCCCCAGCAAGACTAATACTTCCTAAGCAAGACTAATACTTCCTCAGCAAGACTAATACTTCCTCAGCAAGACTAATACTTCCTAAGCAAGACTAATACTTCCCCAGCAAGACTAATACTTCCTAAGCAAGACTAATACTTCCTCAGCAAGACTAATACTTCCTCAGCAAGACTAATACTTCCTCAGCAAGACTAATACTTCCTCAGCAAGACTAATACCTCCAGGAAGAATGAGAGGGAGTGAGAGAGAGAGAGAGAGAGAGAGAGAGAGAGAGAGAGAGAGAGAGAGAGAGAGAGAGAGAGAGAGAGAGAGAAAGAGAGAGAGAGAAAGAGAAAGAGAAAGAGAAAGAGAAAGAGAGAGAGAGAGAGAGAGAGAGAGAGAGAGAGAGAGAGAGAGAGAGAGAGAGAGAGAGACGGATAAAAGAATTAACAAAATCAACACAAAATGCATATAAAAACAAAGTAAAAATCCCAAAGGTGAGGAGGTAGAAGACATCTTAAGTAAGATCCTTGTCTGTTTTATTGTTCAATAAAATACACTTGAGCTATAATAAAACATCAAGTTTGAGATTTTAATCTCACTGGTAATGATTCATGGCACTGCTTCTCTGCAGCTATCAACTGGTAATGATTCATGGCACTGCTTGTCTGCAGCTATCAACTGGTAATGATTCATGGCACTGCTTCCCTGCAGCTATCAACTGGTAATGATTCATGGCACTGCTTCCCTCCAGCTATCAACTGGTAATGATTCATGGCACTGCTTCCCTGCAGCTATCAACTGGTAATGATTCATGGCACTGCTTCCCTGCAGCTATCAACTGGTAATGATTCATGGCACTGCTTCCCTGCAGCTATCAACTGGTAATGATTCATGGCACTGGTTCCCTGCAGCTATCAACTGGTAATGATTCATGGCACTGCTTCCCTGCAGCTATCAACTGGTAATGATTCATGGCACTGCTTCCCTCCAGCTATCAACTGGTAATGATTCATGGCACTGGTTCCCTTCCCTGCAGCTATCAACTGGTAATGATTCATGGCACTGGTTCCCTGCAGCTATCAACTGGTAATGATTCATGGCACTGCTTCCCTGCAGCTATCAACTGGTAATGATTCATGGCACTGCTTCCCTGCAGCTATCAACTGGTAATGATTCATGGCACTGCTTCCCTGCAGCTATCAACTGGTAATGATTCATGGCACTGCTTCCCTGCAGCTATCAACTGGTAATGATTCATGGCACTGCTTCCCTGCAGCTATCAACTGGTAATGATTCATGGCACTGCTTCCCTGCAGCTATCAACTGGTAATGATTCATGGCACTGCTTCCCTGCAGCTATCAACTGGTAATGATTCATGGCACTGCTTCCCTGCAGCTATCACCTGGTAATGATTCATGGCACTGGTTCCCTCCAGCTATCAACTGATAATGATTCATGGCACTGCTTCCCTGCAGCTATCAACTGGTAATGATTCATGGCACTGCTTCCCTGCAGCTATCAACTGGTAATGATTCATGGCACTGCTTCTCTGCAGCTATCAACTGTTAATGATTCATGGCACTGCTTCCCTGCAGCTATCAACTGGTAATGATTCATGGCACTGCTTCCCTGCAGCTATCAACTGGTAATGATTCATGGCACTGCTTCCCTGCAGCTATCAACTGGTAATGATTCATGGCACTGCTTCCCTGCAGCTATCAACTGGTAATGATTCATGGCACTGCTTCCCTGCAGCTATCAACTGGTAATGATTCATGGCACTGCTTCCCTGCAGCTATCAACTGGTAATGATTCATGGCACTGCTTCCCTGCAGCTATCAACTGGTAATGATTCATGGCACTGCTTCTCTGCAGCTATCAACTGGTAATGATTCATGCTTCCCTGCAGCTGGTAATGATTCTGGCACTGCCTTCTGCAGCTATCAACTGGTAATGATTCATGGCACTGCTTCCCTGCAGCTATCAACTGGTAATGATTCATGGCACTGCTTCCCTGCAGCTATCAACTGGTAATGATTCATGGCACTGCTTCCCTGCAGCTATCAACTGGTAATGATTCATGGCACTGCTTCCCTGCAGCTATCAACTGGTAATGATTCATGGCACTGCTTCCCTGCAGCTATCAACTGGTAATGATTCACGGCACTGCTTCCCTGCAGCTATCAACTGGTAATGATTCATGGCACTGCTTCCCTGCAGCTATCAACTGGTAATGATTCATGGCACTGCTTCCCTGCAGCTATCAACTGGTAATGATTCATGGCACTGCTTCTCTGCAGCTATCAACTGGTAATGATTCATGGCACTGCTTCCCTGCAGCTATCAACTGGTAATGATTCATGATTCATGGTAATGATTCACTGCTTCCCTGCAGCTATCACCTGGTAATGATTCATGGCACTGGTTCCCTCCTGCTATCAACTGGTAATGATTCATGGCACTGCTTCCCTGCAGCTATCAACTGGTAATGATTCATAACACTGCTTCTCTGCAGCTATCAACTGGTAATGATTCATGGCACTGCTTCCCTGCAGCTATCAACTGGTAATGATTCATGGCACTGCTTCCCTGCAGCTATCAACTGGTAATGATTCATGGCACTGCTTCCCTGCAGCTATCAACTGGTAATGATTCATGGCACTGCTTCCCTGCAGCTATCAACTTGTAATTATTCATGGCACTGCTTCTCTGCAGCTATCACCTGGTAATGATTCATGGCACTGCTTCTCTGCAGCTATCAACTGGTAATGATTCATGGCACTGCTTCCCTGCAGCTATCAACTGGTAATGATTCATGGCACTGCTTCTCTGCAGCTACCAACTGGTAATGATTCACGGCACTGCTTCCCTGCAGCTATCACCTGGTAATGATTCATGGCACTGCTTCTCTGCAGCTATCAACTGGTAATGATTCATGGCACTGCTTCCCTGCAGCTATCAACTGGTAATGATTCATGGCACTGCTTCCCTGCAGCTATCAACTGGTAATGATTCATGGCACTGCTTCTCTGCAGCTATCAACTGGTAATGATTCATGGCACTGCTTCCCTGCAGCTATCAACTGGTAATGATTCATGGCACTGCTTCCCTGCAGCTATCAACTGGTAATGATTCATGGCACTGCTTCCCTGCAGCTATCAACTGGTAATGATTCATGGCACTGCTTCCCTGCAGCTATCAACTGGTAATGATTCATGGCACTGCTTCTCTGCAGCTATCAACTGGTAATGATTCATGGCACTGCTTCCCTGCAGCTATCAACTGGTAATGATTCATGGCACTGCTTTCCTGCAGCTATCAACTGGTAATGATTCATGGCACTGCTTCCCTGCAGCTATCAACTGGTAATGATTCACGGCACTGCTTCCCTGCAGCTATCAACTGGTAATGATTCATGGCACTGCTTCCCTGCAGCTATCAACTGGTAATGATTCATGGCACTGGTTCCCTGCAGCTATCATGAATGGCTTTAACATGGGGAATATTTTAATGGTATCTCAGGGAGAAAAACAGCACAACCTTATTTATACTACAACATAACACAACCAACTAATACACAACTAAACACAAAACTAACACTCAGACGCCATGAATATGAACATAACGACACAAACACACTAACACTGATCACACACCTCCCCACACATACACACACACACACACACACACACACACACACACACACACACACACACACACACACACGCACACACACACGCACACACACACGCACACACACACACAACACACACACAACAGACACACACAACACACACACACACAACAAACACATACAACACACACACACACATACAACACACACACACACACACACACACACACACACACACACACACGCACACACACACGCACACACACACACAACACACACACACAACACACACACACACACACACTCACACACACACACACACACACACACACACACAGGGGGGCTACTACAAACAACACTAAACACACAGCCACACTGAGCAATTAACACGTAGATAGATTTCTATTTTTCTCTGTCCAAACAGATACCACGTACACTCCCAGAACAAATTACTTGCAAGTGCCTCAAACACACTTTACACTTGTAAAGTGTGTTGTGTCCTGCCTGTTGCTCCTCTTTACTATGTAACGCTCTCGGCAGAACCTCCAAAGTAAATTAAAATGAACTGAACCAAATTAAAAGTAAATATAATTATTGCCATGTTATCAATATGACATCAATATGTTATCAATATGACATCAAAATGTTACCAATATTGACATCAATATGTTACCAATATTGACATCAATATGTTATCAATATGACATCAATATGTTATCAATATGACATCAAAATGTTACCAATATTGACATTAATATATTATTAATATGACATCAAAATGTTGCCAATATTTGACATCAATAAGTTATCAATATGACATAATATATTATCAATATGACAATATGTTATCAATATGACATCATAAAAAAGGATAACTGATAACAACGGCAACAGATCTACCAGCAACATTACAAACATTAACAGAAGCGACAAAACAGATATATATATATATATATATATATATATATATATATATATATATATATATATATATATATATATATATATAAATCGAATAAGAGACGATAAAGTTAAAGTACGCAAGAAGCAGTACAGAAGGAATAGTGGAAAGCATTTATTCTCCATCACAGAAATAATGTTTGTCAAATTGGCTGGGAATGATAAGAACCTTATACAAGAGAAAACGGGACAACAGAAAAGTAAATTCTACACCTACGCCTGTAAATAGGTAAAGGGTAAATTCTACACCTAAGCCTGTAAATAGGTAAAGGGTAAATTCTACACCTAAGCCTGTAAATAGGTAAAGGGTAAATTCTACACCTAAGCCTGTAAATAGGTAAAGGGTAAATTCTACACCTAAGCCTGTAAATAGGTAAAGGGTAAATTCTACACCTACGCTTGTAAATAGGTGAAGGGTAAATTCTACACCTACGCCTGTAAATAGGTAAAGGGTAAATTCTACACCTAAGCCTGTAAATAGGTAAAGGGTAAATTCTACACCTACGCTTGTAAATAGGTGAAGGGTAAATTCTACACCTAAGCCTGTAAATAGGTAAAGGGTAAATTCTACACCTACGCCTATAAATAGGCAAAGATAGATGGGGGAAAAAAGGAAGATCGAGAACAGCTTGGGGATGTGAAGACTACACATATCAGTGTAAAGATCTGGGAGTCAGTGTCAAGTAAAATGTATTAGCAGAGGTACTCATAATACATTAACAGTATTCAGGAACCTAAACAACAACAACAACGAAATCCTTTAATATACAGTCTAACTGAAACTCAGCTGGAAAAAAAAAACATGAGGATGTATTCGACAGAAACTAGTGAGTGTGGAGAAGAGACAGAGTAGTGAAGAAAAGATGAGGATTGGCAAAATTGATAAAATAAACAATATAAGTTACAGAATAAGAAATACAAAATAAATCAAAACAAATATGCTAGGCTGCAGACAAACCACTGTTTTGTAACACTTGAAAGAGAGAGAGAGAGGGAGAGGGTTTGATAAGGTAAATGACATAATATGCAAAACAACCACAGGAGGAATTGAATGATAGTTCTAGGCCTTTCATGTTGTAATCAACACGTCAGGAGCTTGCCATGTTGCAGGAAAGAGAAGGAAGTCCAAGCAGATTCAGAGGAAGCGTCTTTCCTCCAGCAATATACAGCATAATATACTTAGGCAGAGGTTCCATAACTTTGTAGGCCTCGTGGCCCCTTCCAAACTATGAGTGAGTTCTCACACTCACTATCATTGTCACACAAACTTAATATGGTTATACAACCGCAGACATCATGACTTACATTACCTTCGTTATATAACGTCATGTTTTTACAGTGCACTAAAGGATAATTGCACATACCCCAAACAGCCAACATTATGACATCTTAAGAATTTGAATTATAAAGCAAAATAATTAGAATAGTTACGTAAATAAATTAAAATATTGTTGATATATCACAGCTTACCATTTAATGCAATGATTGGATCTGCGTGTCAACACAAAAGTTAGCAAAGTTGGGAGTTAACTGACGACAAATGTACTCTCTGGTGATATTTTTTCTCCATTGCTGTGAGTGTAGAACAGCCGACCATGGATAAGTGTATCATGGTAAAGGGCACCAATACCCTCAAGACTCGCCCGCATCACTTCGGATCCTCTTCCATGACTTGTACCCAGAAATCCACAAGTGATTTTTTGCGTGAATTGTATTTGCAGTCCCCAATCAGATGACAGCTCCACTAGTTGCTGTTGTTATTGAAATGACAGGTGTGGAACAGGGGAGAAATTTCAAATGGATCGTTATCCAGGTGACAGGTGTCCCCTGGGGGACACAAGCGCAGTACATTCTGATCCGGCTACTTAAGGTGTTCACTTACGAACCCTTCTGCATGTTCACCCAATTTCACTTGCTTCCACGAATCCTTGTAGCATTGGTAAGGTATACACAGATAACCCGTACATAGGAGAGAAAAACTTATGAAGACGTTTCGGTCCGACTTGGACCATTAACTAGTCTCAGTGACTAGTCAATGGTCCAAGTGGGACCGAAACGTCGTCGTAAGTTTCTCCGACGTGCGGGTTATTTAGGTACTGTTCCAGTCACGGTATTGTGCCTTGTTGTTCTTCAATGGTAAGTACTGAAGAGAACTAACATATGCACAGCTTAACCAGAGTGTCACTTTCCTTTATGACTTCTGGATGTTGTCTTGTGTCTTGACCACTCTGGCGCTGACACGATACACAAAATTTACTTCAAAAACGAGAAAAATACGTTATGGTTATGGTAGTTTTTATAAGCAGTCATCTTCATGTAAACAAGAAGACACTTAAAACTGATTGCTAAAAATAATTGCCGAATTTCGCAATTCAGAGAAAAAAAAAACTTCTGAAAGCTTTGCCACGAGCGCACATCACTGTGCAGAAGTGTTGTCTCGTGTTCACTGACCATTTCGTTGTACACAGTTGTAAAAAATCCTAGAATTTAGCGGAAGAGCTCTGATGAAGATTGCTATTTTCACCGAATCATTGAGCGCATTTATACAAATACATGACAGAAGCAATCAACAGAGCGCACCTTCCCGCTACTTAGACAACGAGAAACTGACCTCACTCGTGCACACACTATACAACTACATATGCAAAACAACCTCGGAGGGAGTTGAATGATAGCTCTAGGTCTTTCGTGTTGCCATCAACACATCCTCAGAAGCTTGCATGGGAAGGACATCCAAGCAAATTCGTTCAGGGGAACATATTTTGCTCGAATTCGAACAAAATACATTCCCCTGAATGAATCTGCTTAGATTTCCTCCTCTCTTCTGCAACATTGCAAACTTCTGAGAATGTGTTGATGGCAACACGAAAGACCTAGACCTATAATTCAACTTCCCCCGAGAGTGTTTCGCATCTTGTACGCTTGTTCGCCATTTTTCACTACATATATCTACCTCAACACTCATCACTTCATCAGGCAGATTTTCAATATATTCCAGCTGATTCGTATGCTTGATTTTCTAGTAACATGTCACTAGATGAACACAAAAGGAGAAGCAGGTCTCATATTTTCAATCAGACCAAATGAGATTGAAGCTTCCAATCACTATTATTTTAGTTTCGTCCATCAGCCGAGTCTCTGGTGTATGGGAGTTGTGAACGATAATTCCAAAATTAATATAAACATTACCCAGTCAGCTGGAGAAATCCTCCAGGAGTAAATAATACAGTGAATGGGTTAATATAAAATGATAATGTTCTCAATTAAAGGAGTCTTGAGGATTTTGGAAATCTGATGGGGGAAAAAATAAAGAAATTATAGGAATTCCGCCGTTAATGAATGATTCTCGCGCACCCCAGATATAACCTCGCGTGCCCTCAAAGATCATCTCGCGTACCCCAGATATAACCTCGCGTGCCCTCAAAGATCATCTCGCGTACCCCAGATATAACCTCGCGTGCCCTCAAAGATCATCTCGCGTACCCCAGATATAACCTCGTGTACCCTCAAAGATCATCTCGCGTACCCCAGATATAACCTCGCGTACCCTCAAAGATCATCTCGCGTACCCTCAAAGATCATCTCGCATACCCCAGATATAACCTCGCGTACCCTCAAAGATCATCTCGCGTACCCCAGATATAACCTCGCGTACCCTCAAAGATCATCTCGCGTACTCCAGATATAACCTCGCGTACCCTCAAAGATCATCTCGCGTACCCCAGATATAACCTCGTGTACCCTCAAAGATCATCTCACGTACCCCAGATATAACCTCGCGTACCCTCAAAGATCATCTCGTGTGCCCCAGATATAACCTCGCGTACCCTCAAAGATCATCTCGCGTACCCTCAAAGATCATTTCGCGTACCCCCAGATATAACCTCGCGTACCCTCAAAGATCATCTCGCGTACCCCCAGATATAACCTCGCGTACCCTCAAAGATCATCTCTCGTACCCCAGATATAACCTCGCGTACCCTCAAAGATCATCTCGCGTACCCCCAGATATAACCTCGCGTACCCTCAAAGATCATCTCGCGTACCCCCAGATATAACCTCGCGTACCCTCAAAGATCATCTCGCGTACCCCAGATATAACCTCGCGTGCCCTCAAAGGTCATCTCGCGTACCCCAGATATAACCTCGTGTACCCTCAAAGATCATCTCGCGTACCCCAGATATAACCTCGCGTACCCTCAAAGATCATCTCGCGTACCCCAGATATAACCTCGCGTACCCTCAAAGATCATCTCGCGTACCCCAGATATAACCTCGCGTACCCTCAAAGATCATCTCGCGTACCCCAGATATAACCTCGCGTACCCTCAAAGATCATCTCGCGTACCCCAGATATAACCTCGCGTACCCTCAAAGATCATGTCGCGTACCCCCAGATATAACCTCGCGTACCCTCAAAGATCATCTCGCGTACCCCAGATATAACCTCGCGTACCCTCAAAGATCATCTCGCGTACCCCAGATATAACCTCGCGTACCCTCAAAGGTCATCTCGCGTACCCCAGATATAACCTCGTGTACCCTCAAAGATCATCTCGCGTACCCCAGACATAACCTCGCGTACCCTCAAAGATCATCTCGCGTACCCCCAGATATAACCTCGCGTACCCTCAAAGATCATCTCGCGTACCCCAGATATAACCTCGCGTACCCTCAAAGATCATCTCGCGTACCCCAGATATAACCTGGCGAAACGTCTACAATAAAGATATCCAGACGTTGCACGTGTGTCTTGACTTACACTAGATACAAGGGTGGGGAACCTGTGGCCTTCTTGACGTTATTATATAACAATTAAATTTTACACAATAACCAATATTTTCCAGTATATCTAATCAAAATTTATTGAATGCGGCCTTATTAAATTACAGCTAATTTTAATATGGCCTTCCGACATAAGAAGGTTCCCCATCCCTGGGTAAATAAAACCTCACTGCCCACCCGACCACCCTTCTCACGACAAACGTAAATATCAACATGAATAACGCACACACACTCGACCTCTGCAACTACATATTGGTGAGTACACATACACATACACATACACACACACACACACACACACACACACACACACACACACACACACACACACACACACACACAGGACCAAATTAACAAACTACCATAACCAAACCACTCAAACATCACCTCCACCCCCAATAATCCTTACAATTCCCTTCTCACTCAAAACAAAAAACATGAAGAAAAACCAAAGCCCCAACAAATAACAAAAAAACAATAAAACACGGGAAAAAAACAGCCCCACGTGGAGATAAAACTGGTGGAAGAGGGCGTATAATCAGCAATAACCTTCAATGATAGATACAATTTCCTCTCAATTTTTCCCCTAAGACCCAGAGAGCCTCTGGCATCGTGGAAAGCACCCTAAGGTGATTTGAATAATAGCGTTTCATTGTACCCGCTGAATTTATTTCCCGATTGGATGACGGTGCACTGGGGAAGGGAGGAAGGGAGGGAGGGAGAGTATGTGCAGATGGGTGGTGAGGGAGTGTGAGGAAGGGTGGTAAGGGTGGAAGAATGTGAGGATGGAAGAGTATGTGCAGATGAGTGGTGAAGGAGGGAGTGTGAAGAAGGGTGGTAAGGGTGGAGGGATAAGAGGATGGATAGGGAGGGTGAGAAAGGGTGGAAGGATGTGAGGATGGGTAGGGAGTGTGAGGAAGGGTGGAAGGATGCGAGGATGGGTAGGGAGAAAAAGTGGCAAATAAGGAAGGGAGAGAGTGGGGAAGAGGGGTGATGGAGGGAGAGAGGGAGAGAGAAGATTTGGGAAGATGTAACAATGAGAATGGTGGGGTGTTAGAGATTAGATGAGGAGAGAGAGAGAGAGAGAGTGAGAGAGAGAGAGAGAGAGAGAGAGAGAGAGAGAGAGAGAGAGAGAGAGAGAGAGAGAGAGAGAGAGAGAGAGAGAGAGAGAGAGAGAGAGAGAGAGAGAGAGAGAGACCTAAACATAAATGTCTCTGTCACAGAACTAGAACATACACAGCAAATATAATTACTGGAGAATGAGAGGAGACGAGAAACAAAGACAATAAAACACAATAACTTTAAATAAAACAGGTGAACACTGTCAAAAGATAGAGAGAAAAGAATAACGAACGAATATAAAAAAAAACATACAAACAAACCGAAGAACTGAGAGAATTAAGGAGCTGAATGAATAAAATCGAGCACAGATAACTGAGAATAAATGATAAAGGGGATAAACAAAGCGAAAGATAAACAACATGTGAGATATACTTAATAAACAGAGGAAGGGAAAGAGAATGGGAATAAGTAAAACAAACACAATGAATAACAGATGCAAATTTATTAAACGGGGATACGAGGAATGAAACAGAACGGGAAAACAAGAGAAAATAGGAGGCAAGAGAAGTAATGTAGTGATTGAGAATAAAATAGGAAAACAAATGAAGAGAGATAATATAGACAAATGATGAGAGATAATAAAGACAAATGAAGAGAGATAATAAAGACAAATGAAGAGAGATAAAAGACAAATGAAGAGAGATAATAAAGACAAATTAGAGATAATACAGAATAAGAAAATTACAGTGAAAATATATAAAACAGAAGCAAGTACAAAGATAAAACAAACTAAACCCCGACAATAATAGGTAAAACAATACGCAGAGAGAGAGAGAGAGAGAGAGAGACAATCAGAGAAGAGAAGTGTCGATGGAAGAGAAAGATAAAACAGCTGAGAATGAGTGGGCCAGAATAAATTGGGGCGAGAACGAAATGTTAAGATTGGAAAATGGGAAGAGAGGGAGAGGGAGAGAGGGCGGGGAAGGGAGGGAAGGAGGGAGGAGATGGGAGAATGTAAGAAAGGGGGCATGGGGAAGGAGGTGAAGGAAACGGAGAAGGGGAAAAAGGACGTGAAAAAGGGAAGAGGATGAAAAGCAAGGAGGAAGAAAAATAGAAAGATATAAAAAAATTAGCAAAACTATTATTATTATATTATCAGGGAAGCACTAGACTCTAATGGGCCATATAACACCGAGAGAAGAGAAGTAATCAGGTTTGATCCACTGAAAGTGTAACTCCAATTCCTTGGATCAAGAGGCCTTCACAAGTATCAAGACACCAAAGATGAGAAACAAATAAGGAAGATGTGAAAATAACGTAATTATTAATGTGGGGAAAATAACGTAATTATTATTGATGTGGGGAAAATAACGTAATTATTATTAATGTGGGGAAAATAACGTAATTATTATTGATGTGGGGAAATAAAGTAATTATTAACGTAGGGAAAATAACGTAATTATCATTAACGTAGGAAAAATAACGTAATTATTATTAACGTAGTGAAAATAACGTAATTATCATTGAGAAATTACTGAAAAAATAATGTAATTAATATTAGGGAATGGAAGAAAACAGCACAATTAACGAGAAAGAGAAAGAGAAAGAGAGAGAGAAAGAGAGAGAGAGAGAGAGAGAGAGAGAGAGAGAGAGAAAGGGGTGGGAAGGGAAGGTGAGGTATGAGAAGCAAACAAAAACTTTTGGATAAAGGGAAGGGGTGTGAGATTAGGAAATAAAAGGGGGAAGAATAAAGATGGGAAGAGGGGGAAGAGAGGAGGAAGAGGAGGAGGAAGAGGGCAACAGAGATTAGAAACGGCAGGGAGGGAGCGTTGTTTGTAAGGCTGTATGCAGTGTTGTTTGGATGGTTATTTGTAGTGGTTTGTAGTATTGTTTGGATGGTTGTTTGTAGTGGTTTGTAGTATTGTTTGGATGGTTGTTTGTAGTGCTGTTTGTAGTATTGTTTGGATGCTTGTTTGTGGTGCTGTTTGGACGGTTGTTTGTAGTGCTGTTTGTAGTATTGTTTGGATGGTTGTTTGTAGTGCTGTTTGTAGTATTGTTTGGATGGTTGTTTGTAGTGCTGTTTGTAGTATTGTTTGGATGGTTGTTTGTAGTGCTGTTTGTAGTGCTGTTTGTAGTATTGTTTGGATGGTTGTTTGTAGTGCTGTTTTTAGTATTGTTTGGATGGTTGTTTGTAGTGCTGTTTGTAGTATTGTTTGGATGGTTGTTTGTAGTGCTGTTTGTAGTATTGTTTGGATGGTTGTTTGTAGTGGTTTGTAGTATTGTTTGGATGGTTGTTTGTAGTATTGTTTGGATGGTTGTTTGTAGTGGTTTGTAGTATTGTTTGGATGGTTGTTTGTAGTGGTTTGTAGTATTGTTTGGATGGTTGTTTGTAGTGCTGTTTGTAGTATTGTTTGGATGGTTGTTTGTAGTGTTGTTTGTAGTATTGTTTGGATGGTTGTTTGTAGTATTGTTTGGATGGTTGTTTGTAGTAGTATTGTTTGGATGGTGTTTGTAGTGTTGTTTGGAAGGTTGTATACAGCGCTGTTTGGAAGGTATATGGAGAGGGCTGTCTGGAAGGTTGTACGGAGAGGGTGTTCGGATTAGGTGTATGGAGAGGGTGCTTGGACCAGGTGCACGAAAGGGAGTATATGGAAATTGTGTTCGGAAGGGTGTTTGGAATGAGTGAAAGGGGTGTACTTAATGAGTGTATAGAGTGTTTAGAGTGTATAGAGTGTTCAGAATGACTATCGAAAGCTCTTCAAAATGAGTCCGCAGAAATAGGTGTTTAGAATGTATACAGATGTTTAGAATGTGTACACAGGTATTTAGAACGGATGTACAGGTCATAAGAATGTACCGGTATTTAGAATGCGTTTACAGGTGTTAAGAATGCGTATACGTGTATTTAGAAAGCGAGTACAGGTGTTTAGTGTGTATAGGTGTCTGGAATGCGTTTACAGGTTTAGATTATGTACAGGTGTCAAGAATGTATGTACAGGTGCTAAATATGCATGTAGAGGTGTTTAGAACGCGTGTACAGGCGTTTAGAATGCGAGTACAGGTGTTTAGAATGCGAGTACAGGTGTTTAGAATGCGAGTACAGGTGTTTAGAATGTGCGTACATGTGTTTAGAATGGGTGAATGGCAGGTGTTTGTAATGGGCGTACGGAATAAGGTACTTAAAATGAGTGGAGTGCTCGGTACAGGTGTTGGGAACAGGTGTTGGGAATAAGTTTCAGACCTACAAAGAATGGACTGGAAGTTAAAAAGTAAATAAAGAGAGAAAGCAGTGAAGAAGATAAAGAAATGAAGGGGAAAAAATGAGCTCAATTACTGCCAAAACAGAAAACGGAGAATGGGTGAGGAAGAAATTTGGTAGCATGAGAAAATGGATAAAGGAGGGAAAAAACAGAGAATGGTTTATAATACAAACAGGAAATGAAGAGGGGGAGGAGAATAAATGGGAGGGGAGAAATGGAGTAAATGAAGGAGAGAAAAAATGAGGTGAGGCACCATGGAAACGGAGGGAGGGAGGTAAGAAGGGAGGGCGTATGGGAAGGAGGGCGGGAGGGAGGGAGGGAAGGAGGGAGGGAGGGAGGGAGGGAGGGAGGGAAGGGAGGGAGGGAGGGAAAGGAGGAGAGGGAGCACGAGGAAAATTAATTAAAATTCATTATTATTCCCCGGTCGACACTATTTTTTTTGTAAAGAAATATGAACACTTTTGTAAATAAGGACGCATACGTGTGTGTGTGTGTGTGTGTGTGTGTGTGTGTGTGTGTGTGTGTGTGTGTGTGTGTGAGTGTGTGTGTTTACGGGGGGTCAAGTCTCAGCTCCTGGCACGTTATCCTCCTTAGAATATATTCGGTGTATTTTAGTGTCAACAGTAAACTTATCCAATTCACTCGACAAGATCATTAACGTAACTTATGAACAATAGGCCTAAAATTGATCCTTTTTGGAATGTCACTTGTAACTGGCCTCTTAAACAATAGTGGCCGGCATTATTGATTCCTTTAGAGTGGCCCGGTGGCCTGGTGGCTAAAGCTCCCGCTTCACACACGGAGGGCCCGGGTTCGATTCCCGGCGGGTGGAAACATTCGACACGTTTCCTTACACCTGTTGTCCTGTTCACCTAGCAGCAAATAGGTACCTGGGTGTTAGTCGACTGGTGTGGGTCGCATCCTGGGGGACAAGATTAAGGACCCCAATGGAAATAAGTAAGACAGTCCTCGATGACGCACTGACTTTCTTGGGTTATCCTGGGTGGCTAACCCTCCGGGGTTAAAAATCCGAACGAAATCTTATCTTATCTTATCTTATCTTACTTATTATCCCTATCGTACTTAAGCTTAAAACTGTGTACTGAGTTTGCCATTACCACTTCACCATCTAGCTCAGTCCATTTATCACCCTCAGTGAAAAGTATTTCCAAACATTCCTGTGGCTCATCTGTGTCTTTAGTTTCCATCTATGACTTCTCGCCCCTATGCCTCTCATTTCAAAAAATCTGTTCCTATCTTCTCTGTCAAAGCCTCTAAGTATTTTGTATACTGTAATCACGTCTCCCTTAATCCTTCCTATAAAGTCGTCAGGTTCAGTTTGTTTGGTATCTTTTCAATCCCCTGAGCTCTGGGATTAGTCTTTGTGCCTTTTCTAATTTTCGTATATGCTTTATCAGGTGGAGACTCCGTCCTGCATACTCCATGATGGGCCTAACACTGACGTTTCTGAATTCACTTCTCACATTAGCTAGCCTCATATGTACCACACAAGCTATTCAATTTATGTGCATCTCTAGCGATATGCTGAATGTGAAGTTAACGATAAAATCTTTCTCTTTAAGCGATATCTGTATTCCATCCTTAGTTGGCTCTACCCAGCCCCATACTTTCATAACCTTGTAATTCCTACTAACCACTTGTTTGACCATTCTTATAGTTTCTTCAGCTCTACCATCTTCAGTATGTATTATTCTCATTAGCTTTAGGTCATCAGCAAACAATGAGATTTATGAGTCAATCCCTTCTGACAGATCATTTACATATATTAAGAACAATGAAGATTCTAGAACTGACCCCTGAGGAGCCCCATTCTGAAACATCTGCCCTTATCATTACCCTCAGTTCTGTTGGTTAGGTATTCCACTGTAGCACTTGCTATAATTTGTGAATGAATCTCTGGTGGAGCAGTGTCAACTGCTTTCCTACAGTTCAAAAATATGCAGTCAATCAACCCTTGTCTTTCTTGCTTGATTACCATTATTCTGTTGTAGAACTCGGCAAGACTCACCTTCCCTAATTCTGCGTTGGTTTTTCTGAACTAAAGTTCCATCCCTCTAGATGTTCATCCCCTCTTTTCCTAATTATTTTTTCAAATACTCTGGACAATATACATGTCAATGACATTGGTCTATAATTCAGAGGCTCTTGTCTGTCCTTCTGCTTGTATACTGGCAACATGCTTGCAGTTTTCCAGCTGTCTGGTAGGTTTTTCGTCTCTAGGGACATGTTGTAGATCACTGCTACACGTTCACAAACTTCTTCAACTCCCCCTTTCAGTATGGCTTCTTTAGTCGTAACGAATAAGCCTCTCGTAGTGAAACATTCCCTTTAATAAGTATCCTGAACCGTACATAACCCACTAGTCTGCTTGCATCCCTATTATCTGCCATCACTTGCGTTCTGTACCTTTTCCCGCTCTTTTGCACCTTCTTTTGGCCTCTCTGCAGCTCTGATTAAACCAAGGGCTCTCTCCCTATCTTGACTTCTCATACCTACTGTTAGATATACACCTTGATGTTTTGAGGTTGCCTTTCTGGTGAGGCCCTCCATCATCTAATGGGTTCTCTCTCCAGTCAGTTTCCCGTCCCACTGGATTCCACTTTCTTAAAATATCTCTCATCACCGTATATACCTCTATGCCATAATCTAGTTTACTATTTCTATCTCCTTTTAACTTGTCCACTCCCACCTCTACCAAGTATTCACTAGCTCCTAGTGGTGACTCATATTCAATTTCATCTATGCTAGGTACACTTACGGTGAACATCAGATCTAGTCGAGCTGGTTCGTCCGCCTGCCCTCACTCATGTGGCCTCTCTGGCATGCTGGGTTGTGAAATTTTCCTTTGCGTCCTCCATCAATTTTGTTTTCCATGTGGGTCCCAGTTTTTCCAGTCTATTTCCATGTGACGGAAATCACCAACAATCAGAAATTTTGTTTTGGTCTTACTTGATCTCTGTCACTTATTTCTAGAATTTGTACTGTGGTTCTGTTATTCTCCTGCCTCGGTCTTCTGCTGTTCGAAGAGATGCTATAAACCACTGATATCACACTGGCTTCTCCACTCATTATTTATCCTGCTATATAGTCTTTGAAGTGTGTGTGTGTGTGTGTGT
>NC_091367.1:10502108-10507108 GCF_038502225.1 Cherax quadricarinatus
TGACCCCCGGAACTCTCTCCAGGTCTCCAGGTAAACACACACACACACACACACACATAATAGATAGATAAAGATGCATCCACAGAGCGAAGTGGTTTTAAGCAAATACAATACTGCAACTGGCCGGTGATCGAACCCATGACATTTACCCAACCTCCCGAAACACCAGGTAAATATCTCGACGCCTTCATCCACTAAGCCACTATGCTACAAACATCAGGTACCCAATAGCACTGGGACAATATTAAGTCCAATACCTTCTAAAATTAATAAAAAAAAAAACAATGTCGATCCGTCCTTTTTTTTTCGTTTCAGTTGAATAATTTTATTGAGACAAAACAAGGGCCAGAGTCTTTATTACAAGAGCGTAGCAACATTATTGACAAGCGCTGTTTACTGACGCCTGTATAGAAATATTTAATTAAATTAAAAACAAGCTTTGTAAACAACCAGTACACAGAAGCTAAATAAGATAATTATAAATAATTATTACAGCTTTAAAAAACCCTACGGGTTCACCGATTCTCAATAATAATAATAATAATAAAAATAATTATATATTAATAATGATTATACTTAATTATGAATGTAATCCACGATTATATTTATGGGGAAGCGATAAACCTGGATGGCTCGTACAGCACCTGGGAAACGGAGGGCAATCAGGACATTTCCAAGAGGAGGATAACTCCACTTTCCTGGATCAAAATCCCTTTTACTGGCGTCAAGGAAAACCCGACTTGAAGAGCATTCATAATTTATCTCTCTTTTCTTTGAACAAATCTGTAAATGCATTTGTAAATTGTAAAAATTAATATTTCATTTACAAATATTTTCACATAATGTCTGCTGTGTCGCGTGAGGAGCTAAACCCGTGTGGGTTTAGCAGTGGTGGAAGCTCGGTCCCTGACCAACCAAGCTGGTTGCTAAACCCGTGTGGGTTTAGCAGTGGTGGAGGCTCGGTCCCTGACCAACCAAGCTGGCTGCTAAACCTGTGTGGGTTTAGCAGTGTTGGAGACTCGGTCCCTGACCAACCAAGCTGGTCTTGAGAAGTGGTAGAGAGAAGCCTCGACCAGTCAGTCACTTGAGCCCTCAGTCAGTCAGTCAACCACTCGCTCGCCCAGACAAGAAATTAGTGAGTGTATTAGTAAGTCAATTAGGTAGTCAGTCAACTAGGTAGTCAGTTAATTAGGTAGCTAGTCGATTAGGTAGTCAGTTAATTAGGTAGTCAGTCAACTAGGTAGCCAATCAATCAGGTAGTCAGTCAATTGGGTAGTCAGTCCACTAGGTAGTCAATCAACTAAGTAGTCAGTCAACTAGGTAGTTAGTCAATTAGGAAATCAATTAGTCGAGAAACTGACTACTAATATATCCGTCCGTCCGTTCAGCAGTGACTCCATCCGTCCATTCACCAGTGGTTCCGTCCGTCCAACCGCTGGTGAGCAAGCCAGAGAGAGAGAGAGAATGAGAGAGAGAGAATGAGAGAGAGAGAGAGAGAGAGAGAGAGAGAGAGAGAGAGAGAGAGAGAGAGAGAGAGTAGAGAGAGTAGAGAGGAGATTGACACATGTCTCCCGGGTCAGACAACAACACAGGTGGTGATGTGTCAGCAAGTGTCCGGGAACTATTGTCTCTTATTATCTTGTTGCTGTAAATTTCCTCCCCAACACATGTAAACAAACTCCATCTCCCCCTACCCCCACCTGACACCACCCTCACCTAGTACCTCACTTCCCCTCTCTAGATTCCAAGTCCCCTAGAAAATAGAACCTCACTATCTCCCTCCCCTTTCCCCCTCCTGAATCAATCTTTTACCTCCTCCCTAGTCAACCTTTTACCTCCTCCCTAGTCAACCTCTTACTCCCTCCCTAGTCAACCTCTTACCTCCTACCTAGTCAACCTTTTACCTCCTACCTAGTCAACCTCTTACCTCCTCCCTGGTCAACCTCTTACCTCCTCCCAAGACTCAACATCCATCTGAGGTCCCCAGATTCATCCAAAATATGACTTTGGTGGATTATAAAACACTCATACCTTTATACGGATGATAAACCTTATTCTGTCCGACTCTCGACGGATGATAACCCAACTATGTCCGACTCTCGACGGATGATAACCCAACTATGTCAGACTCTCGACGGATGATAACCCAACTATGTCCGACTCTCGACGGATGATAACCCAACTATGTCCGACTCTCGACGGATGATAACCCAACTATGTCCGACTCTCGACGGATAATAACAATACTATGTCCGACATTGCACAGAATTTATGAGTCTGACTTTGGTTTAAATAAACCAAAGAAAATAAACCATACACGTCCGACTTTGACGGACAACTAACCATAGTCTTTGGATGGATGATAAAACACATCAGAGTTTAAACGTATGAAAAACCATGCACGTCCGGCTGTGTATGATATACCATGCACGTCCGGCTGTGTATGCCATTGTTTGTAAGGCTGATAAAGCACGCACGTCCGACTTTGTATGACAAACATTGTGTTTGGAGGGCTGATAAACCATGCACGTCCGGCTGTGTATGGTTCATACAAGCAAAATATACATTTTGTGGAGCCTGTTGTACCATCATAAAATACCTTTACAGCTGTGTCTAATGCAAAACAAACCTAGAAGCACGTACCTCGTAAATCCTGGTAATTAACGGCGATATCCTAACACCAGAGAGAGAGAGAGAGAGAGAGAGAGAGAGAGAGAGAGAGAGAGAGAGAGAGAGAGAGAGAGAGAGAGAGAGAGAGAGAGAGAGACAGAGAGAGACAGAGAGAGACAGAGAGAGAAAGAGAAGGAGAGAGGGAGAGTGAGAAAGAGGGAGAGAGAGTGAGAGAGAGAGAGAGAGAGACAGACAGACAGACAGATAGACAGACAGACAGACAGAGAGAAAGAAAGAGAGAGAGTAGTAGCAGTAGCAGAAGTAAACAATAACTGAACTGTGAGCACACAGGAAGGAAGACATCAAAGTAAAGTGTCACAGAGGGAGGGAAGGAAGAAGGGAGGGAGGAAGGGAGGGAGTAAGGGAGGGAGGGAAGGACGGATGGATGGATGGATGGATGGATGGATGGATGGATGGATGGATGGATGGATGGATGGATGGATGGATGGATGGATGGATGGATGGACGGATGGATGGATGGATTGACGGATGGACGGATGGATGGATGGATGGAGGGAGGGGAGGAGGAGGAGGAGGGTTGGATGGATGGATGGAGGAGAGGAGGAGGATGGAGGATGGAGGATGAGGATGGAGGAGAGGATGGATGGATGGAGGAGGAGGAGGAGGAGGGAGGAGGAGGGGAGGATGGATGGATGGATGGATGGACGGATGGATGGATGGATGGATGGCTGGATGGAGGGAGGAGGGAGGGAGGAGGGAGGAGTGGAGGATGGATGATGGAGGATGGATGGATGGAGGATGGAGGATGGAGGAGTGAGGGATGGATGGATGGATGGATGGATGGATGGATGGAGGAGGGAGGGAGGGGGGAGGAGGAGAGGAGAAGATATAATGGATTGATGATGGATGGATGGATGGAGGGAGGAGGAGGAGGGAGGAGGAGGGCTGAGGAGGGAGGAGGAGGAGGGAGGAGGAGGTTGGATGGATGGATGGAGGAGGGAGGGAGGAGGAGGGAGGAGGGATGGAGGGAGGAGGAGGAGGAGGGAGGGAGGGATGGATGGATGGACGGATGGATGGATGGATGGATGGATGGATGGATGGACGGATGGATGGATGGATGGAGGGAGGGAGGGAGGGGGGACGTGGGAAAGACAACACAAGACCTTACACTATACATGTGAGTTATCTACTGAGAAAACCTAAACTACCGTCTAGCTCTCCCTATTTGTTCTGTGCAAGGAAATGAGGCGAGGATAGTAAAACAGAAGGCTCTCCTCTTGTCCTCCATACACTCTAACAACATGGAAAACTGGAGATAATGATCATTGTTGTAAAGTCCATTAAAATATATAGTAAAACAGTTAACAGATTTTTAACTTAGTAATATTGTTACTACTATTATACCTTGCTGAAGGTATACTAGTTTATACCTTGCTGAAGGTATACTAGTTTATACCTTGCTGAAGGTATACTAGTTTATACCTTGCTGAAGGTATACTAGTTTATACCTTGCTGAAGGTATACTAGTTTATACCTTGCTGAAGGTATACTAGTTTATACCTTGCTGAAGGTATACTAGTTTATACCTTGCTGAAGGTATACTAGTTTATACCTTTCTGAAGAACGTATACCTCTAGTATACTTACCTGTTTACCTTCTGAAGACATACTAGTTATACCTTATACCTTCTGAAGGTATACATAGTTTACTACACGTTATACCTTTCTGAAGGCAACACTAGTTATACCTGTTATATATCCTTCTGAAGACAACACTACTGTTACTACCGTTATACCTTTCTGAAGACAACACTACTGTTACTACCGTTATACCTTTCTGAAGACAACACTACTGTTACTACCGTTATACCTTTCTGAAGACAACACTACTGTTACTACCGTTATACCTTTCTGAAGACAACACCTTAGATATGACATATCACGTTTTAGCCCAAGGAAGGATAGCTCCAATTCTTTGGAGCTATCCTTCCTTGGATTAAGAGCCCGTCACCAGCAAAAGGCACTAATTGAAGGATTTGCAGGCAAAGCTCTTTAACCTACATTTGTAGTGCAACTTCTACCACAAGGTTTCATACTGGTAATTAGTGGGGCCAAGTGGCGGGCACTGTACGTACGGTAGTTCTTTACTACCAGTGTATATCCCCTCAAGGGAGGTTCCTTGATGCTGGTGATGGGCTCTTGGTCTAGGGAATTGGATCTGTGTTCCAATTTCCTGACTTGAGCCTGAATGGCTTCCATCATCCCCTCACGAACACTGTATAATCCCTCCGGGTTTAGGGCTCACCCAAGATAATAATATTTAATATTAATGTTTAATACTGTACCAATGTATCAATTATGCTAGAGATC
>NC_091367.1:10514608-10517108 GCF_038502225.1 Cherax quadricarinatus
GTTTTAACTCCATTCTTTCAAAAATATTAAAAGGAAATTTAGAGACGGGAGCAAGACGTACGTGGGTGGGTGTGCTTGGCATGCCCAAGTACCCAGCTGGGTACGTTCTCGGGTACTCCCGGACACCACATGGTACCTTATTTTCCAGTATAAAAGGTGCACGAGCATACAAGACAAAGACGATGTTTCTAGGCAGCTGTAAAGTAACGTTAGTAAACAACTGATAAAGCGTAACCCGAAGCCTACCCTTGACCCTAACCTTGAGCATATATGACGCAGGCTGATTTTCCAAGACTTTTCGTGGGAAAAAATAGTGCGCTTTATATGCCGGAAAATACGGAATATACACCGAGGGGGTGTATGTACTCTGAGAGCTTACTTTAATCCCTGTTGACGGGACAGAACGGAGAGAAATGGCATAGACTATCGACAAGAGAGGAAGACAAACGCAATGCGCGTTCCTTTACCGACAACATTTCGCCCGCACAGTGGACTTTTAACAAATCACACTTGATAAAGCTCATTATGTGGGCGAAACCTTGTCAGTAAGGGATCCCATTAGACTACACTTGCCTTTCTTTTAACTAATGGTGAACACGTGACACGCAGCCTTAATGACCCTCGTGTAGGCTTTAAGTCCAATTAACCCACCTGTCAACCTGGTGCAGGTATCTCCTGGTCACCTTTACCATCCTAGCTACTAAAATGTCTGTGTGTTACCAGGTTTATGTCTAAATCAATGTCTACATCTGTCTTACAAAACCACACAGTAAACAATACAAGTATTTAAACAAGTAATACAGGATATTAAAAAATACCCCAGCTAAATATAATACAAAACTGATATATATTATACATTGCAAAACAATCGCAAACAGGCGATCTTAACAATGAAGAACAAGCTACATGGGGATGGAAAGTTTTAGCTCAAGATCCTTCGCACTCTCTCGTGCGTCGTCAGGAGCTATGCAATGTTGAAAGACAGAAACAGGTAGAAGGGGAGATTCTCTGAGGCAACGCAGAAGGTTGCAGGCCATTCACTCTGTGATATGGACTGCCAGTGATAACCTCCTTTTCCAAATGCATATATATATAAAATATATATATAATATTATATATATAATATATATATAAATATATTTTAATATATATTATTCAAAGTTAAACAACAAGATTATATACAGTGATATAGCAAGATTATTCATAGCTGAACGGCAAGATTATCTATGGTTATACAAGATTATCTAGATCTAAACAGACATATGTTTGAAAATCTACAGTGCTCGAGACAACAACCACCCGAACTATGTTTTAAAAATGTATAAATTCTCAAGTGTTTAATGTGTGGAGGTCAGCGTTACTGGACAGTTTAGTCTTAGGTCGAAATTAATATGGGTTAGCAATTTATTTTATGGGGGTCAAAAGTCTTACTTCATGGAGGATAAAAAAAAAGTCTTTATGATCAAAAGTCTTACTTTAAGAATTTCAGAAGTTTTAAAACTGAGGCTGTCTTAAAAGGTGATGATTTTAAACATAATTTGTTATTCAGTTTTTTTAAGTGAGGTGTTGTAAGTTCGCAATAACTGTTTCACTTTATAAAATGGGATGGCTTTATATGACCTCTTTAATACCAGGCAAATTCTTTGTTTAAATAACAGGGAGATAGATAGATAGATAGATAGATAGATAGATAGATAGATAGATAGATAGATAGAGAGAGAGAGAGAGAGAGAGAGAGAGAGAGAGAGAGAGAGAGAGAGAGAGAGAGAGAGAAACTTCAAAATCCTTAACAGCAGGAGGTAACAGATGGGTGGCAGCAATAATCAATGTGATCCCAGAAAGGTGTACCCATGTCTCTTAAGCTCAGCCACCTAATCTACTTCACTGCAAGCAAAAGGAATAGTAGATAGTGCGGCATACGTTTGCGATGCACTTTAATATCAGCACCGAAGGTCTGAAGCCGATCAGAAGAGGCATTCTTAAGTTACTAAACTGAGCCCAAAATCCCCATTTCTTCTTTTAATAAAAATGTGAAATTAGCAGCTCCAACACAACCCTAAACTAACTAACTTTCCACTAAGATGCAATTATTATTATTATTATTATTGTTGTAATCGTATGTAAGCGTTAAAACCATGAGAATCACAGAACTAACATACAGTACCTTGAACAATTTAAAGCCAATCGGAAGAGGCATTCTCTAGTTATATCAATATCCCAAAATACACTAGCACTAAGTCTGAAGACGCTCGGAACTTGCATTTTCAAGCTACCAGAGTTGAAAATTTGAGGTGACTGGATGAGATTTTCACAAATTCTCATAAAATCTAATTTTCAAGCCAGGTTCCATCAAACTGACACCCGCCCATACACCTGAAAGCCACTGTAAAACATTCTTGGTGATACAGTAGTATTTAAGATTCAAAACTGATTATATGCTTTCTTAACTTATGCACAGCAACCAATATCAGAAATAATCTACATAATAATGACCAGAAGA
>NC_091367.1:10519608-10559608 GCF_038502225.1 Cherax quadricarinatus
ACATTATTACCATCCTGAGGCTCCAAAAGCGTGGCTCATCTGTCTTGCTGTTTTCACCTATGAATACCCTCGAGTCTCTGTACCTCACAAGTCAAGTAGTCTGTCCCTAACCGCGTAGTAAAATCCTCTAAGTATCTTGTAAATCATAATTATATCTTCCCAGGTTCTTCTCTTGTGTCATGACCTATTTATGATACACTGTAGTTAGAGGAACTTGGTAATGATCGCGGTGGACCAACATCAAGTACCTCTTTATTTCTGGGTGAAAAGTATTATATACCATTATTAACCTCACATATATTTTAAATATGTTTTTCAACATTTCTCGATGCAGATCTTTGAAAAGTATGACATAGTTCGTAAAGTGTTACATAGAAGTTTCTTACACTATCACTGACTTGATCTTCAAGCAATAATTTTTATTTTTAAAAATATTTCCTAGCTATCTCTGTCTGGTACCTTCAGTATTTTGTTAAACAGTTTACCTTCTTCGTGTCACCTGATTTCGTTTTCTCCCGTTTCTATTATATGACATTTGTCTATCTTCAATTCCGTCATCCATCACTCTACGTCTTATCTTTTTCACTTTCCAACTTGTATACATCCCACTGTATGCTCTTGTGTGTGTGTGTGTGTGTGTGTGTGTGTGTGTGCGCATGCACAGACACACTCACATGTGTACTCACGTATTTGATGCTACGGGGGGTCGATTCTCCGCTCCTGGCCCAGCCTCTGAATCTCATACGACAATATGACAAATGTTCTTGAGAAGGTTAAGGAAGGGAAGAGTTCAAGAATGCTGTGTACGTAAACAACACAAGAACCCACCACGTACACACCCACGTACACACCAACGCATACATACAACATTGTCAGGTATTACCATGTTGTTGTTTTTTCCTGCCAGCGAGAATGAGCGTAGCAAAAACTTGAGAAGAACAGTCGTTAAATTGTCTGCCTAATTGAAACACATAATTAACATGACTAAATGGTGATTTGAGCGACGGTCAATGACAGGAAGCAATAAACGAGTCCAGTGAGACCCAGCCATGATCACCAACCACTCTCTCTCAACTCTTACAACCACACTCAACTCTTTCAATCCCAGTCAACTCTTTTAACCCCAGTCAACTCTTTCAATCCCATTCAACTCTCTCAATCCCACTCAACTCCTTCAACTCCAGTCAAATCTTTCAATCCCACTCAAGCCCTTCAACCCTACAACTCTTTCAACCCCCACTCAACTCCTTCAACACCCATCACCACCTGAGAGAACATGTTCAGAAACAAGTGAGCAGAGATTAGCTCCGAGACTAGTCTCGGAGCTCAAGAAATGACCTACGATGACTGACTTAGAGGAACAAAACTTAACAAGACTGGAAAATGTAATGTAAATAAACCAAACCAGGGTACTGGTGGTGTTAGAACCCACGGCTTTGAGTTTTACGACTCATTATTATGTACAATTCCAACTGTACATAATAACTCCATCCACAAGTCATCTTCAACAATATGATGTTCTCCAACCCTACCTGTCTACCTGAGACAGAATGTAAGAAAGCTGGAAGAGGGAGTGATGTAGAGTTCCTTGTTTCTTCATTATGGGGCGAAGAGCAAGGAGCTAGGAGTCGAACCTTGGCCGTGAGAGAACCTACAGAAAGGGCGGAGCCTTGGTCTTGAGTGGACAAACAGAACGTATAGACTTGTATAGAAACAAAGTGGAGACTTGTATAGAAACATAGTGGAGGCTTGTATAGAAACAAACATAGTGGAGGCTTGTATAAAAACATAGTGGAGGCTTGTATAAAAACAAACATAGTGGAGGCTTGTATAAAAACATAGTGGAGGCTTGTATAAAAACAAACATAGTGGAGGCTTGTATAAAAACATAGTGGAGGCTTGTATAAAAACAAACATAGTGGAGGCTTGTATAAAAACATAGTGGAGGCTTGTATAAAAACAAACATAGTGGAGGCTTGTATAAAAACAAACATAGTGGAGGCTTGTATAAAAACAAACATAGTGGAGGCTTGTATAAAAACAAACATAGTGGAGGCTTGTATAAAAACAAACATAGTGGAGGCTTGTATAAAAACAAACATAGTGGAGGCTTGTATAAAAAACAAACATAGTGGAGGCTTGTATAAAAACAAACATAGTGGAGGCTTGTATAAAAACAAACATAGTGGAGGCTGGTATAAAAACTCATGCGAAGCAGAGACTTGAAGGGTAACTGTAGTTGATTAACTAACAGTAATTGTACCATTCACTTGTGTACTCTGTATTTCTCTTACCATAGCTGTGTAATAAATCATAGTAGTAACCAACATGTAGTATTACATTATTCTCTTCCCAGTAAACTTGTATAAACAGTAACTCTATATTCCCCAGACTTTCATTATTAGTGTAATAAATAACTGTACTTCATATATTTTTATATCATTTTCTATAGTATATATTATACTCGAGTTATAAAGTTTGAACAAGTGGAGTTTAAGTGATGTAAAGTACTCGCCGAATGGAGGATTCAACCCATGGCAAGCCAGCAAGTGTATCATCACCTTCTTAATATGATTCATCAATCTAGATGTTTTTATATACACACTGGGAAAATTAGTATGGACTCCACTGTGATCACAAACATTAGTGGTGAAGAGGAATATCTCACCCACTGATATGATAAGTGGCGGCAGTGATGGTATTCAAGCAGAATACACAACCCGCACACAGAAGAAACTTACGACGACGTTTCGGTCTGACCTGGACCACTAACATAAGAACATAAGAACATAAGAAAGGAGGCACACTGCAGGAGGCCTGTTGGCCCATACTACGCAGGTCCTTTACAATTCATCCCACTAACAAAACATTTGCCCAACCCAATTTTCAATGCCACCCAAGAAATAAGCTCTGATGTGAAAGTCCCACTCAAATCCAACCCCTCCCACTCATGTACTTATCCAACCTAAATTTGAAACTACCCAAAGTCCCAGCCTCAATAACCCAACTAGGTAGACTGTTTCACTCATCAACTACCCTATTTCCAAACCAATACTTTCCTATGTCCTTTCTAAATCTAAACTTATCTAATTTAAATCCATTACTGCGGGTTCTCTCTTGGAGAGACATCCTCAAGACCTTATTAATATCCCCTTTATTAATACCTATCTTCCACTTATACACTTCGATCAGGTCTCCCCTCATTCTTCGTCTAACAAGTGAATGTAACTTAAGAGTCTTCAATCTTTCTTCATAAGGAAGATTTCTAATGCTATGTGTTAATTTAGTCATCCTACGCTGAATGTTTTCTAACGAAATTATGTCCATTCTGTAATATGGAGACCAGAACTGAGCTGCATAATCTAGGTGAGGCCTTACTAATGATGTATAAATCTGCAGTATGACCTCTGGACTTCTGTTGCTTACACTTCTTGATATAAATCCCAGTAATCTATTTGCCTTATTACGTACGCTTAGGCATTGCTGTCTTGGTTTAAGGTTGCTGCTCACCATAACCCCCAAGTCCTTTTCGCAATCTGTATGGCTAAGTTCTACATCATTTAACTTATAAGTATGGTTATGGGCACTCCCGAGCTTCAGAACCTTGCATTTATCTACATTGAACTGCATCTGCCACTTTTCTGACCAAGAATACAGTTTGTTTAAATCCTCCTGAAGTTCCATAACATCTACGTTTGAATCAATTATCCTACCTATCTTTGTGTCATCGGCGAATTTGCTCATATCACTAGTAATTCCCTCATCAAGATCATTGATATATATTATAAACAACAACGGGCCCAAGACTGATCCCTGTGGAACGCCACTTGTTACAGATCCCCACTCGGATTTAACCCCATTTATGGACACTCTCTGCTTCCTGTCAGTGAGCCATGACTCGATCCACGAGAGCACTTTTCCCCCAATGCCATGAGCTGCCACTTTCTTTAACAGTCTATGGTGCGGAACTCTATCAAAAGCCTTACTAAAATCTAAGTAAATAATATCAAATTCTTTATCGTGGTCAAGAGCCTCAAAAGCTTTACTGAAGAAAGTTAATAAATTAGTTAGACAAGACCGGCCTCTTGTGAATCCATGCTGAGTATCATTAATCAAGCTATGCTTATCGAGATGGCTTCTTATAATCTCAGCTATAATTGACTATAGTAATTTGCCTACAATTGAGGTCAGGCTTATTGGGCGGTAATTTGACGGTAACGACTTGTCCCCTGTTTTAAAAATAGGAATTACATTAGCCATCTTCCACATATCAGACACTACACCTGTTTGAAGAGATAAATTAAAAATATTAGTTAATGGTTCACAGAGTTCCATTTTGCATTCCTTAAGAACCCTTGAAAAACCTCATCAGGACCCGGCGACTTATTTTGCTTCAGTCTGTCTATCTGCTTCACAACCATTTCACTAGTGACTGTGATGTTACATAATTTATCCTCTTCTAGCCCACTATAAAAATTAATTACTGGAATATTGTTAGTGTCTTCCTGTGTAAAAACTGAGAGAAAATAATTATTAAAAATCGAGCACATTTCATTCTCTTTGTCAGTAAGGTGCCCATAGTTATTTTTAAGGGGACCTATCTTATCTCTAACTTTTGTTCTATAGACCTGGAAAAACTTTTTGGGTTAGTTTTAGAATCCCTAGCAACTTTAATTTCATAGTCCCTTTTAGCTTTTCTTATCCCCTTTTTAATGTCCCTCTTAATGTCAATATACTGATTCATAAGATGACCCTCACCTCTTTTGATACGCCTATAAATTCCTTTCTTATGCCCTAGTAGATATTTGAGCCTATTATTCATCCATTTTGGGTCATTTCTATTTGATCTAATTTCTTTATATGGGATAAACGTTCTTTGAGCAGCATGTATATTGTTCAGAAAACTGTCATATTGATAGCTCACTTCGTTACCCCAGTCAACAGATGATAAGTGTTCTCTAAGCCCATCGTAATCTGCTAAGCGAAAATCTGGGACTGTTACTGAGTTATCGCTACTATCGTACTTCCATTCAATGCTAAATGTAATTGATTTGTGGTCGCTAGCACCCAGTTCCTCTGAAATTTCTAAATTATTAACAAGGGATTCATTGTTTGCCATAACTAAGTCAAGCAGGTTATTTCCCCTTGTAGGTTCTGTCACAAACTGCTTCAAAACACAATCCTGAACTACTTCTAAGAAGTCGTATGATTCTAAATTCCCAGTCAAGAAATTCCAATCAATATGACTAAAGTTAAATTCTCCTAGAATTACTACATTATTGTGCCTTGTGGCCTTAACAATTTCCTCCCATAGTAGTTTCCCTTGGTCCCTATCTAAGTTTGGGGGACGGTATATCACTCCTAAAATCAGTTTTTCATGCCCCTCTGAAAATTCTATCCAAACAGACTCTGTATGTGTTACTTCAGACTTAATACCCGTTTTTATGCAACAGTTCAAGCGATCTCGGACATACAATGCCACCCCACCCCCCTTCCCGATACTTCTATCTACTTGGAACAATTTAAAACCCTGAATATGACATTCCGCAGGCATGTCCCAACTTTTTGAATTACACCACGTCTCAGTTAAGGCAAATACATCAATGTTACCTGCACTAGCAACTAATCTCAACTCGTCCATCTTATTCCTAGCACTACGGCAATTAGCATAATAAACATTGAAAGACTCTCCTTTCTCTTTACCCTTCCTGCTCATTTATGTTTTTCTACTAAACCTATTACTGTCCTTATCACCCAAAGTCCCTGGCTTTTCAATATCTACCTCGTTCTGCTTATTACTAGTTCCCCTAGAACTCGTAATATTACTACACTGGGACTTCACTGTTTTCCTGCCAAAACCCATACCACTAACTATTCCTAGTTTAAAGTCCTAACTGCTCCCTCCACTGCAGTTGCCAGTGCTACCACCCCAGACCTAGATAAGTGAACTCCATCCCTGGCATACATGTCATTTCTGCCATAGAAGAGGTCCCAGTTGTCAATGAATGTTACCGCATTTTCCTTACAGTATTTGTCCAGCCAGCAATTGACACCAATTGCCCTGGACAACCATTCATTTCCAACTCCTCTCCTTGGCAAAATACCACATATGACAGGGTTCCCACCCTTACTCCTAATTATTTCTATTGCTGACCTATACCTGCTAATCAGGTCTTCACTCCTACGTCTGCCAACATCGTTGCCTCCAGCACTGAGACAGATAATAGGATTGCTCCCATTACCTCTCACGATGTCATCCAGACGGCTAACAATATCCTCCATCCCAGCCCCGGGAAAGCAAACTCTCTGTCTCCTACTCCTGTCCTTCAAGCAGAACGCCCTATCCATATACCTAGTCACACTGTCTAGTTAATGGTCCAAGTCGGACCGAAATGTCGTCTTAAGTTTCTTTCTCCTACGTGTGGGTTATTTGTGCATTGTAACCTACAACAACCTAACCTACCGGAACAGAACCTAAACAAATATAACCTAAGTTATATACCTTTGACGAGTTTCAAGAATTTTCCCTTACTGCAGCTCGGTCGTGGGCCAGGCTTGTATGGTGTTTGCCTGGCTGTTGCTGCTGGCAGCCTGCTGGTCCACATATCCATCACAGCCTGGTTCATCTGGCACTTGGTAGAGGCACTTATCCAATTTCCTCTTGTAGATCTCTACACTTATCCGGGCAGTTTCTGATATCTTCTGATAAGCTGTTGAATAGTCTTTGTTCACAGATGCTGACATAATGTTCTCTTATTGTGCCCATGGTGCCCCAGCTTTTCACTGTGTTTATTTTACACTGAACCTCAAGTTATTCTTCATTGCAGACTTTGTTTATATCTCTGCGATTTTTCCGTGTCTTCTACCGAGGTGATTCCCATGCTTATTCTGGTATCATCCGCAAATGATACGAAACTGTGGCCAGTGTTTTTATCTGTCCGCTATGAGAGGATAGGAAACAGTAAAGGCGTCAGGACCGTGCCTTGGGGTATGAAGCTTTTGTTAGGTAAATGGACACAGATGCAAATAATGTGACATTTTTCACATTAGTTGCATCCGTGTCCATTTTCCTAACATTTTGTCGGTAATTCTACCATTATTACTATTAAGCTTTTTACTTTGCTAATGCTCGATTTTGCTCTATTTACTACTACTCTGTGTTCTGTCAGAAAACGAACACTATTTGCCTACTTTCCCTGTTTATCTATCGCTCTCATTTTCTGTGTAATCATTCCACGATCGAATTTCTCAAACGAATTTACGAAATCTGTGTAAACCACATTCGCGTTCTTGTTTTCTTTCCAGAGTCTTCATGATGGTTCAGTAGCTGTGACAAGTACGATTTGGGTTGTACAAGTTGTGCTGTTCCATAAAGTTTGCAATTTTACGTTTCATCACTCAGACTTTTATGATGTGGGATGTTAGGGCTACTGGTCTGCAATTTTTGGCTAGCGCTCTACTGTCCGATTTATTATCGAAGGAGATACGTCTGCACTCGAAGTCCTCAGGGATTTCACTTATATTTAAATTCTTCCTCTAGAGGATACTGAGTGCTCGTGCTTATAGTATTTTGCACTTCTTTATGAGGAATTCCAAGAATCTAGTCTATGTGCTGCAGGAGCGAGCATTTTCTGTTTCTGTTCGGAATTCTGAACGATAAGTCTTATGTCCAGTTATATGATCTGTGCGGCCTTCAGAGGTAATCAATTTTTTTTCTGCCCTCTCCATCCTACTTTCATTTAACAGATTACTAAACAATGATTTTGACTGGTGTTTTAGAGTTTTTTCTCATTTATTTTTTATCGTCACTGTAGGAAACTGCTGTAGTTAATGATTCAATTTTACAGGCAGCGCTTAAATTTTGCATACATGCAGAAATATTTTGGGTTTCTTGTAATATCCTAGACGGTTTTTTGTACCCTTTGTGCTTCTCCTATCTAGTAGGAAATGATGTTGGATCGTGTTTAAGAGAACCACTAGTCTCGAAAACAACAAGTCTACCATGTTACAAACACTGAGCAAAGCTGACAGACAGAGGAACACACACACACACACACACACACACACACACACACACACACATACACACGTAAAGGTTCATTCTGGTAGGACAGGGCAGCACTGTGGTAGTCAAAAGCTAGTGCCAGGAAGAGCATACAGGGAGAGGTGCCAACTCATTTCCTCCTTCATTTTTATATCATATTCCTCCCTTCTTTTTAGTTCTCTGTATTCCTCATCCCTACCTCCTTCCTCTTACCCCATTTATCTTTCTACTTCTTTTTCTCCATTCATCGTCACTCTCTCTTTTCCTCTCCCTAGTAATTAAATCACGTAAATTATCATACATAGCAGCAGATGTGTAGATTACCTTTTTTTGTTTGTCTATCTTCTCTACCTCTGTCCCTCTCTTCCTCCTTAACCACCTCATCCTCCCTTATTTTCTTCCTTATTTGTCTTTCCTGGCTCCCTTCCTTCCTTCTTGCAACTATATTAGACGCTGGACACCTCACTGCCAGGGTGTCACAGCTCCTGGTCCCGCCTCATAACTGCTCGCTACTAAGTCACTTTCTCTGCTCCATCAGCTTTATCATACCTCATACTATGTTCACATGAGCACGTGCACAAACCTGTATCATGTTATACACATGTGCACAAATCTATATAACGTAATACACAGGTGGACAAACCTGTATAATGTAATACACAGGTGCACAAATCTATATAACGTAATACACAGGTGGACAAACCTGTATAATGTAATACACAGGTGCACAAACATGTATAGCGTAATACACAGGTGCACAAACATGTATAGCGTAATACACAGGTGCACAAACCTGTATAGCGTAATACACATGTGCACAAACCTGCATAACGTAATACAGATGTGCACAAATCTATATAACGTAATACACAGGTGGACAAACCTGTATAATGTAATACACAGGTGGACAAACCTGTATAATGTAATACACAGGTGCACAAATCTATATAACGTAATACACAGGTGGACAAACCTGTATAATGTAATACACAGGTGCATAAATCTATATAACGTAATACAGGTGCACAAACCTGTATAATGTAATACACAGGTGTACAAACCTGTATAACGTAATACACAGGTGCACAAATATGTATAGCGTAATACACAGGTACACAAACATGTATAGCGTAATACACAGGTGCACAAACCTGTATAGCGTAATACACATGTGCACAAACCTGCATAACGTAATACAAAGGTGCGCAAACCTGTATAACGTATACTCACACGTGCACATGAATAAACCTGTATAGTTTATACACACACGCACATAAACCTGCACATCCTATTCACATAAGGGGAAATAAAAACACATACTTATGTATAACCACATGTACATAAGCTCGTACAATGTATACACACACGTCCTCATGAACAAACCTGCACTTAACCCATTATGTTAATGTTTACCCCATCATGTTAATATTTAACTAATCACGTTGATGTTTACCCCATCATGTTAATGTTTACCCATGATGTCAAAGTTTACACAATGTCAATGGGAAATCAAAGGCCTAAAGTTGGGAAATGTTTTCACAAAAGTGTTTTACGCCCTTGTGGCATTTATTATGATGCTCGTCCTGTACACCATGTATAGTGGGGAGAGGAGGGCTGTTAAGAGATTAATTAACTCCCTACACTACCCTCCCTCTCTCCCTACACTACATTCCCTCCCTAAACGACCCTCCTTCCCTGCACTACTCTCCCTCCCTCTCTACATTACTCCACCTCACACTCTCTACTAATCTGGCTCTCTCCCTCTCTACAGGACTGTAGCTCCCTCCTCCTCGCCACTACCTCAGTTCCCTCCCTCCCTCCACTAACTCACCACTCCTTCCCTCCACTTGCTTCCCTCACCAGGTGTCAGTAATGAGGTTTATATCCCGGGAACCATAAACATTCATACACCACTTTACTTTATATATATTATATATATATATATATATATATATATATATATATATATATATATATATATATATATATATATATATATATATATATATATATATAAACAGTGTGTATGTAAAAGAGCACAACCTTCAAGTGATGTAAGATTATTGCATCGTGACCCCATCTTTAGTATTTGATAAACCTAGTTAAAACTTACTCTCAGATTTATTGCTTCAAGAAAGTCTTTAATTAAACCATAAATATTGGTGCTATTTTCCTAATGTTCAATATTGATTTTATATTATATATATATATATATATATATATATATATATATATATATATATATATATATATATATATATATATATATATATATATAATGTAAATAACTTCAAGGTTAATATTAAGATTATGATTCACGCTGGTAAACTATATTGTTTATGTCAAACATATCTATCATATTCACTTACTACAGTGAAACAAGTTTTACCTGTCCCAGGTAATATTCCTTTCTGTATTTGCACGAAATTTCATACACATCAGGTCCAAGTGAGACCGAAACGTCGTCATAAGTTTCTATCATTTACTTGCGGGTTACTTGTGTATTGTTCCACTCATAGTATTGTGACTTTTTACTCTTGATTCTTTATTTTAAGGCCACTGGTTTTACAATTATGTATTATATGTGGATAATTAGAGTACAAGTGATGTCAGCAGGACTTACATCATTGTGTCATTCTCACTCTGGAAAATGTTTTACGGTAAGAGAGAAAAAAAATCTTCCATCATTTCTATTGTGTTTCCGCTTTTCTTATTGTGTGTATAGTAAATACTATTATATACTTTTATAAATTCTGAAGCATTTACCTACGTACTTTATTAATATCTCCATTAATATAAAAAATACTCTTTAACAAATGTAACAAACTGGTACTAATTTTGATTCCGAAAACTATACTAAATATATATATATAAAATTTTGATAAATTCTATATTTCCAATTATCTACTTAAACCACAAATATAAGACAAACTGACACACACACAGCGAAGAGGCGGGTCAGGAGCTATGACTCGACCCGTGCAACCACAAATAGGTAAGTACACACACACACACACACTCGACCCCTGCAACCACAAATAGGTGAGTACAAATAGGTGAGTACACACACACACACACACACACACACACACACACACACACACACACACACACACACACACTCGACCCCTGCAACCACAAATAGGTGAGTACAAATAGGTGAGTACACACACACACACACACACACACACACACACACACACACACACACACACACTCGACCCCTGCAACCACAAATAGGTGAGTACAAATAGGTGAGTACACACACACACACACACACACACACACACACACACACACACACACACACACTCGACCCCTGCAACCACAAATAGGTGAGTACAAATAGGTGAGTACACACACACACACACACACACACACATGGAGAAGAGGCCCATAGTGTTCACAGATCTGGGGGAACAATAGGTAATATTATTTGATCCAAGGGAAGGGCAGCTCCAGTTCCCTGGATGAAGAACCCTTCAGATGCATCACGTCATCACTCCTTGAAGGTAGAGATGGAAGGAGGAACAAGTGTTGCTCTTCAAGTGGAAAATCTGGTGTTGTTGTGCACCAACTTTACCGCTGGTTAAGAATCTATTACAGCACTCTTGCCTTAGGAATTTATGAGAATTTATGAGAATTCCTGAGAATTTACCCTCAATTTGGGTAGAAGATCTGGGAGAATAGTTAAGAGTCATTCCCAGCTATTACTGTCCCACCGGAATTTATGGGGACGTATTAATAGCTGTGGCGAAAGGTTAGGAAATGCTGACGTTACTCCGTGTAGAATTTATTGGAATTTATTAACCTTTAGTTGAAGCTTGGTGAATATTATAGCAGCTTTGGTTAAATATTTCAGGGAATTTGATGTATTATCCGTTCCTATATCTATGCTTCCTCACATTTATCTGGCCATATCTTTACTCTCTCTTTCTCTCTCTCCCTCCCCTTAGCAATTTTCCGTCTCTCTCTCTCTCCCTCCCTCGTTATTTTTTTCATCTCTCTATTTCTCTGTCATCATTTTCTCCCTCTTCCTACTCTATTTCTTCTTAGTCTTCTCCTTAACCCCTCTTCTCCTTATACTCTTCCTCTGTCTTCATCCCTTCACCCCCTCTTCAATTTACCATTCCCTTCCTCCCACTCTCTTCCTTCACCCTCTCCCTCCCTCCCACTCTCTTCCTTCACCCTCTCCCTCCCTCCCACTCTCTTCCTTCACCCTCTCCCTCCCTCCCACTCTCTTCCTTCACCCTCTCCCTCCCTCCCACTCTCTTCCTTCACCCTTTCCCTCCCTCCCACTCTCTTCCTTCACCCTCTCCCTCCCTCCCATTCTCTTCCTTCACCCTCTCCCTCCCTCCCACTCTCTTCCTTCACCCTCTCCCTCCCTCCCACTCTCTTCTTTCACACTCTCTCTCCCTCCCACTCTCTTCCTTCACCCTCTCCCTCCCTCCCATTCTCTTCCTTCACCCTCTCCCTCCCTCCCACTCTCTTCCTTCACCCTCTCCCTACCTCCCACTCTCTTCCTTCACCCTCTCTCTCCCTCCCACTCTCTTCCTTCACCCTCTCCCTACCTCCCACTCTCTTCCTTCACCCTCTCTCTCCCTCCCACTCTCTTCCTTCATCCCCTCACTACCTCCCACTCTTCCTTCACCCTCTCCCTCCCTCCCACTCTCTTCCTTCACCCTCTCCCTACCTCCCACTCTCTTCCTTCACCCTCTCCCTACCTCCCACTCTCTTCCTTCACCCTCTCCCTCCCTCCCACTCTCTTCCTTCACCCTCTCCCTCCCTCCCATTCTCTTCCTTCACCCTCTCCCTCCCTCCCACTCTATTCCTTCACCCTCTCCCTCCCTCCCACTCTTCCTTCACCCTCTCTCTCCCTCCCACTCTCTTCCTTCACCCTCTCCCTACCTCCCACTCTCTTCCTTCACCCTCTCCCTCCCTCCCATTCTCTTCCTTCACCCTCTCCCTCCCTCCCACTCTCTTCCTTCACCCTCTCCCTACCTCCCACTCTCTTCCTTCACCCTCTCCCTCCCTCCCATTCTCTTCCTTCACCCTCTCCCTCCCTCCCACTCTCTTCCTTCACCCTCTCCCTCCCTCCCACTCTCTTCCTTCACCCTCTCCCTACCTCCCACTCTCTTCCTTCACCCTCTCCCTCCCTCCCATTCTCTTCCTTCACCCTCTCCCTCCCTCCCATTCTCTTCCTTCACCCTCTCCCTCCCTCCCACTCTCTTCCTTCACCCTCTCCCTCCCTCCCACTATCTTCCTTCACCCTCTCTCTCCCTCCCACTCTCTTCCTTCACCCTCTCCCTCCCTCCCAGTCTCTTCCTTCACCCTCTCCCTCCCTCCCAATCTCTTCCTTCACCCTCTCACTACCTCCCACTCTCTTCCTTCACCCTCTCCCTCCCTCCCACTCTCTTCCTTCACCCTCTCGCTCCCTCCCACTCTCTTCCTTCACCCTCTCCCTCCCTCCCACTCTTCCTTCACCCTCTCCCTCCCTCCCACTCTCTTCCTTCATCCTCTCACTACCTCCCACTCTTCCTTCACCCTCTCCCTCCCTCCCACTCTCTTCCTTCACTCTCTCCCTCCCTCCTTCCCCAACTCGTGAGTGTCACTTCCTCGCCCATAAGAACACTCTCATAATTAAACACTAATGAAGCACAAAAAATATATATACAAAACTTGAGTGTAGGAGTCGAGGTTGTTCATGCAATCCCCTCGTTTGTATCCTCTCCCTTTCCCCTCTCCATGGTATAACTTTCCTCTTGTTCATCCCTATTTCCTCTCCCTCTGCCTACCCTCTACCCAGAATCACAGGATAGGTGCCTATTCCTCCACCCCTCCTTTTCCCTTCCATTTCTTCGCTATGTTCCCCATTACATTATACCTTTCAGCTATAGGTAGTAGTAACAACAGAGCTCAACTTGCTAAAGCCTAACATATTTCCCCACATCAAGGAAATAATAAAACAACTTACTATAACGATCTCAAAAGGATGAAAGATCTGGAGAGACATGATAACGATGTAGAAGATACTCAAGATAAAGTGGTATGGTCTGAAAAAGTGACTTGGGTCCCCAGAACCACTGCTAAGTAAGAAGGATTGGGCAGAACTATGTGATGAAAATAAACGGTAGCTAAAAACAGATGGGATACAGGAACAGGAAATATTTTAGTTAGAAGAGGGTATGATAGAGGAAAATTCCATACACAGTTTCATGGTAAGATATGACACGTGCCCAGAGGCTATGAAGAGCAACAACGGTTGATTATAGGGTTGAAAGGTGGGACCAGAAGTTGGAACTCAACCCTAGTAAGCAAATGGTAAAAATATAGATTAAATACGAGAATATTAAAACACATATATCAACTGTCTAACTTAACCACTCCAATAATTAATTCGTAATAATGCCTTACCTCATTACTACTGAAATCAACAACGAATGAGGTTAAATTAACTATCCCCAAGATTCAATGGCTCGTTTCGCTTACAATCTTAACCATCTTTATTAACTAACATTAATAGCCTCAGTACTTAAGTGAAAGCCAGAACTTTACAAACACGGGTGAGACTCATCTGTCTGGGTCACTGGTTACTGCACCTCCCTCCTACACACTGTACCAAACACAAAAGATTCTAGTTAACAAATCTAACAAATGTTAACCTTCATTAGTGTCCCAGTGAATGAGCAGTCAACTAACAACTGACTTTCAGCATACATAAGGGGGATTACCAATAGACCCCTAGCTGTCTTCAACAGGGAGCTGGACAGACACTTAAAATCAGTTCCCGACCAGCCGGGATGTGGTTCGTACGTCGGTTTGCTTGTGACCAGCAGTAACTGCCTGGCTGATCAGGCCCTGATCCACCCCGCGACCTTGTCATGGACGTGCCGCGGGGGGCGTTGACCCCTCCAGGTATGTGGCTAGCATCAAGTCACTAAAGATTCAAGTTAACAAATTTAATGCGTGTTAACCTTTATTGGTGTCCCAGTGAATGGGCAGTTACATCTCTCTTACTAAGCAAAGGAAGAAGTGTTAATATTCTTGGAGAGAAGCTAACTTTAAGGGAATGACAGAGTGCTTGGAGAATGTGACGAAGAAAGTAGCTACACTCACTTACATCAAGTGCCGAAAAACAAGAGACAGAGATGGGAGAAGAGGCAGACACAGAGATAGTAGATACACACTTAAAGAATAAGATGCAACAGCATACAGAGATCCAAAGAAAGAGACAAAAACAGGGACGCAAAATACGGGGGAGAGAAAGAGAGAGAGAGAGAGCGAGAGACAAATACCATAATGTTGGTGGGTCTGGTACAAAATACAGTGGTGGGACCTTGGCAGGGTGAGTTTATGTGTTTTCCCTCCGCTAATGTTCCCACCACCACCACCCTCACCCGACCATTATTTTATATTTATATATATATTCCATTTCCCTCACCGGTTTTTAAGAACCCCTTAAGAACCCTTTTTCTGTTTAGGTAAATATGATAATTATTTTGTCATTTAGGATTTAGTGATGACAGGTGGTGATAATAAAGGTTAATATGGGTAAATTAGCACCTCCCTGGTGACCAGTCTTAAACCTGGCACTTTCAGAGTTCGCAGAGTTAGTAGAGACAGTGCCAGTCTCTTAGGGCACTGCACGACAGTAGTTTTTAGAGGTGCAGTGTTAGGAGAGACAGTGCCAGTCTCTCAGGGCACTGCACGACGGTAGTTTTTAATGGTGCAGAGTCCGAGAGCTACACAGTACCAGAATCATTCAGGGCATGATGATACGGTAGCTTTTCTTTAATGGTGCAGAGTCTGGAGCCAGGCAGTGCCAACGTGCCACAAACCAGTGTCCTAAAGTAGTTCTTAATGGTGCAGTCTGGAGCCAGGCAGTGCCAACATCCATCAGTGTGCTTGGTCCATTATGGAATGTCAACTTCAACAACCTTCTTCACCTCATGTCTCCACTCAGTTGACTTACATTTTACTGTTGTGGGTGGCATCCTGGGGAGGTGCTGGTAGTATACCTTAGACCTGAGCATCCTGGGGAGGTGCTGGTAGTATACCTTAGACCTGAGCATCCTGGAGAGGTGCTGGTAGTATACCTTAGACCTGAGCATCCTGGAGAGGTGCTGGTAGTATACCTTAGACCTGAGCATCCTGGAGAGGTGCTGGTAGTATACCTTAGACCTGAGCATCCTGGAGAGGTGCTGGTAGTATACCTTAGACCTGAGCATCCTGAGGAGGCGGATAAACAGCCTAGGGAGGTGGTATACCTTAGAGAGAAGCATCCTGGTGTCCTGGTGGTATACCCCAGAGGGCAACATCCTCGGGTGGTGGTGTTACACCTTAGATATGAGTATCGTACCTCAGACACGATACCCAGGAGCTGGGGTACGATAATGCCTTTTAGTCTGTTAGTAGAACTGTAAAATAAATCTTGACTTCAATTAATCAATATTTCATATAAATTACTGGATTTATATCGAATTTACAAGTATGGAAAATGTGGAATTGTTCCGGCCAAAATACCGTGGCTGAAACATTTCATAAATAACCCATAATAACATGGCTGTCACTCTAGGTGAGTACAGAGTACTAGCAGGCACTCTAGGTGAGTACAGACACTAGCAAGCACTCCAGGTGAATACAGAGTGCTAGCAGTCCCAGGTGAGTACAGAATATTAGCAGTCATTCTAGTTGAGTACAGAGTACTAGCAGGCACTCTAGGTGACTACAGACACTAGCAAGCACTTTAGGTGAGTACAGAGTACTAGCAGTCCTAGGTGAGTACAGAATATTAGCAGTCATTCTAGGTGAGTACAGAGTGCTAGCAGTCACTCCAGGTGAGTACAGAGTGCTAGCAGTCATTCCAGGTGAGTACAGAGTGCTAGCAGTCATTCTAGGTGAGTACAGAGTGCTAGCAGTCACTCCAGGTGAGTAGAGTGCTAGTAGTCACTCCAGGTGAGTACAGAATATTAGCAGTCACTCTAGGTAAGTACAGAGTGCTATGGCAGTGAGTGATGTTGTGTCATCAGTCTCAGCTGGTGCACCAACACACACAACATGAGAGGCAGAAGCAACATAGGCCTCCTCAAATCACTGCCACCATGCAAAACACACATTAACCCCTCCCCTCCCCCCGAACATCCCCACTCTCCTCCCCTCTCTCCTAGCGGGAGGGAGGGTGGGATAAGGGGGGAAGGAGGGGGAGAGAGTGAGGGCTGAATGGAAGGAGGAGAGTAAATGAAGGGGGAAAAGAGGGAAAGGTGGAGAGGAAAAAAGAGTAGAAGGAATAGGAAAGGAAAATAGAGGGGGGGGGAAGAAAGGAGAAAGTGGGAGGAAAGAGGGCAGTAAGGAGGAAGTGGAAAGAGAAAGGGATGAGAAAAAGAGAGAATAGTGAGGAAGTGAGATGAAGGAAGAGAGACAAGTAGAAAGAGAGGGAGAAGATAACTAAGGAATAGGGTAAGAGAAGAAACAAGAAGTGAATGAAATAAACAACCTAGATTTGTTTCCTTCGCTGCTCGATCCAGTAAAGGTATCCCCGTATTGCATAAGCCAAGCCGCCTCTACCTCAATGCATGAGACTGGAATAGTGCAGAGTGCGGCACAATTTAATATTAGCATTGAAGATTTGAAGGAAATCAGATAAGGCATTTACAATTCATCATAAGGAAACTAATATCCAAATTCCTTCAGTAAAAAAATGGTTAATCAGGACACTACACAGCCCAAATATAATTACAAAAAAAGGACCAATATCCTAAAATACACAAGCCCACTAAGTTCGGAGTCGCCCAGAAGTTGCACTGTAAAGTTATCAGCTTGGAAGGATTTATAATTATAGACTTTCAAAGAGACCAAAAAAAAAAAGACAAATATCCTAAAATACACAAGAACATTAAGCTTAAAGCTGCCCAGAAGTTGCACTGTAAAGTTATCAGCTTAGAAGGGTTAATCAGTTTTTTACTTACATGGACCAAAATCACTCCAAACTTATCTCCGAGACAAACCACCTTTTAATGAGTACAGCAAGTTTTAAACAAGGTTAATGTACATAACATACAAATTTTTTAACAGTTTTGGCCATAGGACACTTCAACAAGCCAGTTGTTCCAAGAATCTAGTCCTCGTTACCGCGTACAAGTGTTGCAAAGTTGAAGCCGACTGAATGAGGCATTCTTGAGTTATAAGCGAAATAAAATCGAAAAGTTGGAAGAAAAAAAATCAGGGTGCCTATTGAGGATACATAATTAAGAAGAGAACAAGAAAGTAGATGACAATTAGGCGAGAGGAAAACAATGAAGGAAAACGAGGAACAATGTAGCAAAGCAGCGAGGAGAGGATACGAGGTACCATATTTTCTGGTATATAAGGCGCGCCTTTTTTTCCCCGCAAGTCATGGAAAATCAGTCTGCGTCTTATAAGCTCAAGGTCAGGGTCAAGGGTAGGCTTTGGGTTACGCTTTAGCGTAAAGTAAGAGAGCAAATAACCCTTGACTACGATTACTGATTTACCATTAAGATGATTCTGTCGTGCGCCTTATAGGCCGGAAAATACTGTAAGCTAAGAAGTAAGGGGAGGTGTAGGGGAGAGGAAAGGGAGAGAGAGAGGGAGGGAGAGAGATAGATAGATAGAAAGAGAGAGAGAGAGAGAGAGAGAGAGAGAGAGAGGAGCAAGGGAAACAGTGGGGAAAAGTGAATGAATGGCTAGGAAAAGTGCCCTTGAGGGGGAAATGGGAGGGAAAAGTGATCTTCGGCAGGGTAAAAGTTATCTTTGGGGTAAGAGAGTGGCAGGGAAAAGTTGTCATGAGGGAAGGGAGAAAGGTGTCAGGGAAAAGTTGTCATGAGGGAAGGGAGAAAGGTATCAGGGAAAAGCTGTCTTGTGGGGAGAGGAGGATGGTAGAAAAATGTTGTCTTGTGGGGGTAGGAGGGTGGTAGGGAGAAAAGTGAGGGGGTGAGGGAGAAAAATGGGGATGGAGCGTGAAGGGAGGAGAAAAATGATGTGGAAATGTTGAAGTGATGAAGGGAAGTAAGGAAGGAAGGAAGGAGGGAGAAAGGGAAGGAGAGAGAGAGAGAGAGGGAGGGAGGGAGGAAGGAAGCTAGGGAAAGAGTCAGGGAGAGAGTGAGGAACGAGTCTTCCTCCTCTATACCGGCGAGTACACACACACACACACACACGAGGCTCACTCAAGAAAGACCTCGGGGTGACCATGGTACCGAGCATATCACCTAAGGTGCACATCAACCCAACAATCTCTGTAGCACGTGCGCGTTTAATAAATTTATTATTAGTATATAGGTGTCTCAGGAAAAAGTCAGTGACGACACTACATAGGGAGGAAGTATGCAGCACCATCATATATCCACACTGATCAAACATGTAAGTGGAAAGGTTCAATGAGAGTAGACCCAGAGGTAAGGGGTATGCGCTATGAGGATAGACTGAAGGAGCTTTTCTTGATGACATTAGAAGACATGGACCACGGGAGATATGATAAAGACGTACAAAACACTTAGAGGAATTGATAATGCAGGCAGGGACAAACTGTTTGAAAGGCGGGAAACGTACACGAGGGCACAGCTGGACGTTAAAAACAAAGATGAGTCGCAGGGATGTGAGAAAGTATTTCTTCAACCTTAGAGTGGTCAGGAAATGGAATGATCAGGACAACGAAGCGGTAGAGGCAGATAATCTATACACAACTTTAAGAATAGGTATGACAGGGCTCACGATGCCAGGAGAAAGTGAACTCAGTAGCGGCCAGTTTAAGATGCAGGGCCAGCAGCTGAGACTACCTCTGCACGCACAAACAGTAGAGTACAAAAAAGGGTGAGTACGCAAACACTTCCAGAGGTAGACAAAAGTAGAATAATGTTTGCAGCATATGCAAGGTTAGCTAATCTCAGAACTGCCTTCAGAAACCTTAATAAAGAATCCTTTAAGATTCTGTACAAGACATTTGTTGGGTCTATCACAGAGCACCCAGCACCAGCATGAGCCCCACCTGGTCCTACCATGTACGAAAACTCGGAAAAGTTCTGAGGTTTGCAACAAAACTAGTCCCAGAGCTGAGAGGGACTGAATAATGAAGAGAGGCTAAAGAAAATGAACCTGACGCCTTTATAGCAGAGAAACACTACGGAAACACAATTACGACGTACAAGATACTCAAATGATTTAACAGATCAGAGAAGGACTGACTGATATGCGAAGCACGGAGATGAGGAGGTATATAAAGAAGCAAAGGAGAGAGATGAGCCACAGGTAGGTTAGGAAATAGTGGAAAATACGTGAAATGAGCTGGTGAAGAAGTGGTAGAAGGAAAACTTTATACACAGTTTCAAGAGCACAAGTAGACATGACAGGGCCCACGAGACTAGCAACCAATAATGTGGGCGAGTGTAAATTAGGAGGCAGGGCCAGGAACTGAGGCTCGATCCCGCAAACACATATCCGTGACTCACTCACACACACAACTAACCAAACATTCAGTAAAAAACACGGTTATCACAAGCTTAATATCCACTTCACAACATAACAAATTATAACACAGAAATGGGACATTCTTTTTTGCTTTCTGGATTAATTAAATATTAAATCGGTTCATAATTAATCACTCAATATTTTCCAGGTGATTATTTTATACGGCATTTAGCCAGTGAACAGAAAACATTGTTTTATTATATACCTCTAAACAACTGGTGTATGTCTACCACACCATTGTGTGTGTGTGTGTGTGTGTGTGTGTACTCACCTATTTGTGGTTGCAGGGGTCGAGTCATAGCTCCTGGCCCCGCCTCTTCACTGATTGCTACTAGGTCCTCTCTCTCCCTGCTCCATGAGCTTTATCATACCTCGACTTAAAACTATGTATGGTTCCCGCCTCCACTACTTCACTTTCTAGGCTATTCCACGGCTTGACTACTCTATGACTGAAGAAATACTTCCTAACATCCCTTTGATTCATCTGAGTCTTCAACTTCCAATTGTGACCTCTTGTGTCGTTGTCCCATCTCTGGAACATCCTGTCTTTGTCCACCTTGTCTATTCCGCGCAGTATTTTGTATGTGAATGTGTGTGTGTGTGAATGTGTGTGTGTGTGAATGTGTGTGTGTGTGAATGTATGTGCGTTTGTGAGTGTAAACACGTCACCATAAAAACAACCCAAATACTTAACACGCCGTGACAACATCAACTCAAAAGATCCCATCTCCAAGTCTACGTCATTTCAATTACGTAACAAGTTTCATATTACACAACTCTGGTGAGCATAGTACAGTAACTACTTTCATGGAAAGCAGCCAAGAATCGACATCATATTACAAAAGAAGTGTCGCTAGTGTCGTGGAGTTCACTGCGGAAAATACTGCTTACACTACAAGGAGAGTTATCATAAATGATGCAGAATTCACTGAAGGAAAACTTTCCAAGTGTAAACGGTCGTGGGGGATCACCAGCCTCGCTCCCGCCTCTCACCAGGTCTTCTCATTTGTAAAGGAATTATTTACACGAATAAGCACTATAAGGAAACACCGGACAATGAATGTACGTAGAAGTTTGTAAAACAACATTTAAAGTTACTTATATAGTCAATATTCTTCACTTTTAATCCAGCAAAAGTAAGACACTGTGCAGGCAGCTGACACAATACTTACGTAAACGTATAGTTTCCTCCGTAAACCATGAGTGTCGTAAGAGGCGACTAAAATGCCAGGAGCAAGGGGCTAGTAACCCCTTCTAATCAATAAATTTCTAACTCTAAAAATAAGAAAAGTTTCCTTTTCTTCTTTTTTGGGGTCACCCTGCCTAGGTGGGCGACGGCCAGTGTGTTAAAAACACTAACATAAGTGGGGAAAACACTGCATAACTAACACAAAACAGTAAACACCATCTACCGTACTGGAGCTGCTGTGTTTTCAAGTCGAAAATAAATTCACACACGGGTACGATTTATGTGAAAAAAAAATATATGTGGACTAAAGGGAAAATCTTATATAGAACAACGACATAACAATCACAAAAAATATGTCACTGACACAACATATGTTGCGTTAACATATTTATCTTCCATAAAAATTTGCATTTAAACATCTGCGTAAAAATGTTATAATTCGAGAAAATGTAACAAAAGGGAAAGTGTAAATTTTTAATAATAAACTAAATTTTTAATAATAAACTATCAAAAGAGATAGTACTGCTAATACTATTATTACTACTACTACTATTACCACTACTACTGCTACACTAGTACTACTACTACACTACTATCACTATTACTACTGCTATTACCACTACTACTACACTAGTACTACTACTACACTACTACTGCTACACTATTACTACTACTACACTACTACTGCTACACTATTACTACTACTACTACTATTACCACTACTACTACTGCTACACTAGTACTACTACTACTACTACTATTACTACTACTACTACTACTACACTATTACTGCTATACTAGTACTACTACTACACTATCATTATTACTACTATTACCACTACTACTACACTACTACTGCTACACTATTACTATTACCACTACTACTACTGCTACACTAGTACTACTACTACTATTACCACTACTACTACACTACTACTGCTACACTAGTACTACTACTACTATTGCCACTACTACTACACTACTACTGCTACACTAGTACTACTACTACACTACTACTGCTACACTAGTACTACTACTACACTACTACTGCTACACTAGTACTACTACTACACTATCATTATTACTACTATTACCACTACTACTACACTACTACTGCTACATTAGTACTACTACTACACTACTATCACTATTATTACTACTATTACCACTATTACTACACTACTATTACCACTACACTACTACTTCTATCACTATTACTACTATTATTACCACTATACTATCACTATTACTACTACTATTACCACTACTACTACACTACAATTACTACTATTACAAGTACTATTACCACTACTACTACACTAGTACTACTACTACACTACTATTACTATTACTACTACTGTTACCACTATTACTACACTACAATTACTACTACTATTGTTACTACTATTAGCACTAGGCTACAATTACTACTGCTACTACTACACTAGTACTACTACTGCTACACTACTACTACTCTATTACTATCACTATTGCTACTACTACTATTACTGCTACTACTCCACTACTACTGGTGAACTACTACTACTGTTGCTAATATAATAATAATAATAATAATAATAATAATAATAATAATAATAATTAGTATTATCATAATTATTATTATTATCATTATTAAACATTACGTAAAAACTATTTGTACGCTTGTGAGTGTAAATGATATATTCCTCACTTTGAGAATATTTTACACTAATAAAAACGTCTGAACAGTGAAAAAAAAAAAACTTGCAATCTTAAGGGGTCACAAAACTGGCATAAATCGAGACGAACAAATTACGAACTCTTACTAAACAAAAATAAAAATACAGGTTTCAGACACTTATATATTACAAAAACAACAAAAGTTGTACATGAGAGCAAGAGATATCTCTACAAAAATTATAAGACCGTCTCAGCAAGACAAAAAAATACAAAGCAAAAATATATATTTAACGAATCTTGCAGCACAGAGCTACACACAAGAAAAAAAAACACTCCAGGTTTTATGTGCCAGTCAAAATGGCCATAAAAACACCAAACATTGTAAACTTACAAAACTCAGGGGGAAAAACAGGCAAACATTTTGAAAGTGTCCGGGTAAAACCAAGTTTGACGAATTTGCAAACAGGTTTAATTGTTGTACTTGTTGTTTAGCGGCCGTTGGGATGCTGGTTGTTAATGTGGTGATGGCTGGTGGGATATTTGACGGGATGGTGGTTGCGGCTGCTGGTGGTTATTAATGTACTGGTTGCTGGGATGTTAGTGGTTGGTAGTTGTGGTTGATGGGATGATGGCTGTGGCTGTTGGTTATTAATGTAGTGGTTGTGGCTGTTGGTGGTTATTAATGTAGAGGTTGATGGGATGGCAGTGGTCGGTAATTGTGGTGGTTGGCAATCGTGGTGGTTAATGGGATGGTGATGGCTGACACAATGGTAGTGGCTGGTTTCTCTGGTGGTGGTTGATGTGGGGAGGGTTAGTGGGAGGAAGGTAGTTACTAATTGTTGTTGGTGGAATGGTGGTGTTACTGGTTATGGGGAGGCTGTTGGGATGGTGGTAGTTACTGACTGAGGGGAGGCTGGTGGGATGGTGTTTGTTACTGGTTGTGGGGAGGCTGGTGGGATGGTGGTAGCTACTGGCTGTGGGAAGGCTGGTGGGATGATGGTAGTCACTGGTTGTGGGGAGGCTGATGGGAGGGTGGTAGTCACTGGTTGTGGGGAGGCTGGTGGGATGGTGGTAGTCACTGGTTGTGGGGAGGCTGGTGGGATGGTGGTAGTCACCGGTTGTGGGGAGGCTGATGGGATGGTGATAGTCACTGGTTGTGGGTTGGTGACAAACTGAGACTAGTGCCGAATAATTAGTCTACAATTTTCCCCATTTTGTTCTAAGCTGAGGTTGCTAAGCTAGTTTTGATGCAGCATACTGTTGAATAGCTTCATTATACCAATCAATTTATATTACAATGTTCTTCTCAGGAACATGTGTGGGGACCCATAGTCTTCAAGAAGTAAATAGAAAAAAAATAAGAAAAAACTGTTTTATTTCATGTTGAGTGATGGTTTTATGTAAGTACTAGACTCACTTCTTGGTAATCTCACAGAGATGTATGAGTATCAGATCTCACAGCCTTGTAATCTCACAGGGATGTGAGAGAATGAGACAGAAAACTCACTCTATAACAGATCTCACAGCCTTGTAATCTCTCAGGGATGTGAGAGGATGAGACGGGAAACTCACGTGTAGTTCAATAACAGAGCGCTCTGCCCGCAGTCGAAGGAAATCTAGTTCGATTCCCAGGCATGGCGAATTTTGTGAGAAAGTCACCGTACACCTGCTACCCCTGTATACCTACCAATAAAACGGTACCCGAGTGTTAGTTTACTACCGGGTACACTCCAGGTATACCGTGAATGATGGTACTCTACCACAGATGTGGCTAGTCTTCGAAATGAGCTGGGGTAAACAGCGCTTAGACTGCAAATGAGGTAAGGTAGGACAGCTCTGGTGACATTCATGTCTAAAACACATGTATAACATCTTGGTAGCTTTACTAAGAAACGTTTCGCCTGCACAACAGGCTTGTCATGATTGTACCTTTGACTTGATAATATAGCTCTTGGCCTGTAAATTCAACTCTTACAAGGAAGCTTGGACTTATTGTTGATACTGCAACTTTAAAGTCCGTGTGATGACACCGAGTCCACTTTATTGACAATGATACCGAGTCCACTTTATTGACAATGATAGAGTTCACTTTATTGACTATGATACCGAGTCCACTTGACAACACTGCAACACTAAGATTTTGATGTACACGCATTTACAACCTATGTTTATTAAGCTATAATACCGACACACATATGTGCGCACACACACACAAACACACACACACACACACACACACACACACACACACACACACACACACACACACACACAGCCAACCCTCCCTCCCTCCCCACTCAACACGCCCGCGGGAGTTGATGACAAAATTGTGGGTTAAAGGTATTCATGGTATCATCAATCGAGGCAAGAGGAGGTGTCAATCAAGGCGGCATGTGTCATTATCAGCTGCTGGAGCCACAACCAACCAACCGCGTTATAATGAACACCTTCCTCTTCCTCTACCACACTCCCCCCACCGCAGTCTGCGCACTTCTTTAACACGCACAGTCTGCGCACTACTTTATCCCGCAGTGGGCGCACTACTTTATCCCGCAGTGGGCGCACTACTTTATCCCGCGCAGTGGGCGCACTGCTTTATATCCCGCGCAGTGGGCGCACTACTTTATTCCGCAGTGGGCGCACTACTTTATCCCGCAGTGGGCGCACTACTTTATCCCGCGCAGTGGGCGCACTACTTTATCCCGCAGTGGGCGCACTACTTTATCCCGCGCAGTGGGCGCACTACTTTATATCCCGCGCAGTGGGCGCACTACTTTATTCCGCAGTGGGCGCACTACTTTATCCCGCAGTGGGCGCACTACTTTATCCCGCGCAGTGGGCGCACTACTTTATCCCGCAGTGGGCGCACTACTTTATCCCGCGCAGTGGGCGCACTACTTTATATCCCGCGCAGTGGGCGCACTACTTTATTCCGCAGTGGGCGCACTACTTTATCCCGCAGTGGGCGCACTACTTTATCCCGCGCAGTGGGCGCACTACTTTATTCCGCAGTGGGCGCACTACTTTATCCCACGCAGTGGGCGCACTACTTTATATCCCGCGCAGTGGGCGCACTACTTTATTCCGCAGTGGGCGCACTACTTTATCCCGCGCAGTGGGCGCACTACTTTATCCCGCAGTGAGCGCACTACTTTATCCCGCGCAGTGGGCGCACTACTTTATCCCGCGCAGTGGGCGCACTACTTTATATCCCGCGCAGTGGGCGCACTACTTTATTCCGCAGTGGGCGCACTACTTTATCCCGCAGTGGGCGCACTACTTTATCCCGCGCAGTGGGCGCACTACTTTATCCCGCAGTGAGCGCACTACTTTATCCCGCGCAGTGGGCGCACTACTTTATCCCGCGCAGTGGGCGCACTACTTTCTCCGACACACTCGTTTATCCGGTATCTGTAACAAGCACTTTTATCCAATACCCACAATAAGACTCAGTTACTTATCCAACATCCATAACAAAATATGACTCTTTTTATCCAACTCCCGTAACAAATCATTTATCTGGCACCTGAAGAAAGACATTTCGGTTTATCCGGAATCCGCAATACTACGTCTCCGTTTAAATAAACATTACTGTAAGATGAGAATGAAGTTAGTAGAATTACGATAGAATCTTGGAGTAGCAATAGAATCCTGGAGTAGCAATAGAATCCTGGAGCAGCAATAGAATCCTTTAGTAGCAATAGAATCCTGGAGTAGCAATAGAATCTTGGAGTAGCAATAGAATCCTTTAGTAGCAATAGAATCCTGGAGCAGCAATAGAATCCTGGAGTAGCAATAGTATCTTGGAGCAGCAATAGAATCCTTTAGTAGCAATAGAATCCTGGAGTAGCAATAGAATCTTGGAGTAGCAATAGAATCCTTTAGTAGCAATAGAATCCTGGAGTAGCAATAGAATCTTGGAGTAGCAATAGAATCCTTTAGTAGCAATAGAATCCTGGAGTAGCAATAGAATCTTGGAGTAGCAATAGAATCCTTTAGTAGCAATAGAATCCTGGAGTAGCAATAGAATCTTGGAGTAGCAATAGAATCCTGGAGTAGCAATAGAATCCTGGAGCAGCAATAGAATCCTTTAGTAGCAATAGAATCCTGGAGTAGCAATAGAATCCTGGAGCAGCAATAGAATCCTGGAGTAGCAATAGTATCTTGGAGCAGCAATAGAATCCTGGAGCAGCAATAGAATCCTTTAGTAGCAATAGAATCCTGGAGTAGCAATAGAATCTTCGAGTAGCAATAGAATCCTTTAGTAGCAATAGAATCCTGGAGTAGCAATAGAATCTTCGAGTAGCAATAGAATCCTTTAGTAGCAATAGAATCCTGGAGTAACAATAGAATCTTGGAGTAGCACTAGAATCCTGGAGCAGCAACAGAATCCTGGAGTAGCAATAGTATCCTGGAGTAGCAATAGAATTCACGAGTCACAATAGAACCCAGGAGAAGCAATAGAACACGGGAGAAGCAACAGAACCCAGGAGTCACAATAGATCCCAGGAGTCACAAGACTCCAGGATCGCAATAGAACCCAAGAGTCACATTAGAACCCAGGAGTCACAATAGAACCACTGTGTGTTTTGGCGTACAATTACAGCTCATTCTCTTAACCACTGTCACGTCACTGATGTTAAAAACAGTCAAATGGGTGACTGTTGAAGGCGCCTTATTAAACAGCTGAATCATGACTGATTAGCTAAGGCCGCGCACTGACTCCCAGTTTGCCATTCGCACGGCAGATCATTTTTTTTTTTTTTGTATTTTATATTATATTTATAGTTTTCTCGTTGTGGTATGTTGTAATTGATTTTTTCATGGATAGAAGACAACCTAATCTAACTTAGAACTGTGCTGCAAACCTTATGTGAAGAATCCACTTGAATGCTCGGAGGATGGGCTGCTGTATGAGGCCATGACCCCTTTTTCATGATCTGCTGACTAAGAAAGTGAGGTAAGGGGCGGGAGGGAAGGAGAGAGAGAGAGAGAGAGAGAGAGAGAGAGAGAGAGAGAGAGAGAGAGACAGACAGACAGACAAAGACAGAAAGAAGAAAGATATCAGAGCTGGGGAGGACCTGGTGGAGGCAGGAAGGCCTCCTGTTGTGGTAGTGAGAACTCTCGTCACAGAAATTATATAGAGACAGATATTCACAGTCTTGTGTTGCAGTGTTCTATCAATAGGAGAATTCATAATACTTTGTAAATTATTTTTTCTGTTCTGAGTTATTAGTGTTTTCCCCGCCTTCCTTGGGAGAGATTGATGAGATTCTTCACCTGATATTTTAAACTGGTTTAATATCCCAGTAGCCATTATTAAGCAAGATTATACAAGTATGAGCTGTATATTTAATTCATTTGTATACAAGTATTAATAAACAATCTTGTGTTCTTTTGTCTTGTGGTTTGAAGTTACCCCTAAAATGCTGAGTGAAGAAACCTGGGTCAGTCACTCAGTTAATACACACCCTTGAGAGAGAAGAACCTTGCTTCAGTCACCCAGTTTAATACACACCCCTGAGAGAGAAGAACCTTCCTTCAGTCACTCAGTTTAATACACACCCCTGAGAGAGAAGAACCTTCCTTCAGTCTATCAGTTTAATACACACCCCTGAGAGAGAAGAACCTTCCTTCAGTCACTCAGTTTAATACACACCCCTGAGAGAGAAGAACCTTCCTTCAGTCTATCAGTTTAATACACACCCCTGAGAGAGAAGAACCTTGCTTCAGTCACCCAGTTTAATACACACCCCTGAGAGAGAAGAACCTTCCTTCAGTCACTCAGTTTAATACACACCCCTGAGAGAGAAGAACCTTCCTTCAGTCTATCAGTTTAATACACACCCCTGAGAGAGAAGAACTTTCCTTCAGTCTATCAGTTTAATACACACCCTTGAGAGAGAAGAACCTTCCTTCAGTCACTCAGTTTAATACACACCCCTGAGAGAGAAGAACCTTCCTTCAGTCACCCAGTTTAATACACACCCCTGAGAGAGAAGAACCTTCCTTCAGTCACCCAGTTTAATACACACCCCTGAGAGAGAAGAACCTTGCTTCAGTCACTCAGTTTAATACACACCCCTGAGAGAGAAGAACCTTGCTTCAGTCACGCAGTTTAATACACACCCCTGAGAGAGAAGAACCTTGCTTCAGTCACCCAGTTTAATACACACCCCTGAGAGAGAAGAACCTTCCTTCAGTCACCCAATTTAATACACACCCCTGAGAGAGAAGAACCTTCCTTCAGTCACCCAATTTAATACACACCCCTGAGAGAGAAGAACCTTCCTTCAGTCACTCAGTTTAATACACACCCCTGAGAGAGAAGAACCTTCCTTCAGTCACCCAGTTTAATACACACCCCTGAGTGTAGAACCTTGCTTCAGTCACTCAGTTTAATACACACCCCTGAGAGAGAAGAACCTTGCTTCAGTCACCCAGTTTAATACACACCCCTGAGTGTAGAACCTTGCTTCAGTCACTCAGTTTAATACACACCCCTGAGAGAGAAGAACCTTGCTTCAGTCACCCAGTTTAATACACACCCCTGAGAGAGAAGAACCTTCCTTCAGTCACCCAGTTTAATACACACCCCTGAGAGAGAAGAACCTTCCTTCAGTCACCCAGTTTAATACACACCCCTGAGAGAGAAGAACCTTGCTTCAGTCACTCAGTTTAATACACAACTCACAGTGGTATATATGGACCCACACAAGAATCGAACTCCGGGGCTTTCGGTTGAGCGCCAAACTTTACACCACTGAGCTACCACCAAGAAACAGTAACATCTTTGGTAAACACTGTCAAGAAACATTCTCCGTTCCTCCTGTAAATTCACTTTACAGGAGAGTAAATAAATGCTTTAAACCTACTTCTGACTGCGTTAACCTAGCAGCAAATAGATACCTGTGTGTTTGTTGACTGTTGTGGGTAGCATCTTACTGGAAACCCAATTGAAATAAACCACATTTGTCTTTCTGGGCTATTACTGTTATCTGTTAATGGTTATGGGGATCATCGCCCCAAGCCTCCTAAATTGGTAAGGAAACACTACAAGAATAAGAACTATTTGGAAACACTGGGAAATAAACTGTATAATGACTCAGAAGCAGTGTGTAAACTTCACCTGTCATGTGTCATGTTCACGAGAGAGCAGATCACAATCATGCTAGAGTGCAAAAAACTGAGACTTAGCACCTACAACCTACGCAATAGGTTTCCATTTTACACCGCTAGGACTGGAGGGTAGTACCTCCCTGGACGGTCGTTGTCCATCAACCTGATTTATCATTTACTAAGACTACCAACAATATGTTTAATAAAAGGTCCAGGAGCTTTGTTAAGCTTGACAAAGCTTCTCGTGAGTGAAACGTAGCTGCAATAAATTTCTTTATTAGTTGCACATGTGTCCGTTTAGCATGTCTATCAACCTACTGCCTAGTCATAGGTACAAACAAGACTAAGGATATCTTCATGTGTATACCAACACGCCTACCCTCCTACCCAATCACACGTCCAACTTTCCAGCGACCATTCTCCGTCCAACTTTCCAGCGACCATTCTCCGTCCAACTTTCCAGCGACCATTCTCCGTCCAACTTTCCAGCGACCATTCTCCGTCCAACTTTCCAGCGACCATTCTCCGTCCAACTTTCCAGCGACCATTCTCCGTCCAACCTTCCAGCGACCATTTTAAGACAGAAGATAACTCATAAAATCCCTCTCATATGTAACACAGTTGCTCCTAATTCGAATCAATACCTAGAACATTTTAGTCAGATAATAAAGGCGTCTATGATAACGCTAAGGACGTTATTCATCAGTCTTAGTTTCCTAATACCTTATCTGAATATTCCACCAATAGAGTCACATTTTAATACAATAACTGGTATTAAATGCTTCTCTTATCTGACAACTGAGGCAGACGGCGGCCATTAATTTCTCAACATACTACGTGGAAGACACAGCTAATCCGAATATGCTGTGATCTTGGTGAAAAAATACACTTAACCGGCCATGTCCGGAAAGCAGCGAATTTATTATGTTTTTACTAAAATATGCGTCCAGAAAGCTGCTGTACCTCCACACGCATAAATTTCACAGGATAAGAATTACAAATGCGAATGGAGAATGTAATTTCGAAAATTTACCCTGAATTATGATAGGAATATTTATATATAAACATTCGTCTGATTTCAACACCAGAAGTGTCGATTATTACACGAAAATTATATAATATTCTCTAAAATTCCCTCATATAACAGAGGTAATAACGGATGTCCGCTATCAAATTGTGGGATAAAAAGCCATATTGCAGTTTTCAGGTTACGGAAGGTTATGTTGTTCACGTAGTCACATTCGGGGCAGAATTAATTTAAATTCTCTTATATACAAGAAGCTCAATGTAAAATTGCTGGATAAGTAAGGTTATTTATTACAGCGTCTTGATAAGAGAGAGAGAGAGAGAGAGAGAGAGAGAGAGAGAGAGAGAGAGAGATTTAATACTGTGATAAAGATATTCAAACACAGGAAAATTATCGTATATAACACAACTAATAGCGAATACTAACATTCACTTTATTGTTAAAGTTTACCTATAAATACAGATATATAATTGAAGTCTTCAGATAGAGTGAGCATAATTTAAATTCTTCAATAAACCAAAATGTGGTCATATTGTAGTATGATAAAGTTGAATATATTGGTGAAGTGTGTGTATACAGCCTCTAGTCTCAGGTGATTATATTCTCGTAAATGACATAAATAATATCGCATATGTGTTATAAAATGCAACAGTTGCAGCCTTCCTCAACCTGCGGGTTGACGTGTATGTGATGGAAGGAGAGGGGAAGTTATATGATGTCCCCAACACACACACACACACACACACACACACACACACACACACACACACACGAGCTGTGAACCGACCCCTGCAACCACAAGTAGGTGAGTACACAGTGAAGGCATTCACCTACGTAGAGGAAGTAAAAACTAAAGAAAACAGGAGAAATTGGAAAATCAAAGAAATTAATGTATAGGAGAGGAGATAACGTATGAACGAGGCCTCGAGCACTCAAGAACAATGGCGAGGCGAACTGAAGAGACCCAGGAAATGACGAATTTTCAACCAAAAGTTAATCTAAGTGAATAACAAAAATGAAAACACACACTGCTGAACAATGTTTAACTGGAACAAAGTTTTGCTTTTGTCCGTCCAAGTGATAAATAAGTTTGTACCAACAGATGTAGAAATTAATAAAACACACCGGGAGAAAACCCCAGTTCAATCGTCAATGTTGGGAAGAAAAAATAGGAAGATGAAAATATGGAGAAAGTATCAGGTAGCTGATAAAAAATGAGGCGAACACAGACAAAAATGAGACGAACATAGACAAACTTTTTCCCAGCTATATTAAAGAAAATGATGATATTGACTCAAGAGATAACATTGGTGACAGGAGGTGAACTAGCAGGAAATAATGTGGTGTTATGTAGCAAGTTCAGCAAATAATTTCATTAGTGTTTACAAATGAGCAAATATCAGTACCAGAAATAAAAGAGAAGACAAACCAATTAAAAGTATATTACTGAAACGATCAATGATGCAACTAATGTGACATTTTATTGTAGAAACGTTTCGCTTTCCAGGAGCTTTGTCAAGCGAAACGTTGCCACAATAAAACGTCACAATAGTTGCATCCGTGTTCATTTTCCTCTTATTCTTACAGAAATTCCATCAACTTGTGTTGCTTTCTATGTAACAAGTATCAAGAATCTCCTCACTTTCTCACTGGTCGTTTCAACGATTGATACTTTTATTTAGTTTGTCTTCTCTTCTATCTCTACCACTATTACTAAGTATAAGAGGAACCAACATTATGATCTGCAGCAAATCCTTAGCGACGGTGACGTTGAAGACGACTAGAAGACAACAAATGCGATCGTAATATTCAAAACAAGTGAGAGGCAGAAAGCCCTGAACTACAGACCAATGTCCTAACTTTAGCACATTACTCATATGCAAATTGCTGGATCATATGGAATAAAATGTGTTGAAGAAAGTAATGTACTACATTCCTCAGAGAACACCAGCATATATTGGGAAAATGAAAGGACAGACCTTACTAGCCTCTTAAGAGACAATGAGAAACTAACAGAAGTTAGGTTGGAAAAAAGTGGGGTTAATAGACTGCATCATCGCAGACTGTAGGAAGGCTGTTGGTACGGTGCCACACACAGGGCCAGTTAACAAATCTGAGAAGCACGCCGGAATACATGGAAAGGTATTAATATAAATAAAGGAATACCTGAACAGAAAACGTGGAGTAATTTAGTGTAAGGAATGAAACAGGGGATGGGAGAGTATAATAAAGTTTCATAACGATATGTGCTGAGACTCTCACTCTTCATAGTTTATATAAATAACATGGTTACTGAAGTTAACGCTTGCATAATTTATACTTGTGTGAGGATGGTACTAAAATAATGGCGAGAGTACAAACGAACACCGCTGCCAGAAAACTTGGAAGAAAATCTGGATAGATTTCTTGAATGATCACATCATTCGTTATTGGAATTTAGTCCTAGCAAAAGTAAAGTAATGAAGCTGGGAAACTTGGAAGGAGTCTCAAAAGATCATACCATCTGAGAGAGGGCGAAGGGTAGGTAAGAAGTTCAAGGAAAAATAATTACAGAAAAAGACCTTGGAATAAGCCTATTAATATAAGAAATGACAAATTTTCCCGAACACAAACTAAACTTAACAAGTAATACTGCAGTAACAAGATGTATCAGTCGTTAAATATTGAAGCCTGAATGGCTTCAAATATATTTAATTTAACGTGATTTAACACGAATCAAAAGTTCACACTAATTTGCACATAAAATTGGCAGAATGCACTGCAGTTCACTCTGCGCCGTCCTCGAATTACGAAGCACCATTTTTTGAACGTTTGAAGCTACGTCGCAGAGGGTTTTAGAAGTTATCCCAGCCATTCCTGGATGCTGGGAATGGATTCATCTACTCTGGTCATAGGTCACCTGCACATGTCAAGTGTTCCAAGAATCCTACCCTAGTTATCATACACCAGAGTTGAAATTTTGAAGCCTATTAGATGAGACTTTTTATTGTCAGGAGCTAAATAAAAACAAATGAAGGAGAAAAGAAAAAGAAAACAAGAGGGAAGTACTTAGGTATCCTCCCCTGGAGATACATTACATCTGCAGTATATGTTATACCAGAGAATATAACACTTGCAGTATACGTTATACCTGCTAAACATAACAATACTTGCAGTATATGTTATATCAGTAAACATAACATCTGCAGTATATGTTATACCTGGGAAAATAAAAGTAACATTCAGGAGTTTAGAAGAACACTCCAACACACTCGAGTTTGTGGTGCCAGTGTGGAACCCCACACCTAGTAATACAGTGAGGAAAATAAGATAGAAATAATGCTCTCTTACCCCTGTTTCTCCCTTTCCTCTACTTTCTACCCTTGTTTCTCCCCTTCCTTTAGTTTCTACCCCTGCTTCTCCCTTTCCTTTACTTTCTACTCCTGCTTCTCCCTTTCCTCTAATTTCTACCCCTGCTTCTCCCTTTCCTTTACTTTCAACCCCTGCTTCTCCCTTTCCTTTATACCCCTGCTTCTCCCTTTCCTTTACTTTCTACCCCTGCTTCTCCCTTTCCTCTACTTTCTACCCCTGCTTCTCCCTTTCCTCTACTTTCTACCCCTGCTTCTCCCTTTCCTTTACTTTCTACCCCTGCTTCTCCCTTTCCTTTACTTTCTACCTCTGCTTTACTTACACTACCTACTATCTTCCTCTTCACTTCTCCCCCCACATACACAAGAGTAAATATGATAACAGAAATCAGTGGTGACGATCAAGTTACTCTAGAAGGTAAGGCCAGGAGCCTAGTCTCAACCGACGAGAGTGAGTAAGAGAGAGAATTATCATGAAGAACGCTAGACTCGTAGGGGTTATACAGCGTCTGGGGGGGATGGGGCATGGAAGGTATTCTGGCTCAATTCAGGGAAGTGGAGCACAGATCCAATTCCCTAGATCAAGAACCCCCTCACCAGCATCAAGGAACCTCCCCTAAGGGGAGACAAAGAGAGAGGGAAGGAGGGGGGCATGAAAGGTATGTGAACTAGTATCAACAAGTCTGAGACACAAACTGCCTCTAGTACCACACACTTGTAAATCACTCTTAAATAGTTCATAAATTGGGGTGCCAGCCATGGTAATGAAATTCTCCAGAATAAAACTGTTTCTCTGCGCTAAATTGAAGGGTCACACAAACACACGCACACACACACACACACACACACACACACACACACACACACACACACACACACACACACACACACACACACACACACACACACTGGAGGACAGAAGGGATTCCGAGGATATGATAACGACATATAAAATATTGTGAGGAATTAACATGGTGGATAGGGAAAGGATGTTTCAGACATGGGACACAGCAACAAGGGATCACAACTTGAAGTTGAAAATTCAGGAGTCGGGGATGTTAGGAAGTATTTCTTCAGTTACAGAGTTGTCAGGAAGTAGATCAACCTGGAGAGTGATGTAGTGGAGGCAGGATCCATACATAGCTTTAAAGAAGAGATACGTAGCTTGGTGGCTAAAGTTCTCGCTTTACAAGGAGAAAGTCCGGGTTCGATTTCCGGCGAGGGTAGAAACACTGGGCGTATTTCCTTACACCGGTTTTCTATGTTCCCCATCAGTTAAATAGGTACCTGGGTGTTAGTCGACTGGTGTGGGTCGCATCCTGGGACAAGACTAACGTAATTTGCCCGAAATGCTCTACATAACAAGCGACTTTCTATATAGTAGTATGTCACTGATGTCAACTAGGACTGTATACCTTGTACATGTACTTGTAGTAAATAAAGATATTATAATTATAAAGCTAATGGAGCAGGGAGAGAATGGACCTAGTAGCGACCAGCAAAGTGGCTGGAACAACACCTGTGAATCGACCTCTGCAATCACAAATAGGTGAGTGCACACACACACACACACACACACACACACACACACACACACACACACACACACACACACACACGCACACACACACACACACACACGCACACACACACACTGGAGAGTGAACCTTCAAACCTCAAGATGATGGTTAGATAAGGTTTGTCAGGAAACAAGTGTTTCCTGACGCGGGTCTTAGTCATATGACGACCCGCCGTTGGAGCTTTTGGTCATCTGACCGAGGCCTTCCGCTGGCTTACCGGTCCACCCCTTTAAAAATTATGGTCACAATTATAACCATTTCTCTTACTCAAGATGTCTACATGCTGTTCAAGGTCTCGTCATCCAAGTAACTGGAGTTACTCTCCCATTCCTCGGGTCAAATCTCTCTCTCACTTCCCAGGCGCTGTATGATCCTTGTGAGTTTAGCGCTTCCCATGAATAATAAAAATAACAATAATAATAAAAGTCCAAAGATCAACACCACCACCCAAGATGAACATCAATTAAAGAATACAAGTAAAGAATAAAAGTAAATAAAAAATTATAACTAATTTTATTATTATTATTATTATTATTATTATTAATCTTGTGTGTTTTATAGCAAATATGGAACTACTAAGAATTATATATGTTACATAGGTACATAATAAAGTACAAAATTAAAAATGGCTCTACTGCCAATAATAATAATAATAATAATAATAATAGAATAAGAGAAATATTACTACTAATAATAACATTAATGATACTACGACTACTACTAATAAAATTAATAATAATAATAATAATAATAATAATAATAATAATGAAGTTAATAATAGCAATCATAACAATAATAATAGCAATAATAATAATAACAATAATAATAATAATAATGGGTAGGTCATAAAGCAGGGTGTAAAGCTGGTGTTTTGCACTTGCAATTCACCTTCTCCCTTCATGACGACCTGAAAGCTGTTAATTGGTAGCAAATTACAGTTAAATACTCATAATTTAGTATTACACCTGTTCATTGGCGGGGCATCGATATGCCCCGCCTACTAGTCTCCAGCCTGGCCGTTGATTGGACAAGGCGGCCACAGCCCCTCCTAGGTGTCAAGCTCAAGCATTTTGATTGGTCGACATGATTAAGCTCCACCCACATGTCAAGAGAGTGACATGTGCCCCGCCCCTCAGAAGCAGCCAGTTTTGTAGCGGACACGCAGCTGACCACTGGTTAAGCCAACCATGTCCTAATCTCATTCCCCCCTCCCCCTTGAAATTCCTCCCCTCCCAGGACTCTAACTCCCCCAACTCCTCCCCATCCCTCTTTACACGGACAAGATCACTGCATGAGCACCATCCTGCGTGACAGAATATGACAGGGAAACATAGCTAGCATTTGTTCCCACTGTGCAACTATCTTAGAGAATGTTGTAGCAGCACACTGCAGATGTATCAAATTTTGCCAAATAGCAAAACAAAAATATATAGAACATGGGATATACATCGAGAAGAGCGCATACACTGGAAGGTATAAGTCTCTGTATATAGACTAAGAAGTTGTATATGAATGGTATATAATACTGACAAGATGAAGAACCAGACATGTGCAACATCTGGGTATCTTTATTTGTAGACGTTTCGCCATCTAGTGACTTTATCAATACAAAGACAATGTGAAGACAGTAGAACTATATACAAAAGCTGAGGTAATCAGTCCCTCAGCCTTGTACTTGGTGAAGAGCACCGTAGTCTTCATACACTAAAAGTGTGTTTCTTTCCGAATACTTAAACTGAGAGCTTATATTTTAATCCCTATCTTAGTTAATAAAGTATTCATTAATGTTAGTGTAGAGATGAACTGGAGTCTTACTGACACAAGTGTACTTGACAGGGATTAAACCTAACAAGCTAAGAATATCTAATTCTTTAGTTTCCCTCTGACCTGTCACAAACTTTATTGAAAAACATACTACCTGAACAAGTTTTCACGATGCCACATCACTCACAACTATCACCACCAAGTGCACCACCACTACATCACAACTATAATCACCACCAAGTGCACCACCACTACATCACAACTATAATCACCACCAAGTGCACCACCACTACATCACAACTATAATCACCACCAAGTGCACCACCACTACATCACAACTATAATCACCACCAAGTGCACCACCACTACATCACAACTATAATCACCACCAAGCGCACCACCACTACATCACAACTATCACCACCACCAAGCGCACCACCACTACATCACAACTATCACCACCACCAAGCGCACCACCACTACATCACAACTATCACCACCAAGTGCACCACCACTACATCACAACTATCGCCACCAAGTGCACCACCACTACACCTTACCAAGTGCACCACCACTACATCAAGTGCACCACCACTACACCACAACTATCACCAGATACGATAGTAATATCACTAATTTCTGCCATCCTCTGGCCAGCTCTCCATGACAGTGAGAGCAGGAAACCTCCCGCCCTCCCTTCCTGGTCCTCCCCAACAGGGACACTAATATCACAATTACCCGAGCCAGCTAACGTGTCAGAATAATAATTACCTTTAACCATCATCAAAGTAATTGCATAGAAATTACGAGGATCGCAGCGTGAACACCTTGATCATGTGAAATAAATAACAATTTCTTTCTCTCCCCTCATCTTCTCGCTCACTCTTTTCCCCTCTGCCATCTTTCCCCTACCCCTCCCATCCTCGCGCAGACACGGATAAAACCTAACACTGCCTGTCTGTGTTACCTTTGCTCTGTCTGGGGTGCGTCTGTGTAATCCATACTACTTACGAGTTTAAAAAAAAATTCCGAGTGATATTTATCATCCGAAATAAGGTTTATTTACCTCTAAAACATACATTTCTGAACACACACACACACACACACACACACACACACACACACACACACACACACACACACACACACACACACACACACACACACACACACACATACTAGCCGGGGGCTCGAACCCGTGTTGTTTTGGCCCGCCTCATGGTGAGCGAAAATTCCACGACGCTCTAACTTACAGGACCACCCAATCCTACAAAGATCACCCACCCAGCAGAGCTAGTCGTTGTTATTGATTTAATATCACTCGTTCATGGTTACACTACTATATATACTGCTTGTGGAGGTTAGTACGTAAGTCCACTCCTTCAAATTACCGTCCAATAAGCCTGACATCTATAGTGGGCAAGTTATTAGAATCAATTATAGCTGACATTATTAGAAGTCACCTTGAAGAGCATAACTTGATAAATGAATCTCAGCATGGATTCACGAGAGGTCGTTCCTGCCTGAGAAATTTACTGACGTTCTTCAATAGAACATTTGAGGTAGTTGACAGTGATAAAGAATATGATATTGTTTATTTGGATTTTAGTAAAGCCTTCGATAGAGTACCTCACAAGCCTCTTAAGAAAAGTGGCAGCTCATGGTATAGAAGGTAAAGTTCTAGCATGGATAGAAGCACGGCTTACCAATAGAATGCTGAGAGTTACCATTAATGGAGTGAAATCTGAATGAGGATTAGTCACTAGTGGCGTTCCACAAGGATCAGTTTTAGGC
>NC_091367.1:10564608-10579608 GCF_038502225.1 Cherax quadricarinatus
AACCGTGCCGCCAAATCTGGGATCAATAAATGATTTTTAAATTTTTCATTAATATTGTAGAAGATGAGTCAGTGGTTTAACCTGGAATTTAGAGAAACAAAAACGCAGATTATGAGGACATGGAAATAATATATAGCAAGGGAAATAAAAACGGGAAACGAACATAAGTGGAAGCAACTAAGTGAGATTAAGGAAAGCGAAGAGAGATTAAATATGACATTGCATCGAAGGCTAAAGAGAAACATAAAATGTTTCATAGCAACACAAGAACATGATTAATTAAAGTGCCAGGTGACAGACTTAAAATATAGAGCGGAACTCTGGAGGAGAAAGATGGAAGTGTAAGAGAAACTTCAGAGAAGAGGGTTGAAGAGGTAGAGAAAGCAGGTTAAAATGCAACAGCAGGACCCAGACACAACTCAGACGACGGAGGAGGACGTGTGGAGCTATTTAAGGAGCTGTTCACAACAGCAGCAGCGAGACCTGACAACGGGTCACCATGGGTATAAAAACAGCCAGAAACTGTGTAAATGCATATCTAGAATTTTCAACATACTTATGTTGTCCCTATATTAAAACAAGGCAGACAGGAAGCCCTGAACTATAATCCAGTTCACTAATATGAACATCAACACTTCTAAAGAGGTGAAGTTTATCAGAGAAAGACAAACAGAATCAGGCACGAGCAAATCTAGCTCACAAGTTTTTTTTTTTTTTTGTTTCTGAGACTAACGACAATTACAAAGACAAAACAGGAAAGGCAGGACCGAGTGAACTGCATATTCTTGGACTACAATAAAATCTTTGATATGGTACTTCACCAGAGACTAATTTACAAACAAGAAGGAGATGATTACAAGGGCAAGTACTGAAGAGGGACAAGAGTGTGTGTGAAGGACAGGAGACAAAGAGTAACAGTAAGGGAGGAAGTGTCAAGAGTGGGAATGTGTAGTGTGGAGAGTCCCTGAGGGAGCTGTACTGCGGCCACTGCTCTTCCTAATTTACACTAATGATCTCCCAGAGGAGATGGAATCTCACGTGTCCCTTCTTACTGATGATCAAAAACTAATGGAAGGGTTAGACATAGGATGACAGCAAGACCTGGACAAGCTGTGGATAAATGGCTCAGAGAACCGGCAAGTTGATATAGTAGACAGATGTGCAACATCTGACTATCTTTATTTCTAGACGTTGCCATCCAGTGGCTTATCAATATAATACAAGGACATAATGTGAAGAACATGGAACTATATACAAAAAATGATGTAATCAGTTCCTTCAGCCTTGTAGATGGTGAAGAGCACAGTAGTCTCCAAGACTATGTAAGGATTACGCAAGTACAACATTGCAAGTGATAGGCGAGTACAACTATGTAAGTATCAGGCGAGCACAACATTGCAAGTACTAGGCGAGTACAACTATGCATGTATTATGTGCGTACATTACAAGTACTAGGCGAGTACAACTATACAAGTACAACATTGCAAGCACTAAGCGAATACAACATTACAAATACTAGGCGAGTACAACTATGCAAGTATTAGGCGAGTATAACAATGCAGGTACTAAGTGGGTACAACCATGCAAGTACTAGGCGAGTACAACTATGCAAGTACTAGGCGAGTACAACTATGCAAGTACTAGGCGAGTACAACATTGCAAATACTAGAAGATTACAATTATGCAAGCACTAGGCAAGTACAGCTATGCAAGTACTAGGCGAGTACAACACTGCAAATATTAGACGAGTACAACTATACAAGTACTAGGCGAGTACAATCATGCGAGTACACCTAGAGGAGGACAACTTTGTGAGTACAACTTAGCTGAATATACACACAAATCTTCCCTTGGTTGTTCTTCCTTGCCCACCTTCCTCCACATATCCTGCACCTCGATTTATCCATCTTCACCTGTCTCTCTTACTTTGCCTGTTCCTCTTCTCTGACTTAAGAAATGTCATGGCCACGCCTTAAGGCCACTGATAATTGAGGAAGAGTGGGATGAAAGACAAGAACAAAATAATTGAAGATATTACCCGAGACTGTGAGTAGAAGCTGGAGGGAGGGTGGGAGAGAGAGAGAGAGAGAGAGAGAGAGAGAGAGAGAGAGAGAGAGAGAGAGAGAGAGAGAGAGAGAGAGAGAGAGAGAGAGAGAGAGAGAGAGAGAGAGAGAATGTACAACAAAAACAACTATATAAATAAAAACTAGTTTATGATATATACAAACGGTGTGATAATTAATCCTCATTTAAGGAAAATCTTAGTCACATATCTGTCCGATAGTTTCAATATCCGAGAATCTGTCTCTTACTTCCAATGTATGGTAATAGAGGCTAAGACCTTGGGTAGCTTTAAACAAAGACTGGAGGAATATATGAGTGATAAGAGCTGAGTGTGATTAGTATCTGAGGTACTGAAGTTAATTTTGGGGAAGCTTTGGTTAAACGTTGGAGATGCGGGCGTGTGGGAATGGTTGGTTTAGAGAAGGACCTGTCTACTTTGGGCCAGTAGGTCTATTGCAGGGTTCCTCTATTCTTAAGTTCTTAATGTGAAGATTAAGACACATATGCAACAGTTGGGTATCTTTATTGATGAAACGTTTCGCCTACACAGTAGGCTTTTTCAGTCAAATACAGAGGCAGCAGTAGTAATGAAATAAAGATGATGTAATCAGTCCATCAACCTTGGAGAAAAAGTATTTCAGGTGGTCAGTCCCTCAGCCTGGCGAAGAGTTCAGCTCCATGGTCTGGAACGGTACGAAGCCGAAGCATGAGAACGGAGTCTTGAATACTGTCGAAGGTGAGATAGAAGATCTGGAAGACGTTGTAGGGGACAGAATCCACTAGTGGAAGTAAGAAGGCCAGTCCATTTGGAATCCAACCATTCTCACTCATAACCAGTAGATACGCGATGAAGACTGGAAACGTTTCATCAACAGAGATACCCAACTGTTGCACGTGTGTCTTAATATCCAACTTGTTGGTATTTTATACCATTTTTAACAATATTGTCAGAAACTGCAACACAACGGTATCTTGGTGCACAGAACATCATCCATTCTTCATCGCGTATCTACTAGTTATGAGTGAGAAGTGTTGGATTCCAGATGGATCTGCCTTCTTACTTCCACTAGTGAATCCCGTTCCCTACAACGTCTTCCAGATCGACAGTATTTAAGACTCCGTTCTCATGCTTCACTTTCATATCGTTCCAGACCATGGAGCTGATCTCTTCTCCAGGCTGAGGGACTGACCACCTCAAATACTGTTTCTCCAAGGTTGATGGACTGATTACATCATCTTTATTTCATTACTACTGCTCCCTCTATGTTTGAATGAAGAAACCTGTGTGGGCGAAACGTTTCATCAGTAAAGATACCCAACTGTTACAAATGTGTCTTAATCTTCAACTTGTCAACAATTCTGCTTTTCATGTCGTAAAATTCTGCTAAGCAATGATGGAGATCATGTATTTATTATCCCTAGTTTTGGGAACTGGAATGTTACAGTCTCAGGGAAGGAAATCACAAAGTATTGTGACTCCAAATCACATATCACCGAAATTAAAATTTCAAGTAAACGCTACGCATTTGCACAGACATAAATACCTCTCGGTGTTCAGTATATACACTCACTCACACACACACACACACACACCACTCAGTGTATACAAAGATATACATTTCTCAGTGTACATACACACCTCTCGGTGTATATACTCAGAAGCCAATGGGTAATCCAACATGAAATCAACTTCTTTGAAGCAGCTGACAGCCTAGGCAAGCAAGATAATTTAGTACTTGCTGAAACAAGGGACATAAAGCATTTAGTAGTCTCTAGCACGACGATCTAACATTTTAAACTAGCTGATGTACCTGACCACAAAACGGGATTCCTGAGTGATACACAGCTTCTTGAATAACACAAGTATCATCCCTTTTTTATACTACAAAACAGCTGAAGGGTTCACATTTACAGCTGAAATGCCCAGAGATCCTTTCTGAGTCTTGTACTATTCATCATCTATGTCAATCACTTCTCCCAACCAAATTAGCAGGGCGCACTCATAATGCAGTCCGTTGACGACGTCATACATGTGGTGTCGTCCACCCCAGTAAGTAACACCAGGTGATTCAGAAGAGGAAAGAGGGACTAAAACAGCTACTTGGGAGAATAGAAGAATTACCTCCAACCCTGACAAAATGCAAATTAACACTACAGGATGGTACCCAACAATGACTGGAAGAAAGGGAAGAATCACGATCAGAGACACTGCTATCATCATCAAAAATACCAAGATCTTGTGATAGGAAACTGACAGACTGTTGAGCTAACCTAACTACCTCCATAAGAAAGTAAATCAAGCAAAAGCCCAACTACATGTATTATACAGATCCTGACATCTATACAAAAAGATGAAACGCATAATTTTCGAATATCCGTGTGTAATCATGTCACTGACAATGAAAACATCAGTTGATGCTCCTGAGAGTCAATAACAGTTCTTCGCGTTGCCTCAAATACCAGGTTGGAGAGAGAGAATTAGAATAGAAGACTTCCACGTATTACACGAAATTGATGCCATCAAATGTTAATCTCGATAAGATCAAGAAATGCCAGAGGGAGAAAATCCTCCCCAGGCAATCAACACAGCAAACTATGTGATCGGTGAACCCCTGCACAGAACACAAGGGATGACCTTGCAACAAAAAGGTGAGACGTTACAATCTCAAGGATGAGTTCCCAAGACCAAGGACAGTGAGTGATCTTCAAGGAGAAGACGAGAAATGGATAACACCTGATCCAATCAACGTACAAAATTTGTAAATCCCTCAGAGTTATAAAACCTCTGAACACCTTAACAGTAATAAGATGACGAAGGTAAACAGCGAGCTGACCACTCAACCATCCTGCGTCCACAAGCCTATGTAGCTGCAAATTACCGTCACAGGAAAAAAACTTAGTGTGTGTGTCGTGGAGAATAGGTAAAACTTGCGATTTTGGCTTAAACAGCAACACTCTTCTTGCCGAATAAGGCAAGACAAAAATTGGTGTATGCAATAATTTCGCAAATATCATTGTGAACCTAACAAAAAAAATTATTTCAATGTGTTTGTTTATTAGTAAATTGTTGTAAATTTATTTAAAATATATTTAGTTGGATTAGGCTAAATTACATTGCGCTTGTTAAAATAAGGTTAGGTAAGTTTTCTAAGGTTCTTTTGGTACAAAATTATTAATTTTTTACATTAACGTAAATGAAAAAATATATTTTTAAACATAAATGAGAAAATTTTAGAAAGGACTTAATTTTAAATGAGTTCTTGGTAAGTGACCAGTTTTACCTATTCGGCACGACATACTGCACATGTGCACATATATTACCTCATCGTGTGTAGATGTAAGTGAGCTGGGACGTATGATATGCAACTCACTGCAGATCAACCCGGCTTACATATGAGTAACTGAGTAACTTACATAACTTCAACCTCACGTAAAAATCAAGTGGGCGACAGATCACCACTTACATTTTTATCGTCTTCCCTGTCCTCCCACCACCACCCACCTGCTGAGTCCTTCCCTGCCCTCCCACCACCACCCACCTGCTGTCTCCTTCCTCTCCTTACCAGGGCTATGGTCAGAAGTGTAGTTATACATGGATACACAACTCCTAGTATATATGCACATTCACACCTCTCGGTGTACATACAGATACGCCTATCTTTCGGTGTATATGCACACATACACTTCTCGGTGTACATACAGAAATACACCTGTTTCTGAGTATATACAAAGAGATATACACCTTAGTGTGTATCCTCAGTAAGTGCTCACTCAGTTATCGTAGCGGCATCAGCCAGTGAAGGTGGTAGCAGCAGGCCGCTATAACTGCCAAGTATTCTCATTGATGCTTCATTTATCCGACATCAACTGGGCGGTGAATGGGGCGGCATCACCACTTTGGCCACGCCCACCTCGTGAGGAACCACTCACCACCACTTTATCATAATAACGAATTAACTCCAAGTGTTTTACGAGTGGATGAAGTGGTGGGGGCGGAGGGAAGGAATGGTGGTGGGTGGTGGTTAGGGAGGGATGTTAGGCTGTGGCGAGGAAGAATAGTTGGGGGTAAAGATGACGTTCTAAACTGTACTGACGTCTCAAGGCTTGGCTGACGAGTGTGAAACATGACGAGAAACTTACCGAAAAAGCATCTTGAGACACCAAGGATAAGAACGCCACTCACCTGAAAGTAAAATAAACAACCATTAATAACTACTATGTCTCTGTCTCCCTCTCATATATATATATATATATATATATATATATATATATATATATATATATATATATATATATATATATATATATATATATATATATATATATATATATATATATACTAGACATGTATCTCTCACATCTCATGTACTGTATATGCCAACTTTGTATCAACAAAGTATCTCTTAAACCTTTTGTACCATATTATGTAATAAAATATACCTATTGGTAAAAAAGAATGAAAAGATGAGGTGGTAGGGGAAGTGGAATATTCAAACGGCTTCAGGAAGAAATCCAAATATTCTTCCTTGAAGCCTTTTTATCCACTTCTCCGAGGCTGTGGATCCCACAATTTACACCAAAGGTGGACCCCATCCTATATATATATATATATATATATATATATATATATCCTCGGTGGGATACGGCCGGTATGTTGAAAGAAATATATATATATATATATATATATATATATATATATATATATATATATATATATATATATATATATATATATATATATATATATATATGTCGTGCCGAATAGGTAGAACTTGCGATCTTGGCTTAAATAGCAACGCTCATCTTGCCATATAGGACAAGTGAAAATTTGTGTATGCAATAATTTCGCCAAAATCATTCTGAATCTAAGGAAAAAATACATTTCACTGGGTTTGTTTAGTATTAAATTATTGTAAACAAATCTAAAATATATTGGGTTGGGTTAGGCTAAAATAAATTGCTCGTTATAATAAGGTTAGGTAAGTTTTCTAAGATTCTTTTGGTGCAAAATTAAAAATTTTTTCATTAACATTGAGGAAAAAAATATATCTTTAACTGTATAAGATAAAATTTCAGAAAGGACTTAATTTTAAATGAGTTCTTGCTAATTGATCAGTTTTACATATTCGGCACGACATATATATATATATATATATATATATATATATATATATATATATATATATATATATATATATATATATATATATATATATATATATATATTATATTTATTATTCAATAAGATCACATTAAACAGGATATATCACAATAGGCAGAACAACCACTGTTGAAATTAGTGAAATTCCCAGCGCTTTCGTGAATTCTCACCTTAATAATGTGAGGAGTCACGAAAGTGCTTGAAATTTCACTAATTTTTCAAAGAAGTCGTTCTGCATACAGTAACATATATATATATATATATATATATATATATATATATATATATATATATATATATATATATATATATATATATATATATATATATATATATACATACATATATTGGATAAACTTTAAATAGTGCTGAAATAGTCTAAAAGCAGGTTTCACTGTTTCTCTCTCTCTTTTTTTTCTCTCTCTTTCTTTCTCTTCTACTCTCCTGCAAGTTCTTCAAATATTCACAAATAATGGCCGTACCAGCCAGGAATATTGCAATCTCGCCCCTCAATTATACCAACATCAGACATTAGAAAAAGAGAAAAATTTGCGAGTGGCATGTGCAGGTGCATTAGCTGTATCATCAATCAAAAAAAATCAAAGCGACAGCCTTAGTACCGAACGAGGAGTGAGAACAGTGCTTGATATATGTGCAGTAGTACTGAGAAGCCAGGCTCTTGAATTATGACTCTGTCCCCTAACCCACCACGCTCTCTCTCCCACCCTCTCTCTCTCTCTCACGCTCTCTCTCCCACCTCTCTCTCTCTCTCTCACGCTCTCTCTCCCACCTCTCTCTCTCTCTCTTTTATACAAGCTTTTACAAGAATAGGTTAAGGTCTCTAATTGTATTTACAAGCTAAGAACTCTTACCTACATCAGCTCATTTGAAATTCTCTCTCTCTCTCAATCTCTTTCTCTCTCGTTTTTCACTTGAAATTCTCTTTCTCTCTCTCTCTCTCTCAATCTCTTTCTCGTTTTTCACTTGAAATTCTCTTTCTCTCTCTCTCTCTCTCTCTCTCTCTCTCAATCTTTCTCTCTCTCGTTTTTCACACAGGGTTTTTACAAGGTTAGAGTAAGGTTTCTAACTGTATTTACAAGCTAAGGGCTGTTACCTACATCAGCTCATTTGAAATCTTTTTTTCTTTCTCCCTCTCTCTCTCTACTGTCTCCTCTTCTATCCACATTATTAATTCATGATTATATTTAGATACAATAATTAAAATGCTAATTAAATAATACTTGCAGGCATTAGTATCAGTAAAAATAATTATGCCAGCAATGACAATAATAATTACGCTAATAACAACATTAATAACTACAACGGCAAGAACAAGAGCAATTAAAATGTATTACGAATTTATTATAAATTAATAATAATAAAATTACTGCTACCAATAATAATAACTAATATTAATAATAATTAATAATAATAATAATAATAATTATAATAATAATATATTTTTACCACAATGACCATCTTCAACTAAGGTTGGGTGAACTAAAAAAGAGAAATATTCACTATCATTCATTCAACAGCTGTCTTGACATAAGTGTACCAATATCATAATTTATGTGCCCCTCCGGACTGCAACATCCCCGCCCCTTCTTCAGAGGGTAGGCACTGTACTTCCAGTCTCCGGTGCTCAAGTCCGGCTAACCAGTTTTTCTTGAATCCCTTTATGTTACCTTACACTCCAACAGCACGTCAACTCCTTAGAATCAGTTGTTTCCACTCCGACTTAACAAGCTCATGTAAGCCTGCCAGATGCTCAAGCTCCTTCCACTTAAAACCTTTATACCCAATTCTAAAATCCTTCCTAGGATGACTTCGAGTCCTCTTTCTTTCCACACCGGAATTTTACACGTTCTAGGTTATCCTATTCTTCTCCTTCCTCTCTAAATGTCCAAACCACATAAACATCCCCCTTCCTTCACTCTCTGAATAATACATTTTGGACGCCTACATGGTCTTAAAGTTTCTAAGTTCCAACGTTATTGTTTTTTTTAACACATCGGCCGATCCTCACGTATTTCTATAATATTTAGACGACACACTGGACACAAACATGGCATCTTCACTGCATCCATCCAGCTGCCTCGTTTTGTGCGAATTTTATTGGGAAAAATTAAAAATATTCCACTTTTAACTTAACACCTCACCGTCTGTTTATAATTCCCTCACACCAGCTGTAAGACCTTCCCCCCACAACAGCTGTGAGACCTTCCCTCACACCAGCTGTAACTTAGTAACATCATAACAGTGACACTCAGGTATAAGCAGAACAACAAGTCCTGTATAGACAAAGTCGTCATTTTATCAAGAGTTTATACTCTTACCACCAATGGCTTGTATTGTTTATCCTCAAGAGCACAGCTGACGCAAGAGACATCCACCTATCATCAAGTACCTATCTTCCCTTCCTTATACATAGCATGTTAATATTCACTGTGTACCTGGCTTACCTTCTACACAGTGTTCTAATATTCACTGTGTACCTGGCTTACCTTCTACACAGAGTTATAATATTCACTGTGTACCTGGCTTACCTTCTACTCAGAGTTATAATATTCACTGTGTACCTGGCTTACCTTCTACACAGAGTTATAATATTCACTGTGTACCTGGCTTACCTTCTACTCAGAGTTATAATATTCACTGTGTACCTGGCTTACCTTCTACACAGAGTTATAATATTCACTGTGTACCTGGCTTACCTTCTACTCAGAGTTATAATATTCACTGTGTACCTGGCTTACCTTCTACACAGAGTTATAATATTCACTGTGTACCTGGCTTACCTTCTACACAGAGTTATAATCTTCACTGTGTACCTGGCTTACCTTCTACACAGAGTTATAATATTCACTGTGTACCTGGCTTACCTTCTACACAGAGTTATAATATTCACTGTGTACCTGGCTTACCTTCTACACAGAGTTATAATATTCACTGTGTACCTGGCTTACCTTCTACACAGAGTTATAATATTCACTGTGTACCTGGCTTACCTTCTACACAGAGTTATAATATTCACTGTGTACCTGGCTTACCTTCTACACAGAGTTATAATATTCACTGTGTACCTGGCTTACCTTCTACACAGAGTTATAATCTTCACTGTGTACCTGGCTTACCTTCTACACAGAGTTATAATCTTCACTGTGTACCTGGCTTACCTTCTACACAGAGTTATAATATTCACTGTGTACCTGGCTTACCTTCTACACAGAGTTATAATATTCACTGTGTACCTGGCTTACCTTCTACACAGAGTTATAATATTCACTGTGTACCTGGCTTACCTTCTACACAGAGTTATAATACTGTCACTGTGTACCTGGCTTACCTTCTACACAGAGTTATAATATTCACTGTGTACCTGGCTTACCTTCTACACAGAGTTATAATATTCACTGTGTACCTGGCTTACCTTCTACACAGAGTTATAATCTTCACTGTGTACCTGGCTTACCTTCTACACAGAGTTATAATATTCACTGTGTACCTGGCTTACCTTCTACACAGAGTTATAATATTCACTGTGTACCTGGCTTACCTTCTACACAGTTATAATATTCACTGTGTACCTGGCTTACCTTCTACACAGAGTTATAATATTCACTGTGTACCTGGCTTACCTTCTACACAGAGTTATAATCTTCACTAACAAACACAGGTCGGTCAGTTAGCATACTTTTGTATTAAATTAGACAGGCAGAGTCAGTTGCTGCATACAGTTGTGGACCAAATTACAAAATCAAAGACAGCTACTGTATTAAGTTATGTAGATTAGCCAATCAAAGCGAGCTACTGTATTCAGCTGCATCTAAATGACGTACTTCCGACAACAGTACGTTATCAAACGCAGTCTCAACAAAAAATTGTTCTGCAATGCTATTTTTGTTCACTATTGTATTCAGTTATGAACTAAGGTAAGGTCCGCTAATGTGCTAAATTACCTAATGAATGTCAACTTATGTATTTATTTGAGAGGTATATGACAATAGTCACTCAAGGAAAAAACTGGGAAAAAAGCGGCCTAAAACGAACAGTCAGTCGGAGACGGAAAAAATAAAAGAACAACAGATTAGACACAAAGGAAAATATGGAGAAAAAAATAAAAATTCAGAGAGACAAATAAGCATAGAAACAAGAAAATAAAAAAAATAAAAAATATCTAATACAAGAAAAAATGAGTAAGAAGCACATCTGTAGTTAACAAATACAGAGAGAGAGAGAGAGAGAGAGAGAGAGAGAGAGAGAGAGAGAGAGAGAGAGAGAGAGAGAGAGAGAGAGAGAGAGAGAGAGAGAGAGAGAGAGAGAGAGAGTGCACCTGGTAAGAAAGAATGTCGTGCACAACAGTAACAGTCATACATATAACAGGAGACGTCAGTGCACCCTACTACAGTCAACAGGTAATGCACAAGCAATCTGTCCATTACTTGCCTGCAGGCAACCTACATCACTTTTATTCCCTGATAATAAGTCGCCCTAATGGAATAAACTAGGGTAAACCCGGTGGTTAAGTTACTGAGGTATGATATGCTGGGCTCCTAGCAAGCTTACATGCTGGGGGTTCCAGCTTGATGCCTCTATTTCTCTCCCACCTCCAAAATTTGTCTTGAATTTTGATGGTCATTACTCGTAGTCACGAGGTACTTGAAGCTGCGTATGATTTTTTTTCTATACTGGTGGGGTGGTATTGTTGCAAGAGTAAGACATGGTATTTAGTGAGAGAATACATACAACATTCAACGCTATCAATACCACCTCATACCCACCAGGTCACCCAACCCCATTAACTCACCCCACCAATTCACCATCAAACACCTTATGTTAAAACCTCAACCAAATTTAATGAAACAAAATGTGCGTGGCGCGCGCGCGCGCGCGTGTGTGTGTGTGTGTGTGTGTGTTGTCTCTCCACTACATGAACAAAACAAGGAACCCCCAGGAGAGTCCATGTATTAAGAGAGAGACAGTGGATGTCTATCTATACACAGTGGATATCTATCTGTACACAGTAGACATCTATCTGTACACAGTAGATATCTATCTGTACACAGTGGATATTTATCTGTACACAGTGGATTTCTATCAGTACACAGTGGATTTCTATCAGTACACAGTGGATTTCTATCAGTACACAGTGGATTTCTATCAGTACAGCGGATGTCTATCTGTACACAGTGGATATCTATCTGTACACAGTAGACATCTATCTGTACACAGTAGACATCTATCTGTACACAGTAGACATCTATCTGTACACAGTAGATATCTATCTGTACACAATGGAAATCTATCTGTACACAGTAGATATCTATCAGTACACAGTGGAGTTCTATCAGTACAGTGGATGTCTATCTGATTGGCCAGTTGTCATCCAACAAAACTTAACGTATTATTTATGTTCTACAATATGCCGAAACGTTTCGCCTCTGCGCAGGAGGTTTCTTCAGTCTATTACAGAGAAACAATGGAAGAAGAGGAAAGGTAATTTTAAGCTTCAACAGCTGTCCACTTAGAAGTGTTTGAGTTACTGTGTGATCCCAGGAAAATGTCCCGCCTTCTACAACCCCAGCTTCCTAACATCCCGAACTAAAATACTCAGCAATTAGATACAACAGGCGATCGGACGCAACACTCATTCATGTCAAACACCAGCCAAGCAACATCCTTTCGTGTCAAAAACCAGCTAAGCAACACTCATTCGCGTCAAACACCAGCCAAGCAGCACTCATCCAGATCAAACACCAGCCAAGCAACATTGATTCAGATCAAACACCAACCAAGCAACATTGATTCAGATCAAACACCAGCCAAGCAACATTGATTCAGATCAAACACCAGCCAAGCAACATTGATTCAGATCAAACACCAGCCAAGCAACTCAGCCACTTGACTGGGGTACACACAGTAAGCCAAGACACCGTCACACTCTTCTGTTACCTTTTTACATTCATTTTGAAGCGCAAAATTCGTAGGAGATCATTCAGTATCTGATAAAGGGGAAGTGTATCAAGTTGGAAGAAGGGAAGAGGACGGTTGGCACCCACCCCTTGAATCAAGAGTCCTTCACTAGCAACAAGGTGTTTTAACCCCAGCAGTGAAAGGGAGAGAGATACAGTCAAGGTGTTTTAACACCAGAAGTGAGTAGCAGCTCTTGGTTCACCTCACACCTCCCGGTAAGAAACAAATAAGCTGAGCCTCAACACACGCCCAAAATACTAGCAAAAAAAGTGACCAGGAGGAGCAGGCCGCATCCCTCAGCGCCGTATATCAATCCAAGTGTTGCCTCCTGCTCCTCAACACACCGCCCACAACCATTCATACACACACCCACACACGAAAACCACACATACAAGCTGAAGATCTATACTCCAGGGCCGGAAAAAAACAGGACGAATAACACACGGAGATCTTCCCCAAGCCAATACAAACACCCGCTATAATCTATACCTCATGGAAGGGAACAAGACGAGGAATGACGAGCCGAGAATTCCCCCAAACTCAGAAGGTAAATAAATAAGAGCGGTGGGGTGGGGGAAGAGTGGGTTGTAATCATACGCGGGTGAAGGTAACGACAACACAACTCACTGCACGAAGCTCGAGACGACTGCACCAAGAAGGATGTGTATAATTATCCAATAAGCTGGGAGAAATATCTGCAGTACTGTAGCCACACTGGATGGTCTTAATGAACGGTAATGTCATACACTGAAGTGTGAGTTACGCCACAGCTACAGTGTTTCTCTGCTCCCCTTCACGCCTCCTGTGTGTGTGGGAGAGAGAGAGAGAGAGAGAGAGAGAGAGAGAGAGAGAGAGAGAGAGAGAGAGAGAGAGAGAGAGGAGAAAAAAAAGAAGAGAGACAGACAGACAAAAGACACCTTATTCTGGATTCTACTACAATAACTTATTGTTTGTCGTTGAAGATTACACACACACACACATATATATATTATATACATTTATATATATATATATATATATATATATATATATATATATATATATATATATATATATATATATATATATATATATATATATATATATCCTAATAGGTAAAACTGGTCAATTAGCAAGAACTAATTTATAATTGAGTCCTTTCTAAAAAAAATTCTTATACGTCTACAGATATATTTTTTCATTTATGTTAACGTAAAAATTAATAATTTTGTACCAAAAGAACCTTAGAAAACTTACCTAACTTTATTATAACAAGATTTTCGCATTGTAATCTATGATAAACATGTAGCAATATACTTGAAAGTGTATCCCTGAAACCTCAAGTACTGTATATGTCATCTTTGTACAATACCATATAAGGATCTTCCTTGTCACAGTTTGCCATATCCACAGCGGCCTAGAGCCCTGGGTATGGATATGCACTGACTGTGTTCTGGGTTTGGATGTCCGAGTGTGACACACTTGCCTGGGTGTTCCTTGACTGGAGAAGTCTGTACGATGCTCTTCACTACCTACACTCCGCATGGAACACCAACACCGCTATGCTTCTCTAACTACAAGAACGTAATCAAAAACGGGCAATATCTCTCTATCTGTGTGTCTCTCATTTTTTAACCCTCTCTGTGTCTTGCTCTCTCTTTTCCTTTCACTGTCTCTTACTCCTCCTGATTTCTGTCTCTGTTTCTTCCTCGTTTCTTCATCTCAGATTCTTCCTCTTTTCTCCTTGTCAGTTTCTCTTTTTCTGCCCATTCGTTAATTCCTTCCTTCCATCCTCCTCTCTCTCTTACCCTCTGGAACGC
>NC_091367.1:10582108-10614608 GCF_038502225.1 Cherax quadricarinatus
ATATATATATATATATATATATATATATATATATATATATATTCAACAAGTCGGCCGTCTCCCACCGAGGCAGGGTGACCCAAAAAAGAAAGAAAACAATTTTCTTCTTCTTATTCTTTTTAGTAATCTTTACAGGAAAAGGGGTTACTAGCCCATTGTTCCCGGCATTTTAGTTGACTTTTACAACACGCATGGCTTACGGAGGAAAGATTCTTATTCCACTTCCCCATGGATATAAAAGGAAAAGTAATAAGACCAAGAACTATTAAGATAAAATCAAAGAAAACTCAGATGAGTGTGTATAAATAAATGTGTACATGTATGTGTAGTGTGACCTAATATATATATATATATATATATATATATACGTATATATATATATATATATATATATATATATATATATATATATATATATATATATATATATATATATATATATATATATATATACATATATATATATATATATATATATATATATATATATATATATATATATATATATATATATATATATATATATATATATATATATATATATATATATATATGTTGTTCAGTTTACAATAAGAAACTGCAAAAAAAGGTAGAGCAAATTAGGATATTTGAAATCTTCTTGGAAGGTGGTGATGAATCAAGTATGTACATGGTGTTGTGCCTCTGGATCACCACGCTGAGTGACTAAAAGAGGAACGTGGCACCCCCTGCCCCGTGTTCCTCCTACCATACTATGGTGCCACTGAGGTAATGCAAACACTCTTCATCATCATTATATGACCCGTCCTGGCACTGTACACAACCAATGTGTTGTTTGCAACGAACTGAAAAACTCTGGTGTCTTCCCCGCTGCCAGATGTTACTAACCCCTTTATGTTATTGGTAGTTAACTTGTATGAGATAAGTTTACGTTAACGTAGGACAAACTAAGTAGTTTAGAGATCACTCAGAAAAGGAAGAAAATGAATTTGAAGATGAACTGGATGAGAGTCTAGTATATAATAATAATAATTATAATAATAATTAGTTATTTTTCACGAGAAAGTGCTAAATTCGTATGGTTCATGCAGCACACAAGGAATGGGATGCAATTAGTATTGATTGAAGGAAGCAAGAGGGTAGATCATGTTCCATAGATCCTTGATGGGTAAAAAATGGTGAATGTGTGACTGTTGTTAATGGTGTTGTGTTAGTGGGAGGAGAAGGAAGAAGAGGAAGAGGAGGAGGAGGAGGAGGAGGAGGAGGGTGAGGTAATGTTCAGCACACGTCACTTACTCTCAACACTATGTTGTTTCTACTGTTTCTGAGTCAAGAACAGCCACGGTAGTGTGTATGTATGTGTGTGTATTTGCTCACCTATTTGTGGTTGCAGGGGTCAAGTCCAGCTCCTGGCACCGCCTCTTCACTGGTTGTTACTAGGACCACTCTTTCCATGTTCCAAGGGCTTTATCGTACCTCTTCTTAAAGCTATGTATGGATTCTACCCCCACTACCCCACTACATCACTCTCCAGAGTGTTCCACTTCCTGACAACTCTATGACTGAAGAGATACTTCCTAACATCCCTGTGACTCATCTGAGTTTTCAACTTCCAGTTATGACCACTTGTTGTTGTTGATTGTGTATGTGTGTGTGTGTGTGTGTACTCAACGAGTAGTTGAGTACAACAATCACGACCATTATCAGTGCCTGACTTCTTTGAATCTATCATTCCTACCCCTGAAACTCCATATGGGGTTAATATATATACTTCATCCAACTCATTCCACGTTCAGCCAATCTAAGACTTAAGAAATATTTTCTGAATCTCTGTGGCTCATCTGTGTTTATAGCTTCCGTCTGCGCCCTTAGCACCTGTGTCTCTCATTTCAGTCTGCCTCTATAAGCCTTGTTGAATCCTCTGAGTATCTTGTACGTCGTAATCATGTTTCCTCCAGTGGTTCTATCTTCTAAGCTCGTCTCTCCCTCACAGTTTATTCTCCTCAGGTCTGAGACTTAGTGTTGTTAGAAAAAATGAACTTCTCTACTACCATCATTATTATCACTACTTCTATTGTTACTACTCTCATTACCACCATCACTACAACAACTATCACACGTCTCCAGTAGTGCTACAACAATCACACCTCCATCATCAACCCCAAAACCTTCCTCACCCAACATCTTCAATACCGACACCACATTCCCAACATCCCACCATATTCTCAACACCCCATCACATTCCAAACATCCCACCATAATTCTCAATACCCCCCGCATTCCCAACATGCCACTACATTCTCAACATCCCACCACATTCTCAACACCCCATCACATTCCAAACATCCCACCATAATTCCCAACACCCCCCACATTCCCAACATCCCACCACATTCCCAACATCCCACTACATTCCCAACATCCCACCACATTCCCAACATCCCACCACATTCCCAACATCCCACTACATTCTCAACACCCCACCACATTCTCAACACCCCATCACATTCCAAACATCCCACCATAATTCTCAATACCCCCCACATTCCCAACATCCCACTACATTCCCAACACCCCACCACATTCCCAACATCCCACCACATTCCCAACATCCCACTACATTCCCAACATCCCACCACATTCCCAACATCCCACCACATTCCCAACATCCCACTACATTCCCAACACCCCACCATATTTCCAACATCCCACCACATTCCCAACATCCCACCACATTCCCAACATCCCACCACATTCCCAACACCCCATCGCATTCCAAACATCCCACCATAATTCCCAACACCCCCCCCACATTCCCAACATCCCACTACATTCCCAACACCCCACCGCATTCCTAACACCCCACCACATTTCCAACATCCCACCACATTCCCAACATTCCACCACATTCCCTCCATATTCCAAACATCCCACCATAATTCCCAACACTCCACCACATTCCCAACATCCCACTACATTCCCAACACCCCACCACATTTCCAACATCCCACCACATTCTCGACACCCCACCACATTCCAAACATCCAACCATAATTCCCAACACCCCACCACATTCCCTACATCCCACTACATTCCCAACACCCCACCACATTTCCAACATCCAACCGCATTCCCAACACCCCCACCACATTCCCAACATCCCAAATATTCCACCTCATTCCCAACATCCCACCACACTCCCAACATCCCACCACATTTCTTACACCCCACCACATCCACAACATCCCCTACTCACTCCCTACACCTTCACCATGCCCTAACACCTCTACTACAACCCAACACCTCTACACGTCAACACTTGTACCCCCACCCCCGTCAAGAACAGCCTCCCAACTCCCCTCCCTCCCTCCCCAGCAGGAGACGAGCATCATCATCAGCAGAGCATCTTTCCAGATCATTTAGCTCCCCGCATGGCCTGCCACGAGATGGCTGCTGCTGCTGCTGCTGCTGTTACTGTTGCTGCTGTTAATGCTGATGTTACTGTTGCTGCTGCTCCTGCTGCTATTGCTGGTGCTGCTGTTACTGTTGTTGCTGTTGTTACTGTTGTTGCTCCTGCTGCAGGTTACTATTGCTGTTGCTCTCACCTAACATATAAGCTTAAGGCATAAAACATACACCTCTCACCTCCCACTCACCGCCATGCACCTACCACTCACCTCTCACCTACCCCTACGCACCTCCCACCTCCTATCCACTCTTTTGCACCTCCCACACACATGCAACCCACCCCCACGCACCCCTCCCCCCACACACACACTCACCTTTCCCTCCTCCTCACAGTTCTTACACCTCTAAGCTCCCACCTTGCAAAAAACTATAGACCAATAGCGCTAACTTCACACATTATCCAAGTCTTTGAACGGGTCTTAAGAAGCAGGATTGCCAATCACATGAAATCACAACAGTGGCAGAGTATAGAGCAGCATTCGTTCTTTCTCACATGTCCTGCACAATCACTGGACCACTACAACATGATCTTGCAGTCACTGGAAGACAACATGGTCTAGCATGCACTGAAAGACAACATGGTCTAGCATGCACTGGAAGACAACATGGTCTAGCATGCACTGAAAGACAACATGGTCTAGCATGCACTGGAAGACAACATGGTCTAGCATGCACTGAAAGACAACATGGTCTAGCATGCACTGAAAGACAACATGGTCTAGCATGCACTGAAAGACAACATGGTCTAGCATGCACTGAAAGACAACATGGTCTAGCATGCACTGGAAGACAACATAGTCTAGCATGCACTGGAAGACAAAATAGTCTAGCATGCACTGGAAGACAAAATAGTCTAGCATGCACTGGAAGACAACATAGTCTAGCATGCACTGGAAGACAACATAGTCTAGCATGCACTGGAAGACAACATGGTCTAGCATGCACTGGAAGACAACATGGTCTAGCATGCACTGGAAGACAACATGGTCTAGCATGCACTGGAAGACAACATGGTCTAGCATGCACTGGAAGACAAAATTAATGCTGATGAAGTGTACAATGATTTTGTAAGCCTTTTCTTCTTTACATTTATCAGTTTTACAGACTAAGAGCTGTTATCCAACCTCAGCTCATTCCAAATCCCAGGTATACGACCATCCCCCAAGATGCCACCCACACCAATCGACTAACACCCAGGTACCTACTTAGTGCTAGGTGAACATGGACAGGTGTCAAGAAACATGCCCAGCGTTTCCACTCGTACCGGGAATCGAATCCCGGACACTCAGTGTGTGAGCAGAGTGCGCTACCAACCAAGCCACGAAACACCCTTCGGTGTCCCGTGGAAACAGGTGAAGTGTTTCCTGACGCGGGTCTTAATCACATGATGACCGGTCGCTGGAACTTTTGGTCATCTGATCGAGGCCTTCCGCTGGCTAACCCATCCACCCCTTTACAAATTATGGTTATATTATAACCTTTTTTTTTATAACTGAGTGATGTTTTAAAAACTCGTCAGTTTCTCCAGTGAATTACAATTTGCAGATGGATAACACTAATCACTTATAACTAAGCAATGTTTAGGGATATCAACAAACCACATTGCAAGAGAATACAAAAATATTTACTAATGTTAATATATAAGTAAACTGAGAACACAAATTAGTTTTATATAATACTTGTTAATGAGATATTAACCCTACTCTAAATTTATGGGGAAATTTCATTAATCTCCTTCAAGGAAGGATGGGAAAGATCTCAAGTGGAGAGAAATATACTTAGAGAATTATTATCATACATCTTAGCTACGGCCAGACCTTCCAAGCATCACAATCCTCTGTACTTCTGTTATAGTTCCTTCCCTCAGGAGGAAACTGTGTGGTATGGCCTCCACCAGACCCAACGTTCTTCTGTCTCCCTCACTGCCAGCCAGGAGACCTGTCTGTCTCCCTCACTGCCAGCCAGGAGACCTGTCTGTCTCCCTCACTGCCAGCCAGAAGACCAGTCTGTCTCCCTCACTGCCAGCCAGAAGACCAGTCTGTCTCCCTCACTGCCAGCCAGAAGACCAGTCTGTCTCCCTCACTGCCAGCCAGGAGACCTGTCTGTCTCCCTCACTGCCAGCCAGAAGACCAGTCTGTCTCCCTCACTGCCAGCCAGAAGACCAGTCTGTCTCCCTCACTGCCAGCAAGGAGACCTGTCTGTCTCCCTCACTGCCAGCCAGGAGACCTGTCTGTCTCCCTCACTGCCAGCCAGAAGACCTGTCTGTCTCCCTCACTGCCAGCCAGGAGACCTGTCTGTCTCCCTCACTGGCAGCGAGAAGACCAGTCTGTCTCCCTCACTGCCAGCCAGAAGACCTGTCTGTCTCCCACACAGCCAGCCAGGAGACCTGTCTCCCTCACAGCCAACCAGGAGACCTATCTGTCTCACAGCCAGCCAGGAGACCTGTCTCCCTCACAGCCAGGAGACCCGTCTGTCTGCAGCGTGTACAGCACTTACTGAGCTTTTGTCTCGTCCCTATAACTCTCTCTACTTCTTACTCCACCTTTTCTTATGACCTCACCCATCTAGCAGCACATTCTTTCCTAAGAAAAGTGTCATGATTTTAGATCACTGGACAGCATCCGTCACTATCATCAAGGTGCTTTGAAGGAAGCATGCTCTCAACACCTTACTACCTATGACACCACCATCAAGGTACCTTGAAGGAAGCATGCTCTCAACACCTTACTACCTATGACCACCACCATCAAGGTATCCTGAAGGAAGCATGCTCTCAACACCTTGCTATCTCTGGCCACCACCATCAAGGTACCTTGAAGGAAGCATGGTCTCAACACCTTGCTATCTCTGGCCACCACTATTAAGTTACCTTGAAGGAAGCATGGTCTCAACACCTTGCTATCTCTGGCCACCACTATTAAGTTACCTTGAAGGAAGCATGGTCTCAACACCTTGCTATCTCTGGCCACCACTATCAAGTTACCTTGAAGGAAGCATGGTCTCAACACCTTGCTATCTCTGGCCACCACCATCAAGGTACCTTGAAGGAAGCATGGTCTCAACACCTTGCTATCTCTGGCCACCACTATCAAGGTACCTTGAAGGAAGCATGGTCTCAACACCTTGCTATCTCTGGCCACCATCCATCACAGTCTAGTGTAAGATGTAAGTGTATTCATCAAGGAGGAGGTGGTGAAGCACTGCTCACAACGCGTCACATAAATTTGCACTGGCCAACATTTTTTGGCACTAACGTGACGTACTTCTAAGTGTTGGAAACTTTAATGTTGTATAACTTTCAGGGTTGAATACTTTTCACGGTCGAATACTTTTCAGTGTTATATACATCTTGAACACTTGTCCCAACTAAGAAGAATTGCCCTTCTAAAATTAATATTCGTCACAGTTATACCTACTATCTCTCTCCCTCTCTCACACACACACACACACACACACACACACACACACACACACATATATATATATATATATATATATATATATATATATATATATATATATATATATATAAATATATATATATATATCCTCTTTCTCCCCTCCCTTGGTCTATTTCCCTCACCTAACAAAATAAAATGCAAACAGTTTTAATCCATTTCAATAAACAACACGAGGTTACAAAAATATTTTCAGTGATTTTCATGGCTTTTTTTTATTTTGCAGAAAATAATGCGTAAGCATTAATGCGGACGCCATCATATATCCTAATGAAAATTAAAACCACATTGGATAGTATTAAAATTGTGTAGGGAGGGAATATAGTGGTTTAGTTTACAAGCGCTCAGGTAACTCATCCATGCAATTATGTGTGTGTGTGTGTGTGTGTGTGTGTGTGTGTGTGTGTGTGTGTGTGTGTGTGTGTGTGTGTGTGTGTGTGTGTACTCACCTATTTGTGGTTGCAGGGGTCGAGTCTTAGCTCCTGGCCCCGCCTCTTCACCGGTTGCTACTGGGTCCTCTCTCTCCCCGCTCCATGAGCTTTATCAAACCTCGTCTTAAAACTGTGTATGGTTCCTGCCTCCACTACGTCATTTTCTAGGCTATTCCACTGCCTTACAACTCTATGACTAAAGAAATACTTCCTAATATCTCTCTGACTCATTTGTGTCTTCAACTTCCAATTGTGGCCTCTTGTTTCTGTGTCCCCTCCCTGGAACATCCTGTCTTTGTCCACCTTGTCTATTCCACGCAGTATTTTATATGTCGTTATCATGTCTCCCCTGACCCTCCTGTCCTCCAGTGTCGTCAGGCCGATTTCCCTTAATCTTTCTTCATAGGACATTCCCCTTAGCTCTGGAACTAACCTTGTCGCAAACCTTTGTACTTTCTCTAGTTTCTTGACGTGCTTTATCAAGTGCGGGTTCCAAACAGGTGCTGCATACTGTGTGTGTGTGTGTGTGTGTGTGTGTGTGTGTGTGTGTGTGTGTGTGTGTGTGTGTGTGTGTGTGTGTGTGTGTGTGTGAGTGTGTGTTAGTTACCATTTTGTCCTAGGCACATGTCGATTAGACACTAGGCCTGTTGTGTGTGTAGGTGTGTGTGTAGGTGTGTGCGTGAATATGTGTGTGTTTGTGTGTGTGTGTGTGCGTGTGAATGTGTGTGTGTGTGTGTGTGTGTACTCACCTAGTTGAGGTTGCGGGGGTCGAGTCCGAGCTCCTGGCGTGTGTGTGTGTGTGTGTGTGTGTGTGTGTGTGTGTGTGTGTGTGTGTGTGTGTGTGTGTGTGTGTGTGTGTGTGTGTGTGTGTGTGTGTGTGTGTGAATGTGTGTGTGTGTACTCACCTAGTTGAGGTTGCGGGGGTCGAGTCCGAGCTCCTGGCGTGTGTGTGTGTGTGTGTGTACTCACCTAATTGTACTCACCTAATTGTGGTTGCAGGGGTCGAGACTCAGCTCCTGGCCCCGCGTCTTCACTGATCGCTACTGGGTCCTCTCTCTCTCTGCTTCCTGAGCTTTGTCATACCTCTTCTTAAAACTATGTATGGTTCCTGCCTCCACTACTTCACTTGCTAGGCTATTCCACTTGCTGATAACTCTATGACTGAAGAAATACTTCCTAACGTCCCTGTGACTCGTCTGAGTCTTCAGCTTCCAGTTATGACCCCTTGTCCCTGTGTTCCCTCTCTGGAACATCCTATCTCTGTCCACCTTGTCTATTTATTCCCCACAGTATCTTGTATGTCGTTATCATGTCTCCCCTTGTAGACAGCCTGTACTGTCAGAACACACAGCCTAGCCGTCTGCTCTGACTAGTTCATATTTCGCGGCATTTAGGTGCTGCCCTCTGTAGGCTCACTCAGGTCAGTGGGAGGCTGAGCCCATCCGCCCTCACTCCTAGGCCGACCGACTTGATAGACACAAGTGCTCCCCCTCCACGGACTGGCTTGCGGTCACTCCCTCACACTGCCCGTTGTGTACTCACTCCTATCCAATTAAAGCCAAACTAGTCCACGGCCGTATCATTGCTACCTACGCTACCTTCATCGGCACTAAACCGCTGTTCAGCAGTAAGAACAGCAATAACACCCTGACCCTTCTGTCCTCCAGTGTCGTCAGTCCGATTTCCCTTAATCTTTCCTCGTACGACATTCCCTTGAGCTCTGGGACTAGCCTTGTTGCAAACCTTTGTACTTTCTCTAACTTCTTGACATGCTTGACCAGGTGTGGGTTCCAGACTGGTGCTGCATACTCCAGTATGGGCCTAACATACACAGTGTACAGTGTCTTGAACGATTCCTTATCAAGGTATCGGAACGCTATTCTCAGGTTTGCCAGGCGCCCGTATGTTGCAGCAGTTATTTGGTTGATGTGTGCCTCCGGTGATGTGCTCGGTGTTACGGTCACCCCAAGGTCTTTCTCCCTGAGTGAGGTCTGTGGTCTTTGTCCACTTAGCCTATACTCTGTCTGCGGTCTTCTTTGCCCCTCCCCAATCTTCATGACTTTGCATTTGACTGGATTGAATTCGAGAAGCCAGTTATTGGACCACATGTCCAGCCTGTCCAGGTCTCTTTGCAGTCCTGCCTCATCCTCGTCCGATTTAATTCTTCTCATCAACTTCACGTCATCTGCGAACAGGGACACTTCAGAGTCTATTCCTTCCATCATGTCGTTCACATATATCAAAAATAGCACTGGTCCTAGAACTGACCCCTGTGGGACCCCGCTCGTAACAGGCGCCCACTGTGATACCTCTTCACGTACCATGACTCGTTGCTGCCTCCCTGTCAGGTATTCCCTTATCCACTGCAGTGCCCTCCCTTTTACATGCGCCTGATCCTCCAGCTTCTGCACTAATCTCTTGTGGGGAACTGTGTCAAAGGCCTTCCTGCAGTCTAGGAAAACGCAATCTACCCACCCCTCTCTCTCGTGTCTTACTTCTGTTACCTTGTCATAAAACTCCAGGAGGTTTGTGATACAGGATTTGCCTTCCATGAACCCATGCTGGTTTTCATTTATAATCTTGTTCCTTTCCAGGTGTTCGACCACTCTCCTCCTGATAATCTTCTCCATGACTTTGCACACAATACATGTCAGAGACACAGGTCTGTAGTTTAGTGCCTCATTTCTGTTTCCTTTCTTAAATATGGGGACTACATTAGCTGTCTTCCATTTCTCAGGTAGTTGCCCAGTTTCAAGGGATGTGTTGAAGATTGTGGTTAGAGGCACGCACAGCATCTCTGCTCCTTCTCTAAGGACCCATGGGGAGATGTCCGGTCCCATCACCTTTGAGGTGTCAAGGTCACTTAAGAGCTTCTTCACCTCCTCCTCAGTTGTTCGTATGTCATCCAACACTTGTTGGTATATTCCCTCTTGATGTTCCCTTCTGTGCTGTCTTCCCACAGCCCTTCCTGTCTCTACTGTAAAAACTTCCTTAAATCTCCTGTTCAGCTCCTCACATACCTCCTGATCATTTCTTGTGAGTTCTCCACCTTCTGTCCTTAATCTGATCACCTGGACTTTGACTGTTGTCTTCCTCCTGATGTGGCTATACAACAGTTTCGGGTCAGTCTTGATTCTCGATGCTATGTCATTTTCATACAGTCGCTGGGCCTCCCTCCTTACCTGTGCATACTCATTCCTGGCTCTGCGACTGATCTCCCTATTTTCGTGTGTTCTCTGCCTTCTGTACTTTTTCCATTCTCTATTGCACTTTTTGCCTCCTTACACCGTCGGGTAAACCAGGGGCTCGTTCTGGTCTTCCCGTTGTTACTGTTGCCCTTGGGAATAAACTTTTCCACTGCCTCCTTGCATTTTGTTGTTACATATTCCATCATTTCATTTACTGGCTTTCCTGCCAGTTCTCTGTCCCACTGGACCTCCCGCAGGAAGTTCTTCAACCCTATGTAGTCCCCTCTTTTATAGTCAGGCTTTTCCCATTCAACTCCTGTTATTCTCTCCACTTGCAGCTCTACTATGTATTCAAAGCACAGAACCACGTGGTCGCTAGTTCCTAGGGGACTCTCATACTTGATGTCCTCAATGTCTGAGCTGCCCAGGGTGAACACAAGGTCCAGTCTTGCTGGTTCATCCTCCCCTCTTACTCTGGTAGTGTCCTTAACATGTTGGTGCATGAGGTTTTCCAGCACCACGTCCAACATCCTGGCTCTCCATGTTTCGGGACCCCCATGTGGCTCCAGGTTTTCCCAGTCGATCTCCCTGTGGTTGAAATCCCCCATAACCAGCAACTTTGCTCTGCTGGAATGACATCTTACCGACAACCGAGGAAGCACTTCCGACGAGATTATACAACTGGTTTAGAAAGGTTATACAACATATTCAACGAGGTTATACAACCGAGAGAGAATAATGTTATTCACGTTGGAAATTAAAAAAAATCACCACAATGCAAATTAGCAGAACTATAAACACACATTAAATGGGCCAAACGAGAACCTTGACAATCATATAAACCAGAAATGAATAAGTAAATATACGAAGAGAGGCAGAAAGTAACTTGAAGAAAGAAATAGTGGACAAGAGCTAGGCAGGACCAAGTGTTACACTCAAAAACTACGAAATAGTTCTAAATTTTATGGAAAAATTCTGAAACAGCTGTTCACAACATATGTTGGGTCAAAATTTAAATATGCAGTTGGTGTGTGGTGTCCACAATAAGAAAAATATGTGAGCACATCGAAAAACGCCAAAGCAGAGGTGGAAATGAGCTACCAGACATAAAAGTTACAATAAGTTACAATAAGAGACCAAGAAGAGTAAAGTTGGCCAGACTAACTGATACAAGTTAGAAACATTGTGGTACCATCTCCCTCACTAATTCCCTGGACTGAGAAGAATAAAGTTGGCCAGACTAACTGATACAAGTTAGAAACATTGTGGTACCATCTCCCTCACTAGTTCCCTGGACTGAGAAGAGTAAAGTTGGCCAGACTAACTGATACAAGTTAGAAAAATTGTGGTACCATCTCCCTCACTAGTTCCCTGGACTGAGAAGAGTAAAGTTGGCCAGACTAACTGATACAAGTTAGAAAAATTGTGGTACCATCTCCCTCACTAGTTCCCTGGACTGAGAAGAGTAAAGTTGGCCAGACTAACTGATACAAGTTAGAAACATTATGGTACCATCTCCCTCACTAGTTCCCTGGACTGAGAAGAGTAAAGTTGTCCAGACTAACTGATACAAGTTAGAAACATTATGGTACCATCTCCCTCAGTAGTTCCCTGGAAGCAATAAAGGAAGATAGGCATGCGGGTAATGCTATCTGTGCTGCCTTGCCAACAACTATCCCCTCAGAGTCTAACTGCAAGTGTTGCTTGATCCCAAAAGAAAATGAAAGAATAAACGAAGAGGATTTTTTTTTTACATCCTTCAATAGAGATAACAAGAAGCCATTGTTGTAAATTAAGAAGAAATGGGGCCGAAGGGAAATGAGAAATTTTTCTTAGCACACAGTCGTAGAAGACGGAATGAATAATTATTGGATTTTTTTTTTTAAATTTATGGTAAAAACAACTGAAGAGGAGACACCATCAGCAAAGCTCTACGTCTACAGCTGTAAAAATGTAATTACATATGGGTAATTACATTCATAACAGAGAATACTGGTAAATTATTTAAAGACTTAGCAATTATTCCAAAATTGTTGATAAAATTATGGATACGGTAAAACGTATTAAAAGCGTGTTGATGTGATGGAACACTGTAAGCTGTGTTGAGGTAGTGTGTTACACATGATGGTGTGATGGAACACTGTGAAGTGTGCTGAGGTAGTGTTACACATGATGGTGTGATGGAACACTGTGAAGTGTGCTGAGGTAGTGTGTTACACATGATGGTGTGATGGAACACTGTGAAGTGTGCTGAGGTAGTGTGTTACACATGATGGTGTGATGGAACACTGTGAGGTGTGCTGAGGTAGTGTGTTACACATGATGGTGTGATGGAACACTGTAAGGTGTGTTGAGGTAGTGTGTTACACATGATGGTGTGATGGAACACTGTGAAGTGTGCTGAGGTAGTGTGTTACACATGATGGTGTGATGGAACACTGTGAAGTGTGCTGAGGTAGTGTGTTACACATGATGGTGTGATGGAACACTGTGAAGTGTGCTGAGGTAGTGTGTTACACATGATGGTGTGATGGAACACTGTGAAGTGTGCTGAGGTAGTGTGTTACACATGATGGTGTGATGGAACACTGTGAAGTGTGCTGAGGTAGTGTGTTACACATGATGGTGTGATGGAACACTGTGAAGTGTGCTGAGGTAGTGTGTTACACATGATGGTGTGATGGAACACTGTGAAGTGTGCTGAGGTAGTGTGTTACACATGATGGTGTGATGGAACACTGTGAGGTGTGCTGAGGTAGTGTGTTACACATGATGGTGTGATGGAACACTGTAAGGTGTGTTGAGGTAGTGTGTTACACATGATGGTGTGATGGAACACTGTGAAGTGTGCTGAGGTAGTGTGTTACACATGATGGTGTGATGGAACACTGTGAGGTGTGCTGAGGTAGTGTGTTACACATGATGGTGTGATGGAACACTGTGAAGTGTGCTGAGGTAGTGTGTTACACATGATGGTGTGATGGAACACTGTAAGGTGTGTTGAGGTAGTGTGTTACACATGATGGTGTGATGGAACACTGTGAAGTGTGCTGAGGTAGTGTGTTACACATGATGGTGTGATGGAACACTGTGAAGTGTGCTGAGGTAGTGTGTTACACATGGTGTGATGGAACACTGTGAAGTGTGCTGAGGTAGTGTGTTACACATGATGGTGTGATGGAACACTGTGAGGTGTGCTGAGGTAGTGTGTTACACATGATGGTGTGATGGAACACTGTGAAGTGTGCTGAGGTAGTGTGTTACACATGATGGTGTGATGGAACACTGTGAAGTGTGCTGAGGTAGTGTGTTACACATGATGGTGTGATGGAACACTGTGAGGTGTGCTGAGGTAGTGTGTTACACATGATGGTGTGATGGAACACTGTGAAGTGTGCTGAGGTAGTGTGTTACACATGATGGTGTGATGGAACACTGTGAAGTGTGCTGAGGTAGTGTGTTACACATGATGGTGTGATGGAACACTGTGAAGTGTGCTGAGGTAGTGTGTTACACATGATGGTGTGATGGAACACTGTGAAGTGTGCTGAGGTAGTGTGTTACACATGATGGTGTGATGGAACACTGTGAAGTGTGCTGAGGTAGTGTTACACATGATGGTGTGATGGAACACTGTGAAGTGTGCTGAGGTAGTGTGTTACACATGATGGTGTGATGGAACACTGTGAAGTGTGCTGAGGTAGTGTGTTACACATGATGGTGTGATGGAACACTGTGAGGTGTGCTGAGGTAGTGTGTTACACATGATGGTGTGATGGAACACTGTGAAGTGTGCTGAGGTAGTGTGTTACACATGATGGTGTGATGGAACACTGTGAAGCGTGCTGAGGTAGTGTGTTACACATGATGGTGTGATGGAACACTGTGAAGTGTGCTGAGGTAGTGTGTTACACATGATGGTGTGATGGAACACTGTGAAGTGTGCTGAGGTAGTGTGTTACACATGATGGTGTGATGGAACACTGTGAGGTGTGCTGAGGTAGTGTGTTACACATGATGGTGTGATGGAACACTGTGAAGTGTGCTGAGGTAGTGTGTTACACATGATGGTGTGATGGAACACTGTGAAGTGTGCTGAGGTAGTGTGTTACACATGATGGTGTGATGGAACACTGTGAAGTGTGCTGAGGTAGTGTGCTACGCAGTTTCCTGAAACATTAAGTACATTATTATTCAACAGGTTAATTACATTGGGACTGATCCCGAGGGAGCGCAAATGTGCTAATATTGTTCGTATATACAAAAAAATCAAAATAATTCACTTCACTACACACCAATATACTTAAATGGTATACCTTATAGGATATTACGAAAAAAAATAATAAAAAAATACATATGATCATCTAAATGGCATAATTTTTATAATATTCAATATAAATAGCAAAATATATAATTTATATAGTATACTGCATATAACTTGTATAAATTAAATACAATATTTGGTAAAATATTTATTTCAGCCCTTTTGAAAAATAAGTTTCCGGAAATGTAAGATGTATTAAAGCGATTACAGATATTCATAACAAAGTTTTTAAGATAACAGACGACAAGACGACAGACGTGGAGAAAATTGTATAATGTAGTGCCGCACATGTTATTACTTAAAATGGAAAATATGTTAATATCACTGGTGAGAGGTACAAGGATGGGTTAATATCTCTAGTGAGAGGTACAAGGATGGGTTAATATCTCTAGTGAGAGGTACAAGGATGTGTTAATATCACTAGTGAGAGGTACAAGGATGGGTTAATATCTCTAGTGAGAGGTACAAGGATGGGTTAATATCTCTAGTGAGAGGTACAAGGATGGGTTAATATCTCTAGTGAGAGGTACAAGGATGGGTTAATATCTCTAGTGAGAGGTACAAGGATGGGTTAATATCTCTAGTGAGAGGTACAAGGATGGGTTAATATCTCTAGTGAGAGGTACAAGGATGGGTTAATATCTCTAGTGAGAGGTACAAGGATGAGTTAATATCTCTAGTGAGAGGTACAAGGATGGGTTAATATCTCTAGTGAGAGGTACAAGGATGGGTTAATATCTCTAGTGAGAGGTACAAGGATGGGTTAATATCTCTAGTGAGAGGTACAAGGATGGGTTAATATCTCTAGTGAGAGGTACAAGGATGGGTTAATATCTCTAGTGAGAGGTACAAGGATGGGTTAATATCTCTAGTGAGAGGTACAAGGATGGGTTAATATCTCTAGTGAGAGGTACAAGGATGGGTTAATATCTCTAGTGAGAGGTACAAGGATGAGTTAATATCTCTAGTGAGAGGTACAAGGATGGGTTAATATCTCTAGTGAGAGGTACAAGGATGGGTTAATATCTCTAGTGAGAGGTACAAGGATGGGTTAATATCTCTAGTGAGAGGTACAAGGATGGGTTAATATCACTGGTGAGAGGTACAAGGATGGGTTAATATCTCAAGGATAATATCTCTAGTGAGAGGTACAAGGATGGGTTAATATCTCTAGTGAGAGGTACAAGGATGGGTTAATATCTCTAGTGAGAGGTACAAGGATGGGTTAATATCTCTAGTGAGAGGTACAAGGATGGGTTAATATCTCTAGTGAGAGGTACAAGGATGGGTTAATATCTCTAGTGAGAGGTACAAGGATGGGTTAATATCTCTAGTGAGAGGTACAAGGATGAGTTAATATCTCTAGTGAGAGGTACAAGGATGGGTTAATATCTCTAGTGAGAGGTACAAGGATGGGTTAATATCTCTAGTGAGAGGTACAAGGATGGGTTAATATCTCTAGTGAGAGGTACAAGGATGGGTTAATATCTCTAGTGAGAGGTACAAGGATGGGTTAATATCTCTAGTGAGAGGTACAAGGATGGGTTAATATCTCTAGTGAGAGGTACAAGGATGGGTTAATATCTCTAGTGAGAGGTACAAGGATGGGTTAATATCTCTAGTGAGAGGTACAAGGATGGGTTAATATCTCTAGTGAGAGGTACAAGGATGGGTTAATATCTCTAGTGAGAGGTACAAGGATGGGTTAATATCTCTAGTGAGAGGTACAAGGATGGGTTAATATCTCTAGTGAGAGGTACAAGGATGGGTTAATATCTCTAGCGAGAGGTACAAGGATGGGTTAATATCTCTAGCGAGAGGTACAAGGATGGGTTAATATCTCTAGTGAGAGGTACAAGGATGGGTTAATATCTCTAGTGAGAGGTACAAGGATGGGTTAATATCTCTAGTGAGAGGTACAAGGATGGGTTAATATCTCTAGTGAGAGGTACAAGGATGGGTTAATATCTCTAGTGAGAGGTACAAGGATGGGTTAATATCTCTAGTGAGAGGTACAAGGATGGGTTAATATCACTGGTGAGAGGTACAAGGATGGGTTAATATCTCTAGTGAGAGGTACAAGGATGGGTTAATATCTCTAGTGAGAGGTACAAGGATGGGTTAATATCTCTAGTGAGAGGTACAAGGATGGGTTAATATCTCTAGTGAGAGGTACAAGGATGGGTTAATATCTCTAGTGAGAGGTACAAGGATGGGTTAATATCTCTAGTGAGAGGTACAAGGATGGGTTAATATCTCTAGTGAGAGGTACAAGGATGGGTTAATATCTCTAGTGAGAGGTACAAGGATGGGTTAATATCTCTAGCGAGAGGTACAAGGATGGGTTAATATCTCTAGTGAGAGGTATAAGGATGGGTTAATATCTCTAGCGAGAGGTACAAGGATGGGTTAATATCTCTAGTGAGAGGTACAAGGATGGGTTAATATCTCTAGCGAGAGGTACAAGGATGGGTTAATATCTCTAGTGAGAGGTACAAGGATGGGTTAATATCTCTAGTGAGAGGTACAAGGATGGGTTAATATCTCTAGTGAGAGGTACAAGGATGGGTTAATATCTCTAGCGAGAGGTACAAGGATGGGTTAATATCTCTAGCGAGAGGTACAAGGATGGGTTAATATCTCTAGCGAGAGGTACAAGGATGGGTTAATATCTCTAGCGAGAGGTACAAGGATGGGTTAATATCTCTAGTGAGAGGTACAAGGATGGGTTAATATCTCTAGTGAGAGGTACAAGGATGAGTTAATATCTCTAGTGAGAGGTACAAGGATGGGTTAATATCTCTAGTGAGAGGTACAAGGATGGGTTAATATCTCTAGTGAGAGGTACAAGGATGGGTTAATATCTCTAGTGAGAGGTACAAGGATGGGTTAATATCTCTAGTGAGAGGTACAAGGATGGGTTAATATCTCTAGCGAGAGGTACAAGGATGGGTTAATATCTCTAGTGAGAGGTACAAGGATGGGTTAATATCTCTAGTGAGAGGTACAAGGATGGGTTAATATCTCTAGTGAGAGGTACAAGGATGGGTTAATATCTCTAGTGAGAGGTACAAGGATGGGTTAATATCTCTAGTGAGAGGTACAAGGATGGGTTAATATCTCTAGTGAGAGGTACAAGGATGGGTTAATATCTCTAGTGAGAGGTACAAGGATGGGTTAATATCTCTAGTGAGAGGTACAAGGATGGGTTAATATCTCTAGTGAGAGGTACAAGGATGGGTTAATATCTCTAGTGAGAGGTACAAGGATGGGTTAATATCTCTAGTGAGAGGTACAAGGATGGGTTAATATCTCTAGTGAGAGGTACAAGGATGGGTTAATATCTCTAGTGAGAGGTACAAGGATGGGTTAATATCTCTAGTGAGAGGTACAAGGATGGGTTAATATCTCTAGTGAGAGGTACAAGGATGGGTTAATATCTCTAGCGAGAGGTACAAGGATGGGTTAATATCTCTAGTGAGAGGTACAAGGATGGGTTAATATCTCTAGTGAGAGGTACAAGGATGGGTTAATATCTCTAGTGAGAGGTACAAGGATGGGTTAATATCTCTAGTGAGAGGTACAAGGATGGGTTAATATCTCTAGTGAGAGGTACAAGGATGGGTTAATATCTCTAGTGAGAGGTACAAGGATGGGTTAATATCTCTAGTGAGAGGTACAAGGATGGGTTAATATCTCTAGTGAGAGGTACAAGGATGGGTTAATATCTCTAGTGAGAGGTACAAGGATGGGTTAATATCTCTAGCGAGAGGTACAAGGATGGGTTAATATCTCTAGTGAGAGGTATAAGGATGGGTTAATATCTCTAGTGAGAGGTACAAGGATGGGTTAATATCTCTAGCGAGAGGTACAAGGATGGGTTAATATCTCTAGTGAGAGGTACAAGGATGGGTTAATATCTCTAGTGAGAGGTATAAGGATGGGTTAATATCTCTAGATCTCTAGTGAGAGGTACAAGGATGGGTTAATATCTCTAGTGAGAGGTACAAGGATGGGTTAATATCTCTAGTGAGAGGTACAAGGATGGGTTAATATCTCTAGTGAGAGGTACAAGGATGGGTTAATATCTCTAGTGAGAGGTATAAGGATGGGTTAATATCTCTAGTGAGAGGTACAAGGATGGGTTAATATCTCTAGTGAGAGGTACAAGGATGGGTTAATATCTCTAGTGAGAGGTATAAGGATGGGTTAATATCACTGGTGAGAGGTACAAGGATGGGTTAATATCTCTAGTGAGAGGTACAAGGATGGGTTAATATCTCTAGTGAGAGGTACAAGGATGGGTTAATATCTCTAGTGAGAGGTACAAGGATGAGTTAATATATCTAGTGAGAGGTACAAGGATGGGTTAATATCTCTACTGGTGAGAGGTACAAGGATGGGTTAATATCTCTAGTGAGAGGTACAAGGATGGGTTAATATCTCTAGTGAGAGGTACAAGGATGAGTTAATATATCTAGTGAGAGGTACAAGGATGAGTTAATATCTCTAGTGAGAGGTACAAGGATGGGTTAATATCTCTAGTGAGAGGTACAAGGATGTGTTAATATCTCTAGTGAGAGGTACAAGGATGGGTTAATATCTCTAGTGAGAGGTACAAGGATGGGTTAATATCTCTAGTGAGAGGTACAAGGATGGGTTAATATCTCTAGTGAGAGGTACAAGGATGGGTTAATATCTCTAGTGAGAGGTACAAGGATGGGTTAATATCACTGGTGAGAGGTACAAGGATGGGTTAATATCTCTAGTGAGAGGTACAAGGATGGGTTAATATCTCTAGTGAGAGGTACAAGGATGGGTTAATATCTCTAGTGAGAGGTACAAGGATGAGTTAATATCTCTAGTGAGAGGTACAAGGATGGGTTAATATCTCTAGTGAGAGGTACAAGGATGGGTTAATATCTCTAGCGAGAGGTACAAGGATGGGTTAATATCTCTAGCGAGAGGTACAAGGATGGGTTAATATCACTGGTGAGAGGTACAAGGATGTGTTAATATCACTGGTGAGAGGTACAAGGATGTGTTAATATCACTGGTGAGAGGTACAAGGATGTGTTAATATCACTGGTGAGAGGTACAAGGATGTGTTAATATCACTGGTGAGAGGTACAAGGATGTGTTAATATCACTGGTGAGAGGTACAAGGATGTGTTAATATCACTGGTGAGAGGTACAAGGATGAGTTAATACCACTGATGAAAGGTACAAGGATTGCAACAAGGGTTAAGTTATTCCCTTGTGTCCTTCCCACGAGAACTGGTGATGTACGTGCATGTGACTGTACATGTTGACATAAGTGTAAGTGTTGCTGTACATGATTTTTCTATTTGCATATGTGACCACATGCGTGTATGTGACTACGTTTGCGTGTGATTACTTTACAAGTGTATTTATCTATGTGCATATGTGAGAGAGATCGATTGTGTCTATAAGAGTTCACTTCTGCCATCGTCTCTTGCCCAAGAGGCAGGTGGTGGACCAGCGGTCATGTTGCTTGTATAATGGCCGGGTTCCAACCCCCTTCCCCTTAATTACCCCTTCTTTCAACCCCCCTATTCCCGTTAATGACCCCCCTCCTCAACCCCCACTTTCACAATATTTATGTCTGTGGAAAGACTCTACTACCCAGTTAACTGACAACTGGTGGAAGGACCCAGTCATCTATTGTGTGACTGGATCCTTCCAGTCATCTATTATTTGACTGGGTCCTTCCAGTCGTCTATTGTTTGATTGGGTCCTTCCAGTCATCTATTGTTTGACTGGGTCCTTCCAGTCATCTATTGTTTGACTGGGTCCTTCCAGTCAACTATTGTGTGACTGAGTCCTTCCAGTCATCTGTGTGACTGGGTCCTTCCAATCATCTATTGTATGACTGGGTCCTTCCAGTCATCTATTGTGTGACTGGGTCCTCCCAGTCGTCTACTGTGACTGGGTCCTTCTTGGCATCTATTGTGCGACTGGGTCCTTCCAATCATGTATTGTATGACTGGGTCCTTCCAGTCATCTATTGTGTGACTGGGGCCTTCCAGTCATCTATCTACTGTTTGACTGGTTCTTCCAGTCATCTGTGTGACTCGTCCTTCCACTTATTGTGTGACAGGATATAACTGGTGATCCGCGGTCAAGTCACTAAGTAACTATGCCACTGAATGATAAAGCCACATGTGCAACACCTAGGTAATATTGTTTCCGAAACGTTTCGCCTGTGATTCATGACACTGCGCATTGTTCTGCTAGAAGTAGCCACTGGAAGATGGGTAGACTCTGGTCATAAATGGATGCACATGATCAGCAACAATACTCAGGTAGGCTGTGGCTTTTAACCGATGCTCAACTGGTATTATGGGACCTAATGTGTGCCAGGAAAATGTTCCCCACACCATTACACCACAACCAGTCTGAACCGTTGACACAAGGCAGGGTGGATCCATGGATTCAGGTAGTTTACATCAAATTCTGACACTACCATCTGCATGTCGCAGCAGAAATCGCGATTCCTTAGACTAGGCGACGTTTTTCCATTTTAAACCGTCCGGGTTAGTGATCCTGTGCTCACCGTAGCCTCAGTTTTCCGTTCTAGTTGACAGTGGTCTGGAACCCAGTGTGGTTTTGTCCTATTTGGTATATCCATTTCAAGATTCGAAGTGTTGTGTGTTCAGAAATGCTCTTCGGCATTCCACCGGTATGGTTATCTGAGTTACTGTCATCCTGTCGGCTTGAACCAGTCTAGCCATTCTCCACAGACCTCTCTCATTAACAAATGACTGGATGTTTTGTGTTTTCACACCATTCTCTGTACTCTAGAGAGTTTTGTGCGTTAAAATCCCAGATCATCAGCTTCTGAGATATTAAAACCACCCCGTCTGTCACCAACAATCATCCCTCGGTCAGTCACTTAGCTCACATTTCCTCCACATTCTGATGTTTGGTTTGAACATGTCTGCATGCTTTTAGTCACTGAGGTGCTGCTACATGGTTAGCTGATTAGATATTTCCGCACATCTGTACCTAATTAAGTGGCTACTGTGTGTGTGTGTGTGTGTGTGTGTGTGTGTGTGTGTGTGTGTGTGTGTGTGTGTGTGTGTGTGTGTGTGTGTGTGTGTGTGTGTGTGCGTGTGTGTGTGTGTGTGTGTGAGAGAGAGAGAGCGTCCACAGAGCGTGGAAGGTATTTTACATCACAACTGTCCTCTCAATAAAGGTAATTTTAATTCATTGTGATAGTTATCTTAATTCAGTCAGATTCGAATAAAAATCCATGAAGCAATAATTAATATACATAAACGAGCAATGTCTTGACGCAAACCCATAACTCCTCGTCATGAATCAATAATTTAAAGGCATATAATTTGGTAAAAACTGTGACAAACAAAACCACGACAAAAAAAAAAAATGTAACGCGTAAAAAAGCAATCTCTAGTAAAAAAAAAATAAGATACTTTGCGGGAGTAGAAGAGCACAAGGTGGAAACCGTAAAGCTGTCAAGAAAATACATAAGTTGTCAAGACAACATATAAGAGACAAAGGAACATCTTAGAGGACTTAAAGACGCTGGTGTTCAGACATCAACGTGCACTTTTCACGCTCTCCATCACGGCAATTCATGTTGATCTTAGGGCCAAATTACAGACGAGCTAAGACGAATAGAGATCACTTCTACTGCACAAAAAAGAAAAAAATCTCGAGGCATTCATCTAGTGATATTTGGAAGGCGCAAAGGAGGTCGTATCTTGGCGATATTTAGAAGACAGACGTTTTTGTGCCTCGTACGTCGACCATATTTACAAGGAAGGTGCATGGAGGATTGTACTGTGAGGATATTAAATTGTAGGAGTCAGGAGAGATTACATCTTCGATATTTAGAATGCATACTTTCTTTGAAAGTGTTACTTTTAAGGCAGATTACATATATATATATATATATATATATATATATATATATATATATATATATATATATATATATATATATATATCGTGCCGAATATGTAAAACTGGTCAATTAGCAAGAACTCATTTAAAATTAAGACCTTTCTAATATTTTCTCTTATACGTTTAAAGATATATTTTTTTTCATTAATGTTGACGTAAAAATTTATAATTTTGCACCAAAAGAAACTTAGAAAACTTACCTAACCTTATTATAATAAGCGCAATTTATTTTAGCCTAACTAAATATATTTTAGATTTGTTTACAGTAATTTAATACTAAACAAACACAGTTAAATATACTTTTTTCGCTAGGTTAAGAATGATTTTGGCGAAATTATTGCATACACAAATTTTCACTTGTCCTATATGGCAAGATGAACGTTGCTATTTAAGCCAAGATCGCAAGTTCTGCCTATTCGGCACGACATATATATATATATATATATATATATATATATATATATATATATATATATATATATATATGCAATAAGATCACAGTAAATAGGTGATTTCAGAATATGCAAAACAACTACTCTGAAAGAATAGAGAAATTCCAAGCGATTTCGTGACTACTCACATTATCAAGGAACTATGAAAGTAAAGCATCCAAGGAAGGTATACAAGGGGTCTGGCCAACACCTCACTATCAGATCCCACAACGGTTAAACACCTGACGCGCGCCGGCCCAACTGGACAGGTTCTTTGCACAACCCACCAACAAACTATTCTACCCAAGAAAATTTTTAAAATTATTATTTGTCCAGTGTATTATTAAATTCTTCCCAAATTCTAATAATTATAAATGGATCTAAATTATATAAACCAAAGGAAATATTCATATTATTGTCAAAACTGCTTTTTATGAAACAAGATTCAATTACATTCCTGTCGACCATCGACTTGCTTGATGCTACTTTCTCAACTTTTTGAAAATCAGTTGGATGGTTAAAATCTCTTACATGAATAAATAGAGCATTGGAATCTTGTCCAGTTCTAATGCTATATTTATGTTGTTTTAATCTTAGTTCGAGATTTTTACCAGTTTGACCGTAATAAACTTTATCGCAAATTTTACAAGGAATCTTATAGCCACATCCATCAGCATTTTGGGGGGAATTCTTTATCAAAAGTTTTTTTTACTGTATCAAGATTTTTCAATACAACTTTTGAAATAGGTAATGATTTAAAATACCCAAGAAATGTAATTGATAAATTTTTTAAAGTTGCTAGAAATACTTTTTACAATCCAAAAAGGGACAACCAGCCTTATTCAACTAAAAATATGTTGGTCCTCCCTCACCATGAAAACGTGGTTGATATGCTTTCTCTTCTTAAGACTTTTAATATTAAAGTTGTATTCAAAAATCTTGATACAGTAAAAAAAACTTTTGATAAAGAATTCCCCCCAAAATGTTGATGGATGTGTCTATATGATTCCTTGTAAATTTTGCGATAAAGTTTATTACGGTCAAACTGGTAAAAATCTCGAACTAAGATTAAAACAACATAAATATAGCATTAGAAATGGACAAGATTCCAATGCTCTATTTATTCATGTAAGAGATTTTAACCATCCAACTGATTTTCAAAAAGTTGAGAAAGTAGCATCAAGCAAGTCCATGGTCGACAGGAATGTAATTGAATCTTGTTTCATAAAAAGCAGTTTTGACAATAATATGAATATTTCCTTTGGTTTATATAAATTAGATCCATTTATAATTAAGAGAATTTGGGAAGAATTTAATAATACACTGGACAAATAATAATTTTAAAAATTTTCTTGGGTAGAATAGTTTGTTGGTGGGTTGTGCAAAGGACCTGTCCAGTTGGGCCGGCGCACGTCAGGTGTTTAACCGTTGTGGGATCTGATAGTGAGGTGTTGGCCAGACCCCTTATATACCTTCCTTGGATGCTTTACTTTCATAGTTCCTTGATAATGTGAGTAGTCACGAATGCGCTTGGAATTTCTCTATTCTTTCACAGTGGTTGTTTTGCATATTCTAAAATCACCTGTTTACTGTGATCTTATTGCATATATATATATATATATATATATATATATATATATATATAGGCAGATTAGCCACAATAAAAATAGGAAATTCCAAGAGCTTTCCTGATTTCTCACATTATCAATGACAAGTAAAAATCATAGGAGAACAGAAGACTCAAAAGGCTTAAATATGACCTTACATATGACCCAACATGCTGAGCAACTTGGGAACGCTTGGAAGCATTGACTTGTTCTCCTTGGAACGCAGGCGAGAGAGATATATCATAATCTACACTTGGAAAATCCTAGAAGGAATAGTCCCGAACCTGTACACAGAAATCACTCCCTACGAAAGTAAAAGACTGGGCAGGCGGTGCAAAATACCCCCAATGAAAAATAGAGGCGCCATTGGTACACTAAGAGAAAACACCATAACTGTCAGGGGCCCAAGACTGTTCAACAGCCTCCCACCATGCATAAGGGGAATTACCAATAGGTCCCTGGCTGCCTTCAAGAGGGAGCTGGACAGATAAAGTCGGTGCCGGATCAGCTAGACTATAGCTCGTACGTTGGACTACCTGCGGTCAGCACGTAGTCCAACGTACTTGATATACCTTCTATACTTCAGAATTTTAAAATCGAAGTTGTATTAAAAAATCCTAATTTAGTAAAAAAGATATATGATTAAGAATTTCCTCCAAAATGCTGATTGCTTATTCCGATCAAAGTGGAAAAGTCGAACTAAGATGACAACATAAATATAGCACTAGAACTAAACAAGAGTCTAATACTCAGTTTATTCCTGTCAGAGATTTTAACCACCCACTTGATTTTCAAAGGACCGAGCAGACTGTATCAAGTAGTGAATTGATGATGGCTCAGTGGTGGACTGAAACATCGTCCTGTTGTTATTTGGGGGTTAATTATGAAATAAAATAGGATCTTCAGTGTTATTACCAGCTGGATTGTAATAAGTCTCTCTCTCTCTCTCTCTCTCTCTCTCTCTCTCTCTCTCTCTCTCTCACACACACACACACACACACACACACACACACACACACACACACACACACACACACACACACAAACACACACACCGTTAGCACCACTCAGCTGATGTAGACAGAACCATGTATAAATTCTGCCATTACTTCTAGAGAGAAAGAGAGAGAGAGAGAGAGAAATAGGCCTTACAACATTAATATTATACAATAAGAACAAGTTGACGAATAAAAAGTGTGTGGAACATTATCTAAAACGTTTCGCTAACCAGTTCTATTTTCAACTCAACACTGAGACTATTAAGAGGAGATAGAATAAAAGGAACAATTTATACCTCAACGTATCGCTCAAAATATTCATTACGTCTTGGACTCGACAAAACTCAATCCTGTGGTAAACATCTAAAATAATGACATTTATAAATACCACTAAGGTGTTTGTGTGGTGCCTGAGAATATGTTATGGTGGTGTATGGTAGTAATGTGCGTGCTGGTCGATGTATGGTGGTGTATGGTAGTAATGTGCGTGCTGGTCGATGTATGGTGGTGTATGGTAGTAATGTGCGTGCTGGTCGATGTATGGTGGTGTATGATAGTAATGTGCGTGCTGGTCGATGTATGGTGGTGTATGGTAGTAATGTGCGTGCTGGTCGAGCTAGGGTAGTAGTAGTGGTGATAGTATAGCAGTGAGGTGTGTGCTGGTCGAGGTATGGTAGTAGTAGCGGTGGTAGTACAGCAGTGAGGTGCGTGCTGGTCGAGGTATGGTTGTAGTAGTGGTGATAGTATAGCAGTGAGGTGCGTGCTGGTCGAGGTATGGTAGTATAGCAGTGAGGTGCGTGCTGGTCGAGGTATGGTTGTAGTAGTGGTGATAGTATAGTAGTGAGGTGCGTGCTGGTCGAGGTATGGTTGTAGTAGTGGTGACAGTATAGTAGTGAGGTGCGTGCTGGTCGAGGTATGGTAGTATAGCAGTGAGGTGCGTGCTGGTCGAGGTATGGTAGTAGTGGTGGTAGTATAGCAGTGAGGTGCGTGCTGGTCGAGGTATGGTGGTAGTATAGCAGTGAGGTGCGTGCTGGTCGAGGTATGGTAGTAGTGGTGGTAGTACAGCAGTGAGGTGCGTGCTGGTTGAGGTATGGTAGTAGTGGTGGTAGTATAGCAGTGAGGTGCGTGCTGGTCGAGGTATGGTAGTAGTGGTGGTAGTATAGCAGCGAGGTGCGTGCTGGTCGAGGTATGGTAGTAGTGGTGGTAGTATAGCAGTGAGGTGCGTGCTGGTCGAGGTATGGTGGTAGTATAGCAGTGAGGTGCGTGCTGGTCGAGGTATGGTAGTAGTGGTGGTAGTACAGCAGTGAGGTGCGTGCTGGTTGAGGTATGGTAGTAGTGGTGGTAGTATAGCAGTGAGGTGCGTGCTGGTCGAGGTATGGTAGTAGTGGTGGTAGTATAGCAGTGAGGTGCGTGCTGGTCGAGGTATGGTAGTAGTGGTGGTAGTACAGCAGTGAGGTGCGTGCTGGTTGAGGTATGGTAGTAGTGGTGGTAGTATAGCAGTGAGGTGCTTGCTGGTCGAGGTATGGTAGTAGTGGTGGTAGTATAGCAGTGAGGTGCTTGCTGGTCGAGGTATGGTAGTAGTGGTGGTAGTATAGCAGTGAGGTGCTTGCTGGTCGAGGTATGGTAGTAGGGGTGGTAGTATAGCAGTGAGGTGCGTGCTGGTCGAGGTATGATAGTAGTGGTGGTAGTATAGCAATGAGGTGAGTGCTGGTCGAGGTATGGGAGTAGGGGTGGTAGTATAGCAGTGAGGTGCTTGCTGGTCGAGGTATGATAGTAGTGGTGGTAGTATAGCAATGAGGTGAGTGCTGGTCGAGGTATGGTAGTAGGGGTGGTAGTATAGCAGTGAGGTGCGTGCTGGTCGAGGTATGGTAGTAGTGGTGGTAGTATAGCAGTGAGGTGCGTGCTGGTCGAGGTATGGTAGTAGTGGTGGTAGTATAGCAGTGAGGTGCGTGCTGGTCGAGGTATGGTAGTAGTGGTGGTAGTATAGCAGTGAGGTGCGTGCTGGTCGAGGTATGGTAGTAGTGGTGGTAGTATAGCAGTGAGGTGCGTGCTGGTCGAGGTATGGTAGTAGTGGTGGTAGTATAGCAGTGAGGTGCGTGCTGGTCGAGGTATGGTAGTAGTGGTGGTAGTATAGCAGTGAGGTGCGTGCTGGTCGAGGGGTTAATCACACTGGCTGGGGCACAAAGACGGCTAAGAATTCTCATGATTTAAGATATTAGAAGGTGCAACGAGCGGCCTCACTGCTTATACTTATTACTTCCCCCAGACGCATGCTTGGCCTTGAAGCCTGTGTGTGTGTGTGTGTGTGTGTGTGTACTCACCTAGTTGTACTCACCTAGTTGAGGTTGCGGGGGTCGAGTCCGAGCTCCTGGCCCCGCCTCTTCACTGATCGCTACTAGGTCACTCTCCCTGAACCGTGAGCTTTATCATACCTCTGCTTAAAGCTATGTATGGATCCTGCCTCCACTACATCGCTTTCCAAACTATTCCACTTACTGACTACTCTGTGGCTGAAGAAATACTTCCTAACATCCCTGTGATTCACCTGTGTCTTCAACTTCCAACTGTGTCCCCTTGTTACTGTGTCCAATCTCTGGAACATCCTGTCTTTGTCCACCTTGTCAATTCCTCTCAGTATTTTGTATGTCGTTATCATGTCACCCCTTATCTCTCCTGTCCTCCAGTGTCGTCAGGTTGATTTCCCTTAACCTCTCCTCGTAGGACATACCTCTTAGCTCTGGGACTAGTCTTGTTGCAAACCTTTGCACTTTCTCTTGTTTCTTTACGTGCTTGGCTAGGTGTGGGTTCCAGACTGGTGCCGCATATTCCAATATGGGCCTAACGTACACGGTGTACAGGGTCCTGAACGATTCCTTATTAAGATGTCAGAATGCTGTTCTGAGGTTTGCTAGGCGCCCATATGCTGCAGCAGTTATTTGGTTGATGTGCGCTTCAGGAGATGTGCCTGGTGTTATACTCACCCCAAGATCTTTTTCCTTGAGTGAGGTTTGTAGTCTCTGGCCCCCCTAGACTGTACTCCGTCTGCGGTCTTCTTTGCCCTTCCCCAATCTTCATGACTTTGTACTTGGTGGGATTGAACTCCAGGAGCCAATTGCTGGACCAGGTCTGCAGCCTGTCCAGATCCCTTTGTAGTTCTGCCTGGTCTTCGATCGAGTGAATTCTTCTCATCAACTTCACGTCATCTGCAAACAGGGACACCTCAGAGTCTATTCCTTCCGTCATGTCGTTCACAAATACCAGAAACAGCACTGGTCCTAGGACTGACCCCTGTGGGACCCCGCTGGTCACAGGTGCCCACTCTGACACCTCGCCACGTACCATGACTCGCTGCTGTCTTCCTGACAAGTATTCCCTGATCCATTGTAGTGCCTTCCCTGTTATCCCTGCTTGGTCCTCCAGTTTTTGCACCAATCTCTTGTGTGGAACTGTGTCAAACGCCTTCTTGCAGTCCAAGAATATGCAATCCACCCACCCCTCTCTCTCTTGTCTTACTGCTGTCACCATGTCATAGAACTCCAGTAGGTTTGTGACACAGGATTTCCCGTCCCTGAAACCATGTTGGCTGCTGTTGATGAGATCATTCCTTTCTAGGTGTTCCACCACTCTTCTCCTGATAATCTTCTCCATGATTTTGCATACTATACATGTCGGTGACACTGGTCTGTAGTTTAATGCTTCATGTCTGTCACCTTTTTTAAAGACTGGGACTACATTTGCTGTCTTCCATGCCTCAGGCAATCTCCCTGTTTCGATAGATGTATTGAATATTGTTGTTAGGGGTACACATAGCGCCTCTGCTCCCTCTCTCAATACCCATGGGGAGATGTTATCTGGCCCCATTGCCTTTGAGGTATCTAGCTCACTCAGAAGCCTCTTCACTTCTTCCTCGGTTGTGTGCACTGTGTCCAGCACATGGTGGTGTGCCCCACCTCTCCGTCTTTCTGGAGCCCCTTCTGTCTCCTCTGTGAACACTTCTTTGAATCTCTTGTTGAGTTCCTCACATACTTCACGGTCATTTCTTGTTGTCTCTCCTCCTTCCTTCCTTAGCCTGATTACCTGGTCCTTGACTGTTGTTTTCCTCCTGATGTGGCTGTACAACAGTTTCGGGTCAGATTTGGCTTTCGCTGCTATGTCGTTTTCATATTGTCTTTGGGCCTTCCTTCTTATCTGTGCATATTCGTTTCTGGCTCTACGACTGCTCTCCTTATTCTCCTGGGTCCTTTGCCTTCTATATTTCTTCCATTCCCTAGCACACTTGGTTTTTGCCTCCCTGCACCTTTGTGTGTGTGTGTGTGTGTGTGTGTGTGTGTGTGTGTGTGTGTGTGTGTGTGTGTGTGTGTGTGTTGTGTGTGTTGTGTGTGTGTTGTGTGTTGTGTGTGTGGGTGTTGTGTTGTGTGTGCTGTTGTGTTGTGTGTGCGTTGTGTGTGTGTGTGTGTTGTGTGTGTGTGTGTGTTGTGTGTGTGTGTGTGTGTGTGTGTGTGTGTGTGTGTGTGTGTGTGTGTGTGTGTGTGTGTGTGTGTGTGTGTGTGTGTGTGTGTGTGTGTGTGTGTGTGTGTGTGTGTGTTTGTTGTGTTGTGTGCTGTGCGTGCGTTGTGTGTGTTGTGTGTGTTGTGTGTGTGTGTTGTGTTGTGTGTTGTGTGTGTGTGGTGTGTGTGTGTGTGTGTGTGTGTGTGTGTGTGTGTGTGTGTTGTGTGTTGTGTGTGTGTGGGTGTTGTGTGTGCTGTTGTGTTGTGTGTGCGTTGTGTGTGTGTGTGTGTGTGTGTGTGTGTGTGTGTGTGTGTGTGTGTGTGTGTGTTTGTTGTGTTGTGTGCTGTGCGTGCGTTGTGTGTGTTGTGTGTGTTGTGTGTGTGTGTGTGTGTGTGTGTGTGTGTGTGTGTGTGTGTGTGTGTGTGTGTGTGTGTGTGTGTGTGTGTTGTGTATGTGTTGTGTGTGTGTTGTGTGTGTGTTGTGTGTGTGTTGTGTGTGTGTTGTGTGTGTGTTGTGTGTGTGTTGTGTGTGTGTTGTGTGTGTGTTGTGTGTTGTGTGTGTGTGTGTGTTGTGTGTGTGTGTTGTGTGTTGTGTGTGTGGGTGTTGTGCTGTGTGTGCTGTTGTGTTGTGTGTGTGTTGTATGTGTTGTGTGTGTGTGTTGTGTGTGTGCGCGCGCACGTGTGTCTACATTATTTGTCAGTAAGTGTTTGTACGTACACAGGAGAGAGCTGTTGCCGGTGGTGTTTTGTCTTCCAGTATTAATATAATTATAAATTTGTAAAACTCCACATACAATCAGACGTTACAGTACCTCAGTATATGTGAAGAAATATTCTCGGACAGACTTTCCACTTTGCTTCACACGGATTTTGAAGTTTTGGTCTCTAGGTCGCTCCTGTACTTCTTCCACATCCTCCAATATATATTTAATATATACATACACAAGAGAGAGAGAGAGAGAGAGAGAGAGAGAGAGAGAGAGAGAGAGAGAGAGAGAGAGAGAGAGAGAGAGAGAGAGAGAGAGAGAGAGAGAGAGATTCTTTGAGTGCTTTCTTCTACCACTCATGTTGTAAAACAAATGTTATATCAATTTAAATGCTACTATTAGTTTGAGAGGTACATTACACATACAAAGATGTCATTTGTACATTTCACGTCTGGGGTGTGTGCCCAGGATGCAACAGTCATTACCACTCTGGATTGCAGTACTGATGCGATGGAACAGAAAAAAAACTAGCTGCTCTAGGATATGTAGATTCCCAAATGAGTTTTTTGCCCAATTCTTTCATGAATTTGAATGCGCACTTTCCTCACGAGCCGAGGGTCTCCGACCCTACTGGGACGATGGTGTATTGATGAGCAAGCTCTTCGTATTTCCTAGACTTTTAGCACTCCCTGAATCTAGCGACTGCTCCTCTTACTCTGCTGTGTTGCGGAAGAAGGCCGAGACAGACAGAAGAGGAGGGAAAATGGAAGGAAGGCAAGAAGGAGGGGAGTGAAAGAGATAGGGATGTAAAGATGAAGTAAGGAAGGGAAAAAGGGAGATATGGAGAGAGGAGAAGATGGAAGGGAGAAACGAAAAGGAGAGGATGGGAACTAAAGAGGGAGGAAAAGAAAAGGAGAGAAGAAAAAAGAGGGAGGGGGGAGGGAGACATAACAATTCAGCTCTTGTCCATGTTCCTTGATTAATGACTTAGAAGTAAACACAGTGATTGAAGGAGCCATGGTTCCAGGCCACACTACCTAAAACAACAGGTGACCAGCGCAAAAAAATTCTTTGCCAGAGACTGGACCGATAACCAGACGACTGGACCGGTAAGCAAGTGAATGAACCATTAAGCAGGGGACTGAGCCAGTAAGCAAGTGAATGAGCCGACAAGTAGGCGACTGGACTCATAAAGCAGACAAATAAATTGCTAAGCAGGTGACTGGACCGGTAATCATGTTACTGGACCGGTAAGATGATTGGCCCAACATGCAGATAACTAAGCAGGTAGATAAACAAGTGACTTGAGTGACAGGAAAGCAGGTGACCAGACCGACAAGCAAGCAGGTGACTGAACCGGTAAGGAAGCAGGTGACTAGACTGGTAAACAGGTGACTGCGATGGAAAACATTTGACTGGACTAGTAGGTACACAGATGCCTGGGTCGGAAAGCAAGTGATTCAGCCTTTAAA
>NC_091367.1:10619608-10632108 GCF_038502225.1 Cherax quadricarinatus
TGTGGGGCTGCTGTTAGACCAACATGGAAGCATGTGGGGCTGCTGTTAGACCAACATGGAAGCATGTGGGGCTGCTGTTAGACCAACATGGAAGCATGTGGGGCTGCTGTTAGACCAACATGGAAGCATTTGGGGCTGCTGTTAGACCAACATGGAAGCATGTGGGGCGGCTGTTAGACCAAAATGGAAGCATGTGGGGCGGCTGATAGACCAACATGGAAGCATGTGGGGCGGCTGTTAGACCAAAATGGAAGCATGTGGGGCGGCTGTTAAACCAACATGGAAGCATGTGGGGCGGCTGTTAGACCAACATGGAAGCATGTGGGGCGGCTGTTAGACCAACATGGAAGCATGTGGGGTGGCTGTTAGACCAACATGGAAGCATGTGGGGCGGCTGTTAGACCAACATGGAAGTATGTGGGGCTGCTGTTAGACCAACATGGAAGCATGTGGGGCACCTGTTAGACCAACATGAAAGCATGTGGGGCTGCTGTTAGATCAACATGGAAGTATGTTGGGATGCTGTTAGACCAACATGGAAGCATGTTGGGCTGCTGTTAGACCAACATGGAAGCATGTGGGGCTGCTGTTAGACCCACATGGAAGTATGTTGGGCTGCTGTTAGACCAACATGGAAGCATGTGGGGCTGCTGTTAGACCAACATGGAAGTATGTTGGGCTGCTGTTAGACCAACATGGAAGCATGTGGGGCTACTGTTAGACCAACATTGAAGCATGTTGGGCTGCCGTTAGACCAACATTGAAGCATGTGGGGCTGCTGTTAGACCCACATGGAAGCACGTGGGGCTGCTGTTAGATCCACATGGAAGCATGTGGGGCTGTTAGACCAACATGGAAGCATGTGGGGCTGCTGTTGGATCCACATGGAGGCATGTGGGGTTGCTGTTAGATCCACATGGAAGCATGTGGGGCTGCTGTTAGATCTACATGGAAGCATGTGGGGCTGTTAGACCAACATGGAAGCATGTGGGGCTGCTGTTAGATCTACATGGAAGCATGTGGGGCTGTTAGACCAACATGGAAGCATGTGGTGCTGCTGTTAGATCTATATGGAAGCATGTGGGGCTGTTAGACCAACATGGAAGCATGTGAGGTTGCTGTTAGATCTACATGGGAGCATGTGGGGCTGTTAGACCAACATGGAAGCACGTGGGGCTGCTGTTAGATCTACATGGAAGCATGTTGGGCTGTTGTTAGACCAATATGGAAGCATGTGGGGCTGCTGTTAGATCCACATAGAAGCATGTGGGGCTGCTGTTAGATCCATATGGAAGCATGTGGGGCTGTTAGACCAACATGGAAGCACGTGGGGCTGCTGTTAGATCTACATGGAAGCATGTGGGGCTGTTAGACCAACATGGAAGCATGTGGGGCTGCTGTTAGATCTACATGGAAGCATGTGGGGCTGTTAGACCAACATGGAAGCATGTGGGGCTGCTGATAGATCCACATGGAAGCATGTGGGGCTGTAAGACCAACATGGAAGCATGTGGGGCTGTTAGACCACCATGGAAGCACGTGGGGCTGTTAGACCAACATGGAAGCACGTGGGGCTGTTAGATCCACATGGAAGCATGTGGGGCTGTTAGACCAACATGGAAGCATGTGGGGCTGCTGTTAGATCTACATGGAAGCATGTGGGGCTGCTAGACCAACATGGAAGCATGTGGGGCTGCTGTTAGATCCACATGGAAGCATGTGGGGCTGTAAGGCCAACATGGAAGCATGTGGGGCTGTTAGACCACCATGGAAGCACGTGGGGCTGTTAGACCAACATGGAAGCACGTGGGGCTGTTAGATCCACATGGAAGCATGTGGGGCTGTTAGACCAACATGGAAGTATGTGGGGCTGTTAGACCACCATGGAAGCATGTGGGGCTGTTAGACCAACATGGAAGCATGTGGGGCTGTTAGACCAACATGGAAGCACGTGGGGCTGTTAGATCCACATGGAAGCATGTGGGGCTGTTAGACCAACATGGAAGCATGTGGGGCTGTTAGACCACCATGGAAACACGTGGGGCTGTTAGACCAACATGGAAGCATGTGGGGCTGTTAGACCACCATGGAAGCACGTGGGGCTGTTAGACCACCATGGAAGCACGTGGGGCTGTTAGACCACCATGGAAGCACGTGGGGCTGTTAGACCACCATGGAAGCACGTTGGGGCTGTTAGACCAACATGGAAGCACGTGGGGCTGTTAGACCACCATGGAAGCACGTGGGGCTGTTAGACCACCATGGAAGCACGTGGGGCTGTTAGACCAACATGGAAGCACGTGGGGCTGTTAGACCAACATGGAAGCATGTAGGGCTCTCATAAGATACGAACAAGTCAACAAATAAGGGAATGAGAGAGAAGATATGATAACCACTTACAAGTAAATATAACGATACAAAGAAGCAAACGAAGAGGACATCTTAATGTCAGGAATACGGTAAGCAAGAAGTAATGTTTTAGTATTGATAGACAATGTAAATAAAGATATAAGAACATACTTCTTGATCAATCTAGTGTATGGTGACTGGAGTGTAATCAGAGAAGTAGTAGTGCGCGACTACTAATAATTTTAAAAGTTAACGATAACTTTTTTTTTTTTTTTTTTTTTTATTCGCCGGTATTCTCCCGGCCCGGGTCTTTTCCAAGTAGTGGTGACCCGGCCTTGGCTCCCTATCTGGGGAGTGTCTCGAGACTTAAGTCTCCCATGGGAGGAGGTACAAGTACCTCCTCATCTTTGGGACCAAGTGTCCCTAGGCCTAGCCACATTCCCCGCCCTCACGGGGCTCGTAGGGAGAAGCTAGGCCTCTGGTCTGCCATCTACCCCGCCTCAAAGGGGCTTGAGGGGATGGCAGTCTTGTGAGCTGCAGATGGGTTAACGATAACTGTTTTACAAAGATGGGACGAGCATCAACTTTGAAAACTACAAATAGATATTAAAAAAAAAATCACACACACACACACATGATTACTACATACAAAATCCTAAGAGGAAGTGCTTGGAACAGACTGTTTTAATTTAAAGGAGCAGGCGTAAGTGAACACACTAGGAAGCTAAGCAAACAGATAAGCTACAGGGATGTAAAGAGCATTTATTTAGTCTCAGGGTGGTTGAAAAGTGGAATGACCTGGATGAGGCAGTGGTGGAGGCTAACTCAATAAACAGCTTCAAGAGTAGATATTTTAAAGTCTAAGACGCCATAAGTCAGTGATGCCGATCAAAGTAATCGAGGAGTAGGAGGCAAGGAGTTGGGTCTCGACCCCCGCAAACACAGTTAGGTGAGCACAACTCGGTGCGTACACACACATACACATTAACTTATACACTCTGTCAGCAAGAATTCAATTTCAATGAATATATACATATACAAACTCCAGAGATACAATTCTCTGTCTTCACAAGAGACATTCAGTTCCCTGCAACACCAACACCATCCACGTCCGACCATAAAAAAAACTTTATTAAAATTCTCCCTCAACCCCACTTCAATAAATGGTTACAAAAGCACAAAAAGTTTTAAATAATAAGATATCGTCCAAAAACAAAAGAGCAAAACAGGAGCTAAAAAAGAATACAAATGTGTCACAATACAAGGAATATCGAGGAGCCTTCATGAACCTTCAAAATTCTCAACCACTGAGGAAACAAAATTTAACCCAGGATAACCCAGCAAAGTTAGGTAGTAGTGAACTCAGATTAAGTTGTAATAAACAACTGTCAATGAATAAACAGAAGGGTGGACGAGGGTAGGGGCTCGAATCGAGTTTCGTAAACTGACAGTCCGACGCTCTACCGTCTAGACCTGCTAGTATTCTTTATTTCCAATTAAGTTCTCTTACCTTAGCCCAGGATACGACCCACAACAACTTACCAATACCCAGCGTATGTGAAGAGATTATATCTAGATCCGCCCGGGAATCGAGCACAGGTTCCTTTTGTAACAAGGTAAACAGTATACCACTGGGCTACAAGCACTCGGAAAGTATTAAAAAACATTCTAAACAGTATACCACTGGGCTACAAGCACTCGGGAAATATTAAAAAACATTCTAAACAGTATACCACTGGGCTACAAGCACTCGGGAAGTATTAAAAACATTCTAAACAGTATACCACTGGGCTACAAGCACTCGGGAAATATTAAAAAACATTCTAAACAGTATACCACTGGGCTACAAGCACTCGGGAAGTATTAAAAAACATTCGTAATACACTTCCTGGTAGTCATGCAAGGCCTCTTCAAAGCAGTAAAAACAAAACTGTGAATGCAGTACAAGACTTGTAAGTTGTAAAACTGTCTTATGTCAGGAATGTATAAAATATAATATGACCTCTTGAAAGTCGTACACACACTCCAGGAAATAGCACAAGCTTCTTATAAGACGGTCAAGACCTTTTGGAGTCTTATAAAAGTCTTGTAAGAAGCACAGAGGTCCCTCTAACCCCATGAGCCTCTATCACGACGCTTAGACTTCGCAGAAATAGTGTAAAGCCCCAAGGAAGATATTCTGTAAACAGCATAAACTTACTGTAAGAAATTGAAAACCTAGAACAGCATAAGCTTATCTTGAGACATTTAAAACATGGAACAGCATAAGCTTATTATGAGACGTTTAAAACCTGGAACATCATAAGCTTCTTGTGAGACGTTTAAAACCTGGAACAGCATAAGCTTGAAAGACGTTTAAAACCTGAAAGAACATAAGCTTTTTGTAAGACGCTCTAGAACTTCTGGAACAGCAAAACAGTCTTATGCTTCTTGCATAAGACTATCTGGAAATAGCAAAACCCTCCTGTGAGACGTTCAAGACCTTCTCCGACAACAAGGTTTTTGCAAGAAGCATAAAACCTTCTGGAAACAGCATAAGCCTCTTGCAAGAATCTCAAGACTTCTGGAAACAGCGTAAGCCTCTTGCAAAAAGTTCAAGACTTTCTGGAAACAGCATAAGCCTCTTGCAAGAAGCTCAAGACTTTCTGGAAACAGCATAAGCCTCTTGCAAGAAGCTCAAGACTTCCTGGAAACAGCATAAGCCTCTTGCAAGAAGCTCAAGACTTCCTGGAAACAGCATAAGCCTCTTGCAAGAAGCTCAAGACTTTCTGGAAACAGCATAAGCCTCTTGCAAGAAGCTCAAGACTTCCTGGAAACAGCATAAGCCTCTTGCAAGAAGCTCAAGCCTTCCTGGAAACAGCATAAGCCTCTTGCAAGAAGCTCAAGACTTCCTGGAAACAGCATAAGCCTCCTGCAAGAAGCTCAAGACTTTCTGGAAACAGCATAAGCCTCTTTCAAGATGCTGAAGATCTTCTGCAAGAAAGATAAGCCTTTTGCAAGATGCACCAGACTTTCAAAAAACAGCAAAGCTTCTTGTACGAAGCTTAGGACGCTTGGAAGAGGCACAAAACGTTCGAGAAGTTGCACAAGACCTTCCAGAAGTTGCACAACACTTTTTGGAAACAACATAAGCCTCTTGGAAGGCGCTCAAGACCTCTGGAAGTCGTAATAGTGTTGAGTATCAGCGAGGCTTTCTGTCGAGACACTTTATCTGCGCCGAGACCCACTCAAGGCAATAGACTCAGCCCTAACACAATCTTGCACAAGCAGTAAAAAAACTAATAGAGCATGTTGCTGATAAAGTTTCCTCGTTGTGTGAACAAGGGACACTGGGAATGGTGCCTCGGTTTGCACTGCTCGCGTAAGATCAGGGAAAGGGGGGATGAAGGGGGGGCGGAAGAGAGAGAGGGAAGGCACTGTCATGGGATGCTGTCCGTGAAGAGGTTGTCCTTACCGAAATAGATCAAAAGGGGTCACTCGTTTTCATCCCCTTCGTGATCTCAGAGAAAGTGTGTGATCTTCCAGCAAAATGGGCTGCAGGAACAGTGACTTCCAGCGGGACAAATAATTTTCAACACACCGCTTTTACTGCAAAAAAAAAAAAATAGTTTTCAAACACATCCCTTCTTACTGCCAAAATATAAATGGTTTTGAAGCACGTCGCTTCTTACTGCCAAAATATAAATGGTTTTGAAGCACGTCGCTTCTTACTGCCAAAATATAAATGGTTTTGAAGCACGTCGCTTCTTACTGCCAAAATATAAATGGTTTTGAAGCACGTCGCTTCTTACTGCCAAAATATAAATGGTTTTGAAGCACGTCGCTTCTTACCGCCAAAATATAAATGGTTTTGAAGCACGTCGCTTCTTACTGCCAAAATATAAATGGTTTTGAAGCACGTCGCTTCTTACTGCCAAAATATAAATGGTTTTGAAGCACGTCGCTTCTTACTGCCAAAATATAAATGGTTTTGAAGCACGTCGCTTCTTACCGCCAAAATATAAATGGTTTTGAAGCACGTCGCTTCTTACCGCCAAAATATAAATGGTTTTGAAGCACGTCGCTTCTTACTGCCAAAATATAAATGGTTTTGAAGCACGTCGCTTCTTACTGCCAAAATATAAATGATTTTGAAGCACGTCGCTTCTTACTGCCAAAATATAAATGGTTTTGAAGCACGTCGCTTCTTACTGCCAAAATATAAATGGTTTTGAAGCACGTCGCTTCTTACTGCCAAAATATAAATGGTTTTGAAGCACGTCGCTTCTTACTGCCAAAATATAAATGGTTTTGAAGCACGTCGCTTCTTACCGCCAAAATATAAATGGTTTTGAAGCACGTCGCTTCTTACTGCTAAAATATAAATGGTTTTGAAGCACGTCGCTTCTTACCGCCAAAATATAAATGGTTTTGAAGCACGTCGCTTCTTACTGCTAAAATATAAATGGTTTTGAAGCACGTCGCTTCTTACTGCCAAAATATAAATGGTTTTTAAACAATATAAAAATGGTTTTGAAAGAAAATAAAAATAACTTTTAAAAAAATTATTTTGAAACAAAAATAATAATACTTTTGAAACTGAACATATAAATGGCTTCGAAACAAAATAAAAATTACTTCGAAATAAAATAAAAATGGTTTTGAAACAAAATAAAAATTACTTCGAAACAAAATAAAAATGGTTCTGAAACAAAATAAAAATGGCTTTAAAACGCAAAGTATAAATGGTTTTGCAACAAAATAAAAATAGTTTTGCAACTCGTCGCTTCTTGCCGAAGATCGCTTAACGTGTTATTTTTACCGATAAAAAAGCACACTGACACACGCCGTTTTGTTACGTCGTGCATCAAAACGATGTTTACCATTGAAAAAAAACACCAAGGAACATCAGATTCGTCCAAGGTGAAGGTTGATCGCAATACTGTGAAAGATGGGAACAGCCACTTGTTAAATACCCACAGCATAGAGGAGAACAGAGCATTCGCGAATCGAACGATCACTCGTGTAGCTCTGATTGTGTAAGATCATGCTGGATGGTCGCGTAAGATTATGCTGGATGATGGCATAAGATTATGCTGGATGATTCCGTAAGTTCATGCTGGATGATGGTGTAAGATCATATTGGATGGTTGCGTAAGATTATGCAGAATGATCGCGTAAGATCGTTACTATCGAGAACAATATATCGTCAGGGTCGTCGCCTGTCGATGGAAGATCTTCCGGAGTCGATCTTGCTCATTAAGAGCAAGAGAGAGAAAGAGAGAGAGAGAGAGAGAGAGAGAGAGAGAGAGAGAGAGAGAGAGAGAGAGAGAGAGAGAGAGAGAGAGAGAGAGTAATATCCGACTACACCCGGGTTATAAAGACCTTGCAGAACCCGTAATAAAGCAAGCTAACTTACGGCCAACAGTACCCAAACTGGTTCCTCTGGCCCAACCGGGTACCGGTGAGCTCCCCACAGCTGAGCCCCAGCCCCAGCCCCTCCTCCACTCTTCCTCCTGCAAGATCCTCCCGCCTTGAGGGAATCTTTGCCACGTTATTACGTATAATTAGACAGCAATTTGAGTGGAGCTTATGCATTCCTAATGTAAGCAAATGAGGTGGAGTGCGCACAAATAGCCCAGATGTGAAGAGCATGACCCTACGGCCAGCTCAAACGCTGCCACACCAACATTTCTAACATTCACCTGATCACTAGTGTCGGAAAACGCCAGACAAATTGCTCAGTGTAGCCTCCCCTACTCTGCTCCCTCGCTGTTGCAAAGTATTGATAACATTGCTTGCTTAATGCCCACGGCGACACAATTTATACGCCTAGAAATTATAGTTTTGAGGGATAATTCGGCAGCGCAGAGCATATTTTAACATGAATTCGTTAGTAATGTTGAAATATGGGCGACAATTTTTAAGGAGGACGATAAAGCCTCCGTAATATAACTTGTTTAATATCCACAGCCTGCATATTTATACCGGCAATAATTGCCAACGCTCGTAAGGCGGTAGCCAACACGTTAACTTTTTTCCTCAAGCCATACAACGAAAATTTGAAAAATGGAAAAGAAATTTGAAAGATGAGAGGAACATAACTCCTGATAAAACTTAAGATTATTGTGCGAACGGGAACATAATACATATCATATTTCATTTACATACATACATATATATGTGTGTGTGTGTGTGTGTGTGTGTGTGTGTGTGTGTGTGTGTGTGTGTGAAATTTTCATTTTCGAGACAAAATAGTTGAAGATAAAACTGCACATTCAGTCATCTCTCTCGGGCATTAACAACCACTCAATCATCAACCACTCATAACTACCTCATAATCAACCAATCACTGACCCACCCACAACCAATCATTGATCCACCTATAACCAATCTCTGACCCACCCATAACCAATCACTGACCCACCCACAACCAATCTGACCCACCCATAACCAATCACGGACCCACCCATAACCAATCACTGACCCACGCACAACCAATCACTGACCCACCCACAACCAATCACTGACCCACCCAAAACCAATCTCTGACCCACCCACAACCAATCTGACCCACCTACAACCAATCTCTGACCCACCCACAACCAATCACTGACCCACCCACAACCAATCACTGACCCACCCACAACCAATCAATAACTAACCCATCCATAATCCATCAAAGACCCACCCACAACCCCCGCAATCATTAAATTACCCACAACCAACCAATCATAAACCCACCCACCACCTCACCAGCACATCAATAACCCCCCCTCCTCCCTACAACCTCACACAACCCAGGTCATACATACAACTCAGTTCTTATTACAGTAAACTCCATTAAGCTTGTCTATACAGTGTAATATTTTTTCCAAATACAACTGAAAAATGAAATGCAAAATTAAACGGCACGTAGCTATATTATGAATGCATTATTCTATCGCATTTACAAAAACTCGCTCTATAAAGAAGAGCTGAGGAGCTCTATAAGAGAGCTCACACTTAATTCTATTTTAATTGTATTTAAGAGGAGGCACTAAACTCGCATGGGGTACACAGCGCCTGAAGAATGCGGGGTAATCAGACTCGATCCAAGGACAGTTGTACTTCCTTGAAGGAACTGGATGAGCAGCAACCTCCACGTGCTGAGTGCTGCATGTGTTGGATGACCACGTGCTGAGTGCTGCATGTGTTGGATGACCACGTGCTGAGTGCTGCATGTGTTGGATGACCACGTGCTGAGTGCTGCATGTGTTGGATGACCACGTGCTGAGTGCTGCATGTGTTGGATGACCACGTGCTGAGTGCTGCATGTGTTGGATGACCACGTGCTGAGTGCTGCATGTGTTGGATGACCACGTGCCGAGTGCTGCATGTGTTGGATGACCACGTGCTGAGTGCTGCATGTGTTGGATGACCACATGCTGAGTGCTGCATGTTGTTAGGTAAGACACATATGCAACAGTTAGGTATCTTTATTTCGAAACGTTTCGCCTACACAGTAGGCTTCTTCAGTCGAGTACAGAAAAGTTGATAGAAGCAGAAGAGACTTGAAGACGATGTAATCAGTCCATCACCCTTAAAGTTTTGAGGTGGTCAGTCCCTCAGTCTGGAGAAGAGCACTGTTCCGTAGTCTGAAACAATATGGAGTTGAAGTGACAGGATGGAGCCTTATATAGCGCCAGGAGGTGAGACGTAGGTCACTTTGGGAGGTCAGGTCCCTCTCAAATCCAGCCGTTCTCACTAGTAGAGGTTGTCGAAGTTGATTTCAGGTCTGTACGAAGATACCCTTGTGTTGCAGTGTCTGACAGATTGAACATTAAAATGGTATAAAATACCGACAGGTTGTTAGGTAAGACATATATGCAACAGTTAGGTATCTTTATTTCGAAACGTTTCGCCTACACAGTAGGCTTCTTCAGTCGAGTACAGAAAAGTTGATAGAAGCAGAAGAGACTTGAAGACGATGTAATCAGTCCATCACCCTTAAAGTTTTGAGGTGGTCAGTCCCTCAGTCTGGAGAAGAGCACTGTTCCGTAGTCTGAAACAATATGGAGTTGAAGTGACAGGATAGAGCCTTATATAGCGCCAGGAGGTGAGACGTAGGTCACTTTGGGAGGTCAGGTCCCTCTCAAATCCAGCCGTTCTCACTAGTAGAGGTTGTCGAAGTTGATTTCAGGTCTGTACGAAGATACCCTTGTGTTGCAGTGTCTGACAGATTGAACATTAAAATGGTATAAAATACCGACAGGTTGTTAGGTAAGACACATATTGTGCAAGAAAGGTATAAAATACCGACAATATGAAAGTTAAGACACATGTGCAACATCCGGATATCTTTATTGTAGACGTTTCGCCATCCAGTGGCTTTATCAATACAGATTCTAGGACATAATAGGAAGACAGTAGAACTATATACAAAAGATGAGGTAATCAGTCCCTCGGCCTTGGAGTTAGTGTTCACAGCATCGTGGTGGAGGAGAATCTGGAGCAAAGGCAAGAAGACTGGCGGTTATATAGGCGTCAGTGGATAGGGACGGGCAGCAGACGAGGGCATAGTCACTGGCAGGCGGGATTCCCCAGTGGAAGTAGGTCCTTCCCAAAGAGATGGGTTAGTTGCAGCAGCCGTGAAGAAGGTCTTGTAGATGTCCTCTGAACCAAGATTCCATGATGTTGCAGTGTCTGACAAGTTGTGCAAGAAAGGTATAAAATACCGACAATATGAAAGTTAGGACACATGTGCAACATCCGGATATCTTTATTGTAGACGTTTCGCCATCCAGTGACTATCAATACAGATTCTAGGACATAATAGGAAGACAGTAGAACTATATACAAAAGATGAGGTAATCAGTCCCTCGGCCTTGGAGTTAGTGTTCACAGCATCGTGGTGGAGGAGAATCTGGAGCAAAGGTAAGAAGACTGGCGGTTATATGGCGGTTATATGTCCTAGAATCTGTATTGATAAAGCCACTGGATGGCGAAACGTCTACAATAAAGATATCCGGATGTTGCACATGTGTCTTAAGACACATATGCAACAGTTAGGTATCTTTATTTCGAAACGTTTCGCCTACACAGTAGGCTTCTTCAGTCGAGTACAGAAAAGTTGATAGAAGCAGAAGAGACTTGAAGACGATGTAATCAGTCCATCACCCTTAAAGTTTTGAGGTGGTCTATCAACTTTTCTGTACTCGACTGAAGAAGCCTACTGTGTAGGCGAAACGTTTCGAAATAAAGATACCTAACTATTGCATATGTGTCTTACCTAACAACCTGTCGGTATTTTATACCATTTTAATGTTCAATCTGTCAGACACTGCAACACAAGGGTATCTTCGTACAGACCTGAAATCAACTTCGACAACCTCTACTAGTGAGAACGGCTGGATTTGAGAGGGACCTGACCACCCAAAGTGACCTACGTCTCACCTCCTGGCGCTATATAAGGCTCCATCCTGTCACTTCAACTCCATATTGTTTCAGACTACGGAACAATGCTCTTCTCCAGACTGAGGGACTGACTACCTCAAAACTTTAAGGGTGATGGACTGATTACATCGTCTTCAAGTCTCTTCTGCTTCTATCAACTTTTCTGTACTCGACTGAAGAAGCCTACTGTGTAGGCGAAACGTTTCGAAATAAAGATACCTAACTGTTGCATATGTGTCTTACCTAACAACCTGTCGGTATTTTATACCATTTTAATGTTCAGTGCTGCATGTGTTGGATGACCAAGTGCTGAGTGCTGCATGTATTGGATGACCACGTACTGAGTGCTGCATGTTTTGGATGACCACGTGCTGAGTGCTGCATGTGTTGGATGACCACGTGCTGAGTGCTGCATGTGTTGGATGACCACGTACTGAGTGCTGCATGTTTTGGATGACCACGTGCTGAGTGCTGCATGTGTTGGATGACCACGTGCTGAGTGCTGCATGTGTTGGATGACCAAGTGCTGAGTGCTGCATGTGTTGGATGACCAAGTGCTGAGTGCTGCATGTGTTGGATGACCAAGTGCTGAGTGCTGCATGTGTTGGATGACCACATGCTGAGTGCTGCATGTGTTGGATGACCATGTGCTGAGTGCTGCATGTGTTGGATGACCACGTGCTGAGTGCTGCATGACCACGTGCTGCATATGTTGGATGACCACGTGCTGAGTGATG
>NC_091367.1:10637108-10674608 GCF_038502225.1 Cherax quadricarinatus
TCTTGGCGCGTAGAACTTCTACGAGGACTAACATACACTTTATACTTCACTACAACATTCACTAACATTGTTACTATGGCACTTCACTACAACATTCACTAACATTGTTACTATGGCACTTCACTACAACATACACTAACATTGTTACTATGGCACTTCACTACAACATACACTAACATTGTTACTATGGCACTTCAGCGCAACATACACTAACATTGTTACTATGGCACTTCACTACAACATACACTAACATTGTTACTATGGCACTTTAGTGCAACATACACTAACATTGTTACTATGGCACTTCACTACAACATACACTAACATTGTTACTATGGCACTTCACTACAACATACACTAACATTGTTACTATGGCACTTCACTACAACATACACTAACATTGTTACTATGGCACTTCAGCGCAACATACACTAACATTGTTACTATGGCACTTCAGCGCAACATACACTAACATTGTTACTATGGCACTTCACTACAACATACACTAACATTGTTACTATGGCACTTCAGCGCAACATACACTAACATTGTTACTATGGCACTTCAGCGCAACATACACTAACATTGTTACTATGGCACTTTAGTGCAACATACACTAACATTGTTACTATGGCACTTCAGCGCAACATACACTAACATTGTTACTATGGCACTTTAGTGCAACATACACTAACATTGTTACTATGGCACTTCACTACAACATACACTAACATTGTTACTATGGCACTTCAGTGCAACATACACTAACATTGTTACTATGGCACTTTAGTGCAACATACACTAACATTGTTACTATGGCACTTTAGTGCAACATACACTAACATTGTTACTATGGCACTTTAGTGCAACATACACTAACATTGTTACTATGGCACTTCAGCGCAACATACACTAACATTGTTACTATGGCACTTCAGTGCAACATACACTAACATTGTTACTATGGCACTTTAGTGCAACATACACTAACATTGTTACTATGGCACTTCAGCGCAACATACACTAACATTGTTACTATGGCACTTCAGCGCAACATACACTAACATTGTTACTATGGCACTTCAGTGGAACATACACTAACATTGTTACTATGGCACTTCAGTGCAACATACACTAACATTGTTACTATGGCACTTTAGTGCAACATACACTAACATTGTTACTATGGCACTTCACTACAACATTCACTAACATTGTTACTATGGCACTTCAGCGCAACATACACTAACATTGTTACTATGGCACTTTAGTGCAACATACACTAACATTGTTACTATGGCACTTCAGCGCAATATACACTAACATTGTTACTATGGCACTTCAGCGCAACATACACTAACATTGTTACTATGGCACTTCAGCGCAACATACACTAACATTGTTACTATGGCACTTCAGCGCAACATACACTAACATTGTTACTATGGCACTTCAGCGCAACATACACTAACATTGTTACTATGGCACTTCAGCGCAACATACACTAACATTGTTACTATGGCACTTCAGCGCAACATACACTAACATTGTTACTATGGCACTTCAGTGCAATATACACTAACATTGTTACTGTGGCACTTTACTACAACATTCACCTCAGTTACATTAATGGGGAAGTGGTTAACCCGTAGGAGTCGTACAGCGGCTGGGGAATGGGAGGTAATGAGGTATAATCTTAGGAAGGGAAGAGCCAATTCCATACATCGGAATCCGCCATACTTTATTCTGTGCACAATATTGTGCGGAGTGCACTACAGAAGCTCGGTACTGCGTGTACTACAAAAACCTCACTACGGTGCACAAGAAAAGCCTGCTACAGTGTACTTCAAAAGCTCACTACAGAGTGCATTATAAAATCTCACTACAATGCACTACAAAATCTCACTACAGATCACTGCAAAATGTCGCTACAGAGTGCACTACAAAAGATCGTTATAGAATGCACTACAAAAGTTTACTACAAAGTACACAATAAAAGCTCAATATTGAATGCACCTTAAAAGCTCACTACATAGTGAACTACAAAAGCTCACTATAGAGCGCACCTCAAAGTCTGACTACACAATATAATCAGCACTATAAACAACCACACAACAAACATCTTATGTACAACTCACTCGCAACTTGATTTACGTATCAACTGTACATTATTTTACTATTCTTTTTTATGATTACTAAAAATAACAAGTATAACTTTAACCACAAGTACTAATAACTGTTAAACCAGAGGTCACTTTAAACAATGATACCAGCCCTGTTAAGCCAGTGGTTACTTTAAAGAATGATACCAGCACTGTTAAGCCAGTGGTTACTTTAAAGAATGATACCAGCACTGTTAAGCCATTGGTTACTTTAAAGAATGATACCAGCCCTGTTAAGCCAGTGGTTACTTTAAAGAATGATACCATCACTGTTAAGCCATTGGTTACTTTAAAGAATGATACCAGCACTGTTAAGCCATTGGTTACTTTAAACAATGATACCAGCCCTGTTAAGCCAGAGGTTACTTTAAAGAATGATACCAGCACTGTTAAGCCAGAGGTTACTTTAAAGAATGATACCAGCACTGTTAAGCCATTGGTTACTTTAAAGAATGATACCAGCACTGTTAAGCCAGAGGTTACTTTAAAGAATGATACCAGCACTGTTAAGCCATTGGTTACCTTAAAGAATGATACCAGCACTGTTAAGCCATTGGTTACTTTAAAGAATGATACCAGCACTGTTAAGCCATTGGTTACTTTAAAGAATGATACCAGTACTGTTAAGCCATTGGTTACCTTAAAGAATGATACCAGCACTGTTAAGCCATTGGTTACTTTAAAGAATGATACCAGCACTGTTAAGCCATTGGTTACTTTAAAGAATGATACCAGCACTGTTAAGCCAGTGGTTACTTTAAACAACGATACCCAACACTGCAAAGCCAGTGGTTACTTTGAACAATGATAATCAGCACTGTTAAAGCCAGTGGTTGCCTAATTACTGATGCCCGCCACCAGTACGACAGCGGCTACTGAACAGGTCATCAACTACCGAACAAGTCATCACTTGCTGAGCAAGTCATCTTAAAAAGACCACGTCAGGAGACAGTTTCCAGATCCCTGACGACTGAATCATTGCCTACACTACCTGGTAGTCAGTACCAGAGAGTATCATTGTCGCCCTACCAAAGTCTCCCTCCTTCCTAGCTTTATGTAAGAGATCTATCCTGTGTGACGGAAGACGACAGGGAAAACATAGCTAACTTTCATTTCCACTATGTAACTATTACATAAAAAAGTACAGCAGCACACTACAGAAGTGCCCAAGTTTGTCTGATAAAAGTCAATGTCAAAGTGGCGCTCGGCCCACCAATTGCTTAATTGCTTTATATATCTCTATGAGCAAAATAACCAGAGAAAAAATAATCAAATTCCAAGCGATTTCGTGATTTCTCACATTATCAAAGAATAGTCAAAATAATGGAAACACGGAGACTTATAAGGCTGAGATTTCACCTCACTCAGAAATTACGAAAGCGCTTGGAATTTCACTATTTTTTCGCTATGGTTATTTTGTATATTCTGATATCGCCTGTTGACTGTTATTTTATTGCATATTTCTATGTATATATATATTTATGAATATATATTTCTTTGTATAAAAAGGCTTCACGGAAGAATATTTGGATTTCTTCCTAAAGCCGTTTGAATATTCCACTTCCCCTACCACCCCATCTTTTCATTCTTTTTTACCAATAGGTATATTTTATTAGATAATATGGTACAAAAGGTTTGCATATATATATATACATTTATCCGTTGAAAATTGTTAGCTTTCATATCTATCAACCCCAATGGAAATAAGTTAAAGGACCCTAATGCAAATAAGTCACTTTGTCTGACTTTTTGGGTTATCCCAGGTTCTCTACACATATGCTGCTATGTATGATAATCTATGGAACTGTATTTGTGTATACCTGAAAACACTTATTTACTAAGTCTGATCGTAAAAGAACTGGTTACACTTCATTCAGCGGTTACTACCACCATTCTTTAGTTACTACCACCATTCTTAAGATATATACATTATATATATATATGTATGTATGTATATATATATATATGTATGTATATATATATATGTATATATATATGTATGTAGAAGAAGAAGATTTCGTTCGGATTTTTAACCCTGGAGGGTTAGCCACCCAGGATAACCCAAGAAAGTCAGTGCGTCATCGAGGACTGTCTAACTTATTTCCATTGGGGTCCTCAATCTTGTCCCCCAGGATGCGACCCACACCAGTCGACTAACACCCAGGTACCTATTTGATGCTAGGTGAACAGGACAACAGGTGTAAGGAAACGTGTCGAAATGTTTCCACCCGCCGGGAATCGAACCCGGGCCCTCTGTGTGTGAAGCGGGAGCTTTAGCCACCAGGCTATATATATATTTATGTGTATATATATTTCCTTGTATATTTCTGTACAAGAATGGTATGCAATACCGACAAGATGATATTTAGACACATGTGCAACATCTGGGTATCTTTATTGTAGACGTTTCGCCATCCAGTGGCTTTATCAATACAAATTCTTGGGCATAATTTAAAGACAGTAGAACTATATACAGAAGATGAGGTAATTAATTCCTCATCTTCTGTATATATATTATGTATAAATTCAAGATATTTTGTAAATTAACATGGTTGGTAAACTTTTAATTTTCCACCGAAATTAATTTGTCACTTTGCTAAAATTATCATAATATAACTTAATACTATCCAACCTATTTTAGTTCAGCCTAAATTTATATAAAATTATTTTACATTAATAATATATATTTATTTCGTGATGCTCAGACTGATTTTCGTGAAGTTATTATAATAATAAATATATATTCATCTTTTCTGGCAAAATGATCATGGTTTTACAATCCAAATCAGGAAGTTGAATGTAAAAAACTCAACAGAGGGTTTAATTGCCGTTCTAGGGTTTTAAGTAGTGTTAATATTAGTGTCTAGGTGAATTGTAGCCTTGACCCGTAAACGGTCCAAACGTATATATACGTTTTTTCAACATTTGAAAGTATGTAAAAAAGTAGATCGTCTTTTTGTTTTTGTTTTTTACATTTGAAAATGTGTAAAAAACTTTGATCTACTTTTCTTTTGTTATATTTGAAAATATGTAAAAAAAACGTAGATCTACTTTTGTAGCACTACACATGTGAACGTAGATCTGCTTGGACCGTTTACGGGTTAATAACCACGGTGCAGTGGATGAAACAATTGAATGGGACAAGGCAATGAGAGCATAAAAGGGGAAGACATTTCACTGCCCCGGTGATCACAGTGACTTACACCACACTACACAACAGTTCACTATACCTACCAGTCATCAACTGCTGCAGATAACCAAGACAGGCCAATTAAAGACTCCTGACCTGCGTCTCTATGCAACGAGAAGGTCATGACTAACTTTGCATAACTGTAGGAAAGGCTAACAGGAACATATTAAACAGCTGTAAGTACTCGTGTTGCCCATCAGTTTTACATAAATAATATATAAAGTCAAAATATTACTGCGACGTGCCCCGCCCGCTACTTGTAAATCACTGTTTTTTGCATATTCAGGAGAAGCAAATTGGTGAGTAGTATATGGAGGAAGATTCACGGAAACACTTCACTGGCCTCACACACACGTCTCGTAAAGTCTCTCTCTCATACACACAAGGTCCCAGGACCGAAACGTTTTCTAATATGCCCTAGTGTGTGCTTACGTGTCTTTCTAAATCAATCTGTCGGTATCTATTACCAAGATTTATACCACACACACACACACAGTTTCGCCCAGGTGCTTAAACTATCCTATCCACAGATCATATCCCACACAAGTGCTCAGATTCCCCTCATTTGCTCGATCCTTCTCCTTCAAGAATTCAAATTGCAAACAGGCGCTCGAAACCATCCCTCACATGGGCTCACAAATCACACTGGTGCTCAAACCTCTTCCAAGGGTTCGAATTTCACAGAGGTACTCAAATCATCCCTTCCAGAGCCTGATATTTCAAACGGGTGCTCAAACCATTCATCGCAGGTACATACACACCCACAGGGGGCTCAAATTCCACACGTGTGTTCGAACCATCCCTCCGAGGCGCTTACAACATCGCCCGAGCTCAAAGGTGCTCACACGATGGTGTGAGAGACAACAGCAGGTAACCCACCCTATCTTCCCTACCTCAGTCCCGGAGGTAATTACCCCAACCCTCACCCCTACCAACTCTATACCAATTCTACCCCTCTTGGTAATATTGCCCCGCCAACACTACCCCCTCCCCCTCCAACCAGCACCACAACCCCCGCAACCCAGCACCTACCACCACCTTCAAGACCAACCCGTTCATTACCCTCAACTTGGGATACTCTGAAGAGTCTGCTCGGATAGTTGGTGATCCAACAGATGCCATGAACTTTGAGGATAGTGAACATACTGTGTCGACCAACTCAACAACACCTGTGTCAGAAGACAGGTGTTGGAGAAACAGTATTCCCAGAGACAAGGATAAATTCAACGTATATTTTATTATAAGGAACATTTGTAAACTAAATTCGCTTTAACACAAAAAATACCAATAATAATAAAAACAAAAAGAATTATAAAAAATAACGAAAGAGGGGAAAAGATGACCAGAAGAGAAGAGGAAGATGGAGAATTAGAAAATGAAGAAACGATGAAGGAAAAAAGAAAATAAGAGGGATGCGAGACAGAAACCACAAACACTAATCACACCCCCACAACAAGACCGCCCACAAACACTAATCACACTCCCACAACAAGACCGCCCACAAAGACTAATCACACCCCCACAACAAGACCGCCCACAAAGACTAATCACACCCCCACAAAACAGCCCACAAACATTACTCACGCCCCCACAACAAAAGCCGCCCACAAAGACAAATCACACCCCCACAACAAGAGCCACCCACAAACATTACTCACACCACAACAAAAGCCGCCCACAAAGACTAATCACACCCCCACAACAACACCGCCCACAAAGACTAATCACACTCCCACAACAAGAGCCACCCACAAACATTACTCACACCCCCACAACAAAATCCGCCCACAAAGACTAATTACACCCCCACAAGAGCCGCCCACAAACACTAAGCACACCCCCACAACAAGAGCCGCCCACAAACACTAATAACACCCCCACAACAAGAGCCACCCACAAACACTAATCACCCCCACAACAAGAGCCGCCCACAAACACTAAGCACACCCCCACAACAAGAGCCGCCCACAAACACTAATAACACCCCCACAACAAGAGGTGCCCACAAACACTACTCACCCCCACAACAAGAGCCACCCACAAACACTACTCACACTCCCACAACAAGAGCAGCCCATAAACACTAATCACACCCCCACAACAAGAGCCACCCACAAACACTAATCACACCCCCACAACAAGAGCCACCCACAAATACTAATCACACCCCCACAACAAGAGCCACCCACAAACACTACTCACACCCCCACAACAAGAGCCACCCACAAACACTACTCACCCCCACAACAAGAGCCGCCCACAAACACTACTCACACCCCCAGAACAAGAGCCGCTCACAAGCACTAATCACACCCCCACAACAAGAGCCACCCACAAACACTACTCACACCCCCACAACAAGAGCCACCCACAAACACTACTCACCCCCACAACAAGAGCCGCCCACAAACACTACTCACACCCCCACAACAAGAGCCGCTCACAAGCACTAATCACACCCCCACAACAAGAGCCGCCCACAAACACTACTCACACCCCCACAACAAGAGCCGCCCACAAACACTACTCACACCCCCACAACAAGAGCCGCTCACAAGCACTAATCACACCCCCACAACAAGAGCCACCCACAAACACTAATCACAAGGTGCTCATTAGGAGTGACAAAGTCAACATGTGCTGGGGGGCAGCAGCGGGTGCCAGGTGATGAGTAGTGAGTTCCACTACAAAATGCATGTTATATACGCTAATTAACCAAACTCTGCCATAATTATCACCGCCATCATTACCATTCGTTATCATTATCTCACTTTCATGTTAATTATTAAAATGCCTGTAATTACATATAAATTGTATCTTTGCATCGCATTAATAGGCCTTATATAGTCATTTGGTGTAAAAATTATCCGAATTTATGAAGAACACTGAAGTGGCAAATTACCATGGAAGCTCCACAACAACTTTACTCTACCGCTTATTTAAGTCATTTAAATACACAAAAAATAATAACTTAATTTTCAAATCTGTATATGTATATATATATAATTGTAACCACGAACAAGTGGTATTTAATCAATAACAACACTGATAGCTGGGGGGATCGAACCGTTGTTGTTTTAGCCCGCCTCATAATAGTGAGCGAAAATTCACAACGCTCTAACCCACTGGGCTAGGATAGGCTTGCTTCAAGTTGCGAGGCTCAAGTTGTTTGTAAAATTGTATGGTCCAGTGGGTTAGAGCGTCGTGAATTTTCGCTCACCATGAGGCAGGCTAAAACAACATAAGTTACAGTGAAATTTGAAAAATATGAAGGAGACCCACAAATTGTAGAAGAAATTTTTATTAAGGCTACTTTTCACTTTATATATAGAGCTTATTTCTAAAACAGTTTGTTCTATCTTCATATTTGTCGACAAGCAGTGTTGTAGTGAGTCTGCACCAAGTTTGACAGTTTTAACTTCCTTATTGAGTACACAATTTTAACTGCCTTACTGAGTACACAGTTTTAACTTCCTTGTTGAATGTATAGTTTCAACTTCCTTGTTGGGTGTACAGTTAAATGCCTTGCTGAGTGCACAGTTTTAACTTCCTTGTTGAATGTATAGTTTCAACTTCCTTGTTGGGTGTACAGTTAAATGCCTTGCTGAGTGCACAGTTTTAACTTCCTTGTTGAATGTACAGTTTCAACTTCCTTGTTGGGTGTACAGTTAAATGCCTTGCTGAGTGCACAGTTTTAACTAGGACACTTTCAAAGATATATATATTTATACGTTTTACAGAGAAAGATAATCAATTAACTAATTTTATTTTCTCTTGATTGTTAATATGTGCGTGTGCGTGCGCGTGGTGTGCGTGCGTGCGTGTGTGTGTGTGTGTGTGTGTGTGTGTGTGTGTGTGTGTGTGTGTGTGTGTGTGTGTGTGTGTGTGTGTGTGTGTGTGTGTGTGTGTGTGTGTGTGTGTGTGTGTAACTACAGAATCATGGCTAAGCTCACACAGTGTCCTATCATCATAAATATTTCCATCCCATATTTACTTACGTTTTCACTGAGTGTAACATTTACAACCTCCTGTCATGTCACAGAGTATCTTGCCTTCACATTCCATGATAAAGAAATACTTAGAAACATGTACCTTCTTTTACAATTTTAATACCTGTGTTGGAATTTTGCCCCCTAGGCAACATGCTCAGCACTACACTATACATGTTATTTTGCGTATTGACGAATACCATATAATTTTATATATTTGCTTTAATTTTGAAATAAATAAGACGTTTTCTCAAATTGTGTACAATAGCAAAATTTACCAAAAGTCTTTGTTTTGATATTAAAGATGGAATGTACTGTAGTGTGTGCAGCTGTGTTGGTGAGCTAGATCATCGTGCGAGTGAGCCGACATATCAGTACTCCAGGCAGTATGAACGTCAGTGTGTGATCAACTTCCAGAATGACAATCACTGCAATAATGACCATGCAAGCCAGAGAGTTACTGAAGCTAATAAATATAAGTTTTGCCGTTCAACTAGGAATTAAGTTAGGAAGTTTAAATAATTCACCGTCAGAAGTTTTACCTTTAAAATTAGAGTAATTTAATTATATACCAGTCCTACTGTGACCTGAACCTATTAAATTATATACCAGTCCTACTGTGACCTGAACCTATTAAATTATATACCAGTCCTACTGTGACCCAGTCCTACTGTGACCTGAACCTATTAATTATATACCAGTCCTACTGTGACCTGAACCTATTAATTATATACCAGTCCTACTGTGACCTGAACCTAATTAAACAATTTGTTTGTGATGTATTATTTCACATACCTTTTTTAGAGACTAGACACACTTAATACCTCCTCCTTTAATTCATTCCATTGGTTTACCATTCTGTTTACGAAGAAAAATGTTCTTGAATCCCTTTGGCTCCATAATTTTCTCGGTTTACAACTGTGGCTTCTTGTTGTTCCTGTTGCAGATACTGAGAAAGATTTTTTATCGCTTCTCTCATGTCTCTTGATGACTTTACATGTTGTTATCAAGTCTCCTCTTTCCTGCTATCAGCCAGCCTGGGCATCTTTAGTGCTTATAGGCTTTCATCATAACTCTAATTTTTTTTAACCCCAGTAGCCACTTTGTAGCCCTTCAATGGACCTTTTCTAAAATATTCACATTTTTTGAGGGGTGTGGACGAAAACACCGCCATTGTATTTTTTTTTTAAATCTGGCTTAATATGTTGTAGGGTAGCTTTTTTTGTATCTTTTTTATCCATATATTTGAAAGATATTTTATATGTAGCCAGTAGCCTACGAATTTCTCACAAATTATTTGTAGTGCACTACCAGTGATGTCTCCCCGTGAGGATATTTTTCCTCTTAAAAGTGTGTGTGTGTGTGTGTATGTGTGTGTGTGTGTCTGATTGACAGTGTATATGTTCGTGCATGTGCCAGATTGCAAACGCGTTCGTGTTTTTTGCATTTGTGTACGTATGCTTGCATGCAAGCGTGTGTTTATATCTGTATGTGTGTATACTCACCTAGTTGTGATTGCAGGGGTCAAGTCTCAGCTCCTGGCCCCTCCTCTTCTGTGTGTGTGTGTGTGTGTGTGTGTGTGTGTGTGTGTGTGTGTGTGTGTGTCTGTGTGTCTGTGTGTGTCTGTGTGTGTGCGCGCGCGCGCACGCTGATGCATTCGTGCGTGCGATATATATACACAAAAATTCCCTGGCTCAACCTAGTTATATTTAGCCCGGGGGGTAATTAAGCAACGCCGTAATTAAAACTCAGCTGACCAGTAATGCAGGCAGACGCTGCCTTCCTTGCTGCCTGACCTCTTTTACCTCAAAAAATACTGCTCGTCAATTTAGAAATGCAAAATATAAATAATGATTATTCACAATTATAAGCAAAAATCAATAGAAAAGTGACAAGACTCGTTTTAAGGATATTTCATGATCTAACACCCCCACCCCCTCTGCATCCCTACCCTGGCCCCCCCTCTCGAGCCCAACCCTGGTCCAACCCCTCTCCAGCCCAACCCTGGTCCAACCCCTCTCCATCCCCACCCTGACCCACCCCTCACTCCCTCCCTCCCCTGGCACACCCCCTCTCCATCCCTACCATTGCCAACCCCCCCCCTATCTCTCAAACAACTTTCAATACTTCATGACCCTATGCCTCGCTTTCTCTCTCTCTCTCTCTCTCTCTCTCATAAAACTCTTCTATATAGCGTAATTTTTCGTAAATAAAATTAAGCAGAGCATACTTTTAAAGGTCTTTCCACTCGCTGTTCACTTCTAAATGCTCCTCTTCAATCGCATTTACAAAAAACACCAAACTACGTAGAAGAGCGTCATAAGAGAGCTTACCGTACTCAAATATAAGCTTATCACCCAATACAAAGTGGTAGAGCTTGATAATGTGAAGAAGAGGAGTGAGGACTCCAGACACCACCAACAGCGTCAGGTCAAGTTAATCTATGTATAAATATCTTTTTTTTCCTCCCTCCTGCAGAGCATAAATCATCAACGATGCATAGATAACATGTGAGTATTTTCGCCCTGAGTTTGTGTTGCTTCCTGGGTGGTGTGCGGTGCGGGGAGGAGGGAGGGAAGCAGGGAGATAGCGAGAAGGAAGGAGGAGGCAAACACGGAGAAGACCAGGGAGATGGAGAGGGAATGACAGAGACAGATGAAGGAGGGAGAGAACAAGGAAAACGGCATAGCATGACAACAACAGAAAGATAAATGGAGAGAGAGAAGAGAAAAAGAGAAGAGAGACAGAGAGAGAAGTAGGTAGGTTCAGGTAGGTTTGCCAGGACGGGACCTGGCCTGGGTCTTCTCCATGTGGTGACCCAGCAAGGAAAGAGAGAGAGAGAGAGAGAGAGAGAGAGAGAGAGAGAGAGAGAGAGAGAGAGAGAGAGAGAGAGGAGAGAGAGAGAGACAGAGAGAGAGAAGAGAGAGAGAGAGAGAGAGAGAGAGAGAGAGAGAGAAAGAGAGAGCAAGAGAGAGAGAGAGAGAGAGAGAGAGAGAGAGAGATCTGTCATTTCAGCAGAGCCTTCAACATAGGAGGGATGTGGGTGGCCTTACTGTTATGTACAAGGCCAATATTATCAAAATACCACACTTGGATCCACTTCGAGGACAGCGTGAAACAAGCTTTTATGCCACAAGACGGGCAGAAAGCAGCAACTTCACTCTGGCTGTACCCTTCTCCAGAACATCACTCCATCTGAGATCATACATACCCAGGATGACTCGAGTATGGAACACATTCGTACAGCATAATGATGTCAACGAGATAAAGTCAGTTGATCAAATGAAAATGCTGGCCCACAGATGGCTCCAAACCCTGTGTAAAAAAAAAAAAAAAGAGAGACAGAGAGAGAGAGAGAGACAGACAGAGAGAGACAGAGAGAGACAGAGAGAGACAGAGAGAGACAGAGAGAGAGAGAGAGAGAGAGAGAGAGAGAGAGAGAGAGAGAGAGAGAGAGAGAGAGAGAGAGAGAGAGAGAGAGAGAGAGACATACAGACAGACTTTCAAGCAGAAAATTTACCGAGAGGCAGAGCTGTTACCGAGAGGTAGAAAAAAAAAACAGTTTTGCAAACCCATTAAATTGTTGAGGCGGGCAGAAGGGAACGCACTGCTGAGGACACTAATTCACCTCACAAAAAAGAACACCTCCCCTCCCCTCCTCCACCCATAAAGGTTGGGTGAAACAATGACACAACTACGCCTCAAAACTACACCATGCCTCAGCAAAGAGTTGTTGAATACTGGACTAGTTATGCTGAAGTGTTGTGTTCCTCACATACTTGTATTGTATGTGGGGGGGGACAACAGCCAGGGAAACTGTGAGGGGAGGGAACTCTGACACAGGAACTGTGAAAGGAGGGAACTGAGAATAGGAAACTGTGAGTGGGAAGAAGAACTGTTTGTGTGGGTGGAACTCAGTGTGAGGAAAGCATTCCACGTTTGTACTGTTTCCATGGCTAAGGTGAAGGATTCCCACTGAACAACAGGCTACACAACCTTACTTTGGATCAATCACAAGAACAGGCTCCACAATCTTACTTTGGATCAATCACAAGAACAGGCTCCACAACCTTACTTTGGATCAATCACAAGAACAGGCTCCACAACCTTTGGATCAATCACAAGAACAGGCTCCAGAACCTTTGGATCAATCACAAGAACAGGCTCCAGAACCTTATTTTGGTTCAATCACAAGAACAGGCTCCAGAACCTTTGGATCAATCACAAGAACAGGCTCCAGAACCTTACTTTGGATCAAACACCGAAACAGGCCCCAGAACCTTACTTTGGATCTATCACTGGAACAGAAGGCTCCAGAATTTTACTTTGGATCTCTCACTGAAGCAATAGGCTCCAGAACCATACTTTGGATCAATCACTGGATCAACAGACTCCAGAATCTTACTTTGGAACAGGCTCCAGAGTTTTACTTTGGATCTCTCACCGAAACAATAGGCTCCAGAACCTTACTTTGGATCACTCACTGAAACAACAGGCTTACGAACCTTACTTTCGGTCACTTATTGGAACAGGTTCCAGAACCTTACTTTGGATCAATCACTGAAACAGGCTCCAGAACGTTACTTTGGATCTATCGCTGGAACAATAAGCTCCAGAAACTTACTTTGGATCTTTTACTGGAACTAGATACATTACAGTCGCTACGAGATCCAAGAAAGGCAATCAGAAGAGGCATTTACAAATTATCACATGGAAACGAATATACAAATTTCTACAATAGAAAAAATGACAAATTAGCACATTCACAGTCCACATCTAATTAAACCTTCCAGGCAAACCAATATCTTAAAACAACACCAGCACATTATGCTTGAAGCTGCTCAGGAGTTGTGCTATCAAGTTATCAGCCTTGAATTGACGTAAATCAGATGCGACACTCAGAAATTATCACATGAAAAGCAGTATTTCAGAGTTTCTGATTGGACTGATTTTGACCTGCGAAGGTGCCAAGCTTCGCAGGTCAAAATCAATCCAATCGTTTATCTAGCAAAGACTGGTCAACATTTAATTAAGAAATTAAGCTTCGAGTACATTACATACATTTTTTACCGTGGTCACTAAAGCACTTAAAAGTTATAATCACCAAACAGTACATTATTTAGAGTTAACCTATAATCCAGTAAAACTAAACGCTGCACCTTTATTATTGATCAGAAAAGACATTCTCCATTTATTTGACATAAACCAATTAATAAAACTGTCAGATTAAAATTTACACAACCTACAATCAAGTCATAGCTTCCTTTAAGGAAAACATATCAGCAGTAAGTGTTTTATGCTGACCAGAAGAGACCTCCTCCAGTTATTGTACAGAATCCAACAAAAGTTCCACGTTTTATGCTGACCAGAAGAGACCTCCTCCAGTTGTTGTACAGAATCCAACAAAAGTTCCACGTTTTATGCTGACCAGAAGAGACCTCCTCCAGTTGTTGTACAGAATCCAACAAAAGTTCCACGTTTTATGCTGACCAGAAGAGACCTCCTCCAGTTGTTGTACAGAATCCAACAAAAGTTCCACGTTTTATGCTGACCAGAAGAGACCTCCTCCAGTTGTTGTACAGAATCCAACAAAAGTTCCACGTTTTATGCTGACCAGAAGAGACCTCCTCCAGTTGTTGTACAGAATCCAACAAAAGTTCCACGTTTTATGCTGACCAGAAGAGACCTCCTCCAGTTGTTGTACAGAATCCAACAAAAGTTCCACGTTTTATGCTGACCAGAAGAGACCTCCTCCAGTTGTTGTACAGAATCCAACAAAAGTTCCACGTTTTATGCTGACCAGAAGAGACCTCCTCCAGTTATTGTACAGAATCCAACAAAAGTTCCACGTTTTATGCTGACCAGAAGAGACCTCCTCCAGTTATTGTACAGAATCCAACAAAAGTTCCACGTTTTATGCTGACCAGAAGAGACTTCCTCAAGTTATTGTACAGAATCCAACAAAAGTTCCACGTTTTATGCTGACCAGAAGAGACCTCCTCCAGTTGTTGTACAGAATCCAACAAAAGTTCCACGTTTTATGCTGACCAGAAGAGACCTCCTCCAGTTGTTGTACAGAATCCAACAAAAGTTCCACCAACACAGTTTATACCTACAAAAATAAGGTTTCATTCACTGTATATGATGCATCAGCAATTAAAAGATTGATGCCGTTCACAAATGTTTTATTTTAATCAGGGAAAAGCTCTAAACTCATAGGAGTCATATAGCGCCTGTGGAATGGGCGACATTCAGAATCGATCCAAGGAAGGGTAAGATACGTCCAATTCCTTGGATCAAGAGCCCCTCACCAGCATCAAGGAATCTCCATGAAGCATAATCTTTTATAATTCAAGATATTACTATGCTATTTCGAGATTAACTGTAGCAAAATGTAATAATGTTGGTAGAATTACAGACATTATGTCAGGTAAAAATGACACAAGTGCATTATTGGCAACGTTTCGCTCTCCAGGAGCTTTGTTAAGCCGTTACTGATTGACAAAGCTCCTGGAGAGCGAAACGTTGCCACAATAAAATGTCACATTAATGCACTTGTGTCCTTTTACCTAACATGTGGCAAAATGGCACCTAAACACACCATAAACAATACCAACTTCCTCATAAGTAGGATGGAAGTGTTAAAATTTTGAAACATCAGAAGAGGCTGTTTAAAGCTTTCTTGTGAAAACTAATTTTAGGGATGATCTATATAATACTGAGCAGTGGGCGCCTGCGCCTCTTAGGTGCTCCACGAACCTTCACCTAGTTACAGCTGGCCAGGGTTGAAGTTTTGAAGCTGATCGGATAAGGCGTTCTGAAGTTATAAATGGAAGCCTTAGAGGAAGTTAAGAGACGAGCACACTGGTTTAGAATTTCACATGAGCAAGCACCAGGACATATAAATTAGAAAACGTTCCATACTACTGGCGGGTTCTATCCTCGCCCGTGGTATGGTTTGTTTGCAATCGTGTCATTATGATTTCGTGAGTCAAGTGATAAGTATCCCAGGACCGAAACATTTTCTAATATATATGTTCCAGTGTTTCCTCACGTGTGTTTCTAAACCAATTTGTCGGTATGTTACCAAGGTTTATACTACAAGAACACTATAGCTCGTTATGGGACGACTCAGGCAACACTTTGTGCTGTGTTTAAGGGCTCACTATACTCAGAAAATTTTAAAACACTAAAAAAAAGTAAGTTTTCAATAGTTCTTAATTTTATCTTTGTATGGTTGTATTCTGTTTAAAATTTTCTACAATCCTCAAAGAAAAAAAATTCTTTTTTCATTGTTTAAAAGTACAATTTGATAAAAAAAAAAATCTATAAAACTGGCAAATTGGCCAGTGCAAAACCCAAATTCAAAACAATATACTTCCTCTTAAAATACACCAACGCATTAGTGTTTGAAGATGACCAGAAAAGGCATTGTCTAGTTATTAAATCAAAAGCAATTTATTTACTAAAACTGTCAATATAAGACTCGCAACAACGCTGAGAGTTTGAAGCCGACCAGAAAAGGTATTCTCCAGCAATTGCTCTGATTCCAACGATTCAAATTTTAACAATTTCAATAAAAATTTCAAATTTTCACCTAAACAGTTTAAACTTATAAGTTGTTTTCCTTCTTATGTAATGAATCAACATTAAACAATTTCAAGCCTCTAAGACGAGGCGTTCTATTTTTGTTAAATGAAAAACAATATTGTTATTTATAAAAGATAATTGTCAAACTGGATCTCATGGAGATCAACAACAAGGTCAACCTCGTGCTCTGGAAAACACACAAGGGCTGAAAATTTAAAGCCAATCAGAAGAGTCGTTCTCCAGTTACTGCTGGGATTCCAAGCTTTATAAAAATTTAGTGCATTGACAAATACACACACACACACACACACACACACACACACACAAAGCTTGATGGGCACTATCCTGACTAAGATGCATCAGCCATTAATTAATGAAGTCGTTCAGAGAAGGATACCTCAAATATATTTGACTTGATTCAACGAGAATCAAAATTTCCCACTGCTTTACACATAGAAAGGACAGCTGTGTACCTACACATTTGAATTTCACTTTTCACACTGCAGCAGGCCTACTGGCCCATACTAGGCAAGTCTTTCTCACACCCCCAAATAAAAATATTTGCCCAACCCATTTTCAATGCTACCCAAGGAATATGCTTTGGTAGCCTTATTAATTCATGTGCAAGTCCCACCGAATCTAACCCCTCCCACTCGTGTATTTATCCTGAACATGACAAATGTTCCTAGAATCTTCCTAGTGACCGTATACCAGCACTGAAAAGCTGAAACCGAACACATGAGGCCGTCTCCTATAACCAGCGAAATATAAAAGAAAAATTGAAGGATTTTGTTTTATTAGCAAGCACTTAAAGGTCTCTCTCCGAGAATACTTATTAAAAGTTTTAAGAACGTTTCTTGGTCTTCCACTGGAATAAAAACCTCAAGAGCGTTACTTTGGATGTCCCACAGGATAAAAGGTTCCCTTGGTGGTAGGAAGGCAGGTTGTTGCCCAGCGACTACGGTCACAGTACTGGTCCAAGAAGCTTCGCCTCACACATTCCGCATATACTCATGTTTCCTTCCAGGTAAATCCTATGAACTGATTCATTGCGCAAATTCACTTTATTTATTCCATTATTCAATATAGTTATATACATTGTATTAGTCTACATGGTACAAAGATGTATATCCTATTATGTATTCCTGAAGGAAACCTTTTTATGGGGTTGCCATAAGTTTTTTTTATCTTTTTCCTTCCTTTGACTTTTCGTTTTTTTTTTTTTTACTCATAACTCGAGAATGCCTCAATGGGCTTCTAATTTCCAACGCTTGTGTACGATACCTAGGACCAGATTCTTGGAATACCTGATATGATCGAAGTTATCGATCATGTCATTTATTCCTATGATCAAAGTTATTGAGCCCCAGTATCCTGGGAATGGGTTCGGGCAACTTCGAAATCCTCAGCGTTGTGGCTTCAAAAGTTAAATAAATAATAATAAAAAAAAAAAGACTGCTAATTCAACGACGACGGAGAGTGAAATTCAAGAGTACAAAGGCGGGTTGCCTATTTTATGTGTATGATAGTGTGAAATTTCTACTCTCGCTAAATCACGTTAAATGCATTTTGTTTTGCCTCTTTTAAACGGCTTTAGTATTTAATGGGTGACGCATTTTAGGGCCAGGATAGTACGTATTAAGCTTTGCTAATGTGTGGGTAAATTTTTCAGTACAGTAACACAGTTAAAACAAAAAAAAAAAAAACTTGGAACTGTTGTAATCTGTGTCCTAAGTAGAGAATGACTCTGATCGGCTTCAAATTTTCATCACTGGTATTGTTTCCTGAACGCGAGGTTCATCATGTTATTGGGGGCCATTAGTACCAATTTGCCAATTGTATTGAATAGTTAAATTTATTTATATTGATTAAGTAAAGTATGCTTCATCTCATCACGTTCAAAATATTAATGAAGCTGCATCCAATAAGAAGAATGATGACCTTTAAGTTTAATCTCAGTAGATGCAAATTTGAAATTTTGTTAAAATTGTTTTAAAAAACTTGTAATCGTTGGTATCCGATTAGGTACTCGAGAATGCTTTTTCTAATCAGCTTCAAACTTTCACCGTTGGTGGGCGTTATTAAGAGAAAGCTTGGTGCTCACTTTGAGCCATGTAAATTTCGATTTCCCAGTTTTATTAAATTGCTCCCATACTGCTTGATAATGTCTCTTCTAATCGGCTTCAAACCCTAAACGCTGGTGTATCTTGATTGGAAGTATATTTGTGTTGATTCTGGGTTGTGTAGATGTCAATTTGAAAAAAAAAAAGAAAAAAAAAAGTAATTTTATTAAATTGTATTTTCTTAAAAATACAATACTTTTTCTTGTAGAATTGTAGAAAATTATAAATACAACATAAATGAGAAAATAAAACTTAGAAAAAAAATAGAAAATTCTATTTTTATGATGTTTTTAAGTTAACATTAACATCGTCAGTCAAATTTTTCTTCATTTTTCCAAAATTTTCGTTTATTTCTTGAAAACGTCTATTTGATCAGTTTCAAATTTTGAACTGTGTATGTAGGGGATGATTCACGGGACAATATACAAGTGTGGTTGCTCTATGCACAATCTTACTGAAACTATTCCTAGATTTCGTTTCCGTGTGAAAATTAAGAAAAAACTACATCAGATCACCTTCAAAATTTCAACAGTGCTGTTTCCTACTTAGAAGAAATTTGGTATTGTTAATGGAGTGTGTAGATGCTATTTTGTTTTAATCTCGAATTGCTATATACTATTATTTTACATTGTAATATTGTGCGTTGACAGTATTGAGGGCTTTTGATCCAAGGAAATGAACTACTACTCTCCTTTGACTCGAATCTGAATATCTCCCATTCCACAGGTGCCAAATGACCCCTTACTGGTTCAGTGTTTTATCCTGATTAAAATAAAACAGTTGTGAGCGGCATCAATCTTCAGCGGCTGATACATCTTATGGAATGGATGGACGCGTCTTCGCTTTAGGCTGAATATGTACAAATTTTGTTAAGTTTCTGTACAATAACTGGAGAATGCCTGGTGTAAACAGCATTAAACGCTTACCGCTGATGTGTTTTCCACAAAGGAAGCTTCGCCCTGAGTTCAGGTTGTGTAAATTTTAATATGACTAATTTTATTATTCAAATTGTCTTCTGTTAAATAACCTGAGAATGTCACTCGAATCAGAAATAAATTATAGTGTTTGATTTTACTGGGATCCTTGTTTAACGCTATATAATGTATTTTAAGTGCCTATAACAACTATGTGCGCTGGACCAAGGAAAAAAATGTATTTAAAGTTTAAATAAAATCAATTACTTCCTTACTTATTACTTAAACGCTGGTCACTCTTAGGAGAAAGGTTGCAGTGATTATGGTCTGCGTAGATCCATATTTGCTTTTCCTTAAGGGAAAAAAGTGTAAAATTGAAATACTGCCTTTCATGCAATAATTTCTGAGTGTCGCATCAGAATAGCTTCAACACTTCCATGCTGATAACTTGATAATGCAACTTCTGAGCGGCTTCAAACTTAATGAATGTGTGAATTTTATGATATTGGTCTCTCTAGTGATTTTGAAAGATCTCAATTGTACATCCGAGCCGTGTATATCCTAATTTACCTTCTCACTGAAGAAATTCGGATACGTATTAGTTTCCACATGATGACTTGTGAATTCCTCTTCTAATTTCCTTCAAATCTTCAACGATAATATTTTAACTGTATTACAAGCTTATGTTTCTCTGCACTATTCCTGTCTCGTACACTGAGGTACAGTCAGTTGAGGTTATGCAATACGAGGATACCTTCCTCGGATCATGTAGCAACCGAAATATATCTAGTTTGCTCACATTTTTGTAGACTACAGTATTGCAGCAACAATTATTTTTTGCACATTTCTGGAGACAACACTATTATGTGTACACATGGAATATGATCGTTCACATCACACAAGTGTATAAAGGGATGTGCTATTACTCAAAACCCTCTAACATATGAAAGATTAAGGTGTGAATCTTCTAAAACTTTCCAATCTACAGATTCTCAAATATGTTTCACGACACTACATGATTTCTCTCTTTCTCTCACCGGCTACAACATAAAGACTCACCCCAAGGCCTCACCCCAGCACGTGAAGACCCGACTGGTAAAAGGACATCAGGGAGGTAAAACTTTCTCTTCATCGCCCAGCGAAAGGGGTGTGAATGGTTTAGTTATTCAATTGAACGTTTGTGCATTTTTTTTATGTATGGGACAGGAAAAAATAATGGAAATACATGCCTGCCTGACTTTCTCGAATGGGAGTTTTTGTGGTGTTTGCTGGTGATGGTGTTTAATAGTGGTGGTGTGATGGTGGTGTTTGGTAGTGACGGTAGCGGTAGTGTGTGTGATGGTGTTTGGTAGTAGTGGAGGCGGTGGTGTGTGTGATGGTGGTGTTTGGTAGTAGTGGGGGCGGTGGTGTGTGTGTGGTGGTGGCGGTGGTGTGTGATGTTTGGCATTGGTGTTGTGTGTGTGATGGTGGTATTTGGTAGTGGTGGTGTTTGGTGGCAGTGTGTGTGAAGGTGGTATTTAACAGTGGTGATGGTGTTTGGTAGTGGTGGCGGCAGTGATGTGTGTGCGTGATGGTGGTGTTTGGTAAGTGATGGTGGTGGTGTTTGGTAGTGGCGATGTTAGTGTGTGATGGCGGTTTTTGATAGTGGTGGTGGTATCTGATGATGGTGTTTGGAAGTGGTAGTGCCGGAGTAAGCTATGGTTGTTATGTTGGTGGCTGTGGTGGTAATGGTGGTGGTTTGTAGTGGTGGTAGTGATGATACTGAATGAATGGGTGGTGGTAGTAATGGCAGTGGTAGTGATGGTGGTAGTGTTAGTGATAGTGGTGGTGGTGTGAGTGGTGGTAGTGGTGGAAGTAGCGGTGGTGGTAGTAGTGGTAGTAGTGGTAGTAGTGGCAGTGGCAGTAATGGTAACAGTGGTGGTGGTAGTAGTGGTAGTGGCAGTAATGGTAGTAGTGATGGTGATGCTAATAGTGGTGGTGGTAGTAGTAGTAGTAATAGTGGTTGTAGTAGTAGTAATAGTGGTGGTAGTAGAAGTAATAGTGGTGGTAGTAGTGGTGGCGGTGGTGGTAGTAATAATAGTAGTGGTGGTGGTAGTAGCAGTAATAATAGTAGTGGTGGTGGTGGAGGTAGTAGCAGTAGTAGTGTGGTAGTGGTGGTGGTAGTAGTAGTAGTAGTAGTAGTAGTGGTGGTAGTAGTAGTAGTAGTAGTAGTGGCGGTGGTAGTAGTAGTGGTGGTGGTGGTAGCAGTGGTGGTAGTAGTAGTGGTGGTAGTAGTGGTGGTGGTAGTAGTAGTAGTGGTGGTAGTAGTAGTGGTGGTAGTGGTAGTGGTGGTGGTGGTAGTAGTAGTGGTAGTAGTGGTGGTAGTAGTAGTGGTTGTTGTTGCTGCTGCTAGTAGTGGTGGTGGTAGTAGTAGTGGTTGTAGTAGTAGTGGTGGTAGTAGTAGTGGTGGTAGTAGTAGTGGTGGTGGTAGTAGTAGTGGTGGTGGTAGTGGTGGTGGTAGTAGTGGTGGTGGTAGTAGTAGTAGTGGTGGTAGTAGTAGTGGTGGTGGTGGTAGTAGTAGTGGTGGTAGTAGTAGTAGTAGTAGTAGTAGTAGTAGTAGTGGTGGTGGTAGTAGTGGTGGTGGTGGTGGTAGTAGTGGTGGTGGTGGTAGTAGTAGTGGTGGTGGTAGTAGTAGTGGTGGTGGTAGTAGTAGTGGTGGTGGTGGTAGTAGTGGTGGTAGTAGTAATGGTGGTAGTAGCTAGTGCTAGTAGTAGTGGTGGTAGTATTTGTGGTAGTAGTAGTAGTGGTGGTGTTGCTAGTAGTAGTGGTGGTGCTGCTAGTAGTAGTTGTAGTAGTAGGTAGTGGTAGTAGTAGTAGTAGTAGTAGTAGTAGTAATGGTGGTGGTGGTATGGTTGTTGTTGCTACTGCTAGGTATGGTTGTTGTTGCTACTGCTAGGTATGGTTGTTGTTGCTACTGCTAGGTATGGTTGTTGTTGCTGCTGCTAGGTATGGTTGTTGTTGCTGCTGCTAGGTATGGTTGTTGTTGCTACTGCTAGGTATGGTTGTTGCTACTGCTAGGTATGGTTGTTGTTGCTGCTGCTAGGTATGGTTGTTGTTGCTACTGCTAGGTATGGTTGTTGTTGCTACTGCTAGGTATGGTTGTTGTTGCTACTGCTAGGTATGGTTCTTATTGCTGTTGTGTGGTTGTTGTTGCTGCTAAATAGGGTAGTTGTAGCTGCTAACCGTGATTGTTGTTGTTGCTAGGTGTGGTTGTTGCTGCTAGATGTGATTATTGCTTCTAGCAGTGATTATTGCTTCTAGCAGTGATTACTGTTGCTTCTAGCAGTGATTACTGTTACTGCTAGCTGTGACAGTTGCTGCTAGCTGTGAGTGTTGTCTCTGCTAGAAGCGACTTGCTGCTGCTCACAGTGACTGGTGTTGCTGCTAGCAGTGACTGTTGCTGCTACTAGCAGTGAGTGTTGTTGCTGCTAGCAGTGAGTGTTGTTGCTGCTAGTAGTGAGCACTGTTGCTGCTAGCAGTGAGTACTGTTGTTGCTAGCATTGACTGTTATCATCAACTGTTTGTGCGTGTTAAGTCCCCACCAACATTGCTCACATTATCTTGGTTCTTCCCTATCTGCTGACAGTAATATCCCACTAAGCATGAAGCACTGCAATCAAATTCAGCCTTATAAATTGCCTATAAAGCAAATCTGAAGAAAATTTGGTAAGTAAAAAGCATCATCAAAGGGAATATTCTGCTTGTATTATTTTAAATGTTCTAATCTTCCGAACACGAGTGGCTTGACCTGACCTTGGCTATCAGGTCAAGCCACCGAACACCTCCCCTGAACTTCTCAATGTACATATATATCTATCTTTCTCTATATATAGAGAGATAGATAGATAGGTAAGGGTTGGTTAAGCTGTAATGAGAAGGTTAGGTTAGGCTGTGAGGCTAAATTAGGTTGAATTAAATTGGGTTAAGTTTACCCAACGTATAAAGACGTGTATTTAACCACAAATAAACCAATTAATATAATCAAACGCAATACGTCTGGCAACAAGGTGGGCACAATACGTCTGGCAACAAGGTGGACACAATACGTCTGGCAACAAGGTGGGCACAATACGTCTGGCAACAAGGTGGGCACAATACGTCTGGCAACAAGGTGGGCACAATACGTCTGGCAACAAGGTGGGCACAATACGTCTGGCAACAAGGTGGGTACAATACGTCTGGCAACAAGGTGGGCACAATACGTCTGGCAACAAGGTGGGCACAATACGTCTGGCAACAAGGTGGGCACAATACGTCTGGCAACAAGGTGGGTACGTCTGGCAACAAGGTGGGCACAATACATCTGGCAACAAGGTGAGCGCACTACGTCTGGCAACAAGGTGGGCGTGTAGGCAGCAATCTTTCACCTGTGCACGACTATCACTGGTGGCGCCAGAATGCTTGCACAGGTAACCCCCCGCTAACCACCATTCTTCCTCAAGCAAAAACAAAATATAATAATAAAAATCAGTCTTATATATATTTCTGCAACAATTAAGCTGAGGCGGCGACGAAAAAATTGGTCGTATTATCTGAAATGATTTTCTTAATCAATAGGGATCAATAGCAATTTGGGGAGCGAGGATGCCTTCCCCACAGAACATAAACATCATCTCCATCCTGATGTTGAAAACATTAGGTAATTTAGAGTAATTCACCTTCAGAGTTCCCAGCTTCCTTGACAAATCTCTCACGTAATTACCTTCACTGGCCAAGTTATGTCACTCTTGACCTCTTTCATAAGAATATGCCCTGGAAATACAAGCCAGATGACGGCGCCACATGATAATGGCTCAAAACAGACCAAAATGTAGTCTAATTTCCGTTTCGAATCTGTATGTTAGTTATGAATTATACCAGCCACGGTACTGTGACCAAAGAGGTGTAGTAGGCCTACTGGCCTGCAATAGGCAGGTCTTATTCGCACCAAACTATTCCCACTCATACATGGGTTCAACCCACCATTAAAGTTATCCAAGCATTTAGCTGAAAGATGTTACTTGATACTTTGTTCCACTCACAATTCTCTTGTTACCAAACTATTGCTTTCATATATCCTTTCTAAATCTGTATTAATACAGCTTCAATACTTTGTTTCGAGTCCCATAGGCCTCTGACGTCACTTCCTCCCAAAAGGCTTCAGGGCACCCCTCCCCCTTCCCGTGCCCCCTCTCTCATCCTCCTAAGCGCGGGTGCTTTAAGCCTCTCAACTTAAGCTGACAGATTTTAACACAATATAACTCATCCTTTGTGATGGAATATGAAAGAAGCACCATAACTAGTTTGTCTTCCCACTATGTAAATATCATACACTAGAACGGGATGGAAGTACATTCCCGGTCCATCCAGTTGGGCTAAATAAAAAAAACATAAGCCCACGAATCAACAGCTGACTGTGGAGTTAATCCGTGTATGACTATATTAAAGGAGTACATAGAAGTGTATAGGAGCAGTCTGTAGTATATGGGAGTCGCAGAAAGTAGGTGGGAGACCTGGAAAAGCTTGGGAAAGCAGACCACAGACGACCTTATGACTCACAAAATCGTAATAACACAATTGCAAACAAATCAGGTAACCGGCGGGGGTTGAACCCATGACAAGTGAGTTTTAAAACACACTGGTCTGTAGAATTTTAGGACTTACTTGCCATGGGTTCAACCCCCCACCCGTTCCCTGATGTGGGGACCCCATAATGTGTACTGCCTCTACCACTGTCTAAACGCTAGATGGTTGTGTTTATGCTCGTACAGCAGCAGGCAGAAAGAGTCATCAAGCCAGAATCAAAAACATTAAATTTAATTATCATTTATCTTTAAATAAATATATAAATTCCATGATGCTCCCACATATTTCTTACAACAATAAACTTACGCTCTGATTATTTACCCAAACAATGCTTACAGAAAAAGGTGTGTCAGCAAGTTGGTTTTTAGTTCAAGGAATTAGAGCCTGGTCGTGGACCGGGCTGCGGGGGCGTTGACCCCCAGAACACCCTCCAGGTATACTCAAAGTATTCCACGGCTGAAACCTGATAGCCTCACACTTCCCAGGCGCTGAGTAATTCTTATTTATTAAATGTTTCACTATGAAAAATAGCTAGATGCATTTCGGTCGCTGCGCGATCCGAGGAAGGTATCCCTGCATTGCATAACCCCAGCCCCCTGTACCTCAATATACGCCCAAGGAATAGTGCAGAGTGTAACGTTAAGTTTTTATTGCAGTTACATATTAAGCCTTGATGATTTGAAGTGAATTAGAAGAGGTATTTATAAATTATCACTGAGAGTTAACATCCCAATTTCTTCAATAAATATGGCAATTTAGAACAGACAGCCCTAAACTAATTTAACCCTTCCATCCACCAATAAACACCAGGTGTGAAGCCAAGCTGAAGAGGCATTCTCTTATCACAGAGGGATCAACATCCTAAAATACACCAGCACATTAATCTTTCAGCCATTCAGAATTTGCATTATCAAGCTATAAGCGTTGAGGGGTGAAGCCAATCGGATAAGACACTCGGAATTTATGGCATGAAAATCAGTATTTAGATATTTCCGGTGTCTTCCATGATAATACGCACATTTGGGATCTACAAAATGTCAAAATCAATCCAAGTTTAAGGTGTAAGTATACATTTAAATAATTACATATTTTATGCTTAAACTTCGCGTACATAACACTTTTTTTTTACAATGGTTTTCAGGGAACACAGATGTTTTGTGTACATAAAAGTACATTATGTAAATTTAACCCAAGATAACCCAATCAAGTCAAAGACTGAGTGATTTCTGATGAGAAGTAACATATCTTCAGTTAACTTACAGAAACTAAACTATCTAGTTAAGACAAGTGGCACGTTGCAATGTACACAATCTAAAATCAAAGGAAAGTTTCCTTTGAGACAGGAAGACACCAGCAGTGTAAGATTTAAGCTGATCAGAAGAACCATTTTCCTGTTACTGTTCAGACTCCAACAAAATTTGCACCAACACAACCTAAACCCAATAAAATGTGTCATCCACTGTTTCTGATGAATCATCAACTGAAGATTTATTTTAATCCAGGGAAACCTCTAAACCAGTAGGGGTCATACATCGCCCGTGGAATGGGGGTTCATTCAGATTTGATCCAATGAAGCGGAGGATAAATCCAACTCAGAGGAACAAGAACCACTCACCTAGATCAAGGCAAAATAATTCATTAATATAAAATAATAACAGAACTGAAGTAGAGGCGCGCCTCTGGCAACACTGATGGAGTGAATGATGATGAAAATGTTTCATTTTTTCTCGGGGCTGTGGCTCGTACGTTGGACTGCGTGCGGTCAGCAGTAACAGCCTAGTTGATCAGGCCCTGATCCATCGAGAGGCCTGGTCATGGACCGGGCCGCGGGGGCGTTGATCCCCGGAATAACCTCCAGGTCACCCTATCAGCGCTGTATAGCCCTTGTGGCTTAGCGCTTCTTTTTGATTATAATAATAATTATCGGGTCACCCTACATCAGTGGGAAACGGCCCACCAGCACATCTCATTAATAATACCAGCAGCTTTCTGTGTAGAATTCTTGAAGGTGATCAAGAAAGGCTTTCTGAAGTTATCTCGTGGAAACCAAGTACAGGAATGTTCTACATGAAAGTGAGCGGAGGCTCCTACACTACACTTGTCAACTGTTCCACCAACCTTCACTGAATAACACTTGACCACGGTTCAATTTTATATATATATATATATATATATATATATATATATATATATATATATATATATATATATATATATATATATATACCTCGGTCGTTCTGAATAGGTAAAACTGGTCAAATAGCAAGAATTCATTTAAAATTAAGTCCTTTCTAAATTTTTCTCTTATACATTTAAAAATATATATTTTTCATTTAAGTTTATATAAAAATTAATAATTTTGTACCAAAAGAACCTTAGAAAACTTACCTAACCTTATTATAACAAGCGCAATTCAATTTAGCCTAATCCAGCTATATTATATAAGTTTTCAGTATTTTAATAATAAACAAACACAGTAAAATATTTCTTTTCTGTTAGGTTCAGAATGATTTTTGCGAAATTACTGCATAAACAAATTCTCGCTTGACCCATTCGGCAAGAAGTGCGTTGCTCTTTAAGCCAAAATCACAAGTTTTACTTATTCGGGACGACATATATATGGATACATAAAAACACACTGCAATAAACATATACAGTACATATACACAAAAACACCGCAAAGCACACACATACACAAACATATACACATATACGTCAACATTTAATACATATTATATTGGTATAGACAAAAACTTACAAATTATACAGACACAAAAGCACGTACATACCAACAAACAAATTACACAGACACAAACAAACGCAAGTAAGGCCACAAGAGGAGTATAAAAAGGCGCATCTCAGCCCAAATGTAACGTCGCGTCGGGAAATTTAGAGATATAGAAACGGTCGTTTTCCTGTCGGCCAGCAGACCAGGAGAAGTACACCCGTTTTCCAGTTTCTCAGAGGCTCACCACGACTACCACCACTACTACTACTATTACTACTACCACCACCACCACTACTATCACTACCACTACTAGTACTACCAGAGGCTCACCATTACTGCTACCACCACCACCACTACTACTACCAGAGGCTCACCATTACTACTACCACCACCACCACCACTACTACCACGAGAAGTACACCCACTTTCCAGTCTCTCAGAGGTTCACCACTACTACTACTACTACTACTACCACCACCACTACTACTACTACTACTACCACTACTACCAGAGACTCACCATTACCACCACCACCACCACCACTACTACTACTACTACTACTGCCACCAGAGGCTCACCACTACTGCCACCAGGAGAAGTATACCCGTTTTCTAGTTTCTCAGAGGCTCACCCTGCACCATTACCACCACTACTAGTACCACTACCACCACTACTACCACTACTACTACTACTAGAAAAAGCACACCCGTTTTCCAGTTTCTAAGACGGTAACCCTGCACCACTACCACCATCTATACTACCACCACCTCTACCACTACTACCACCACTGCCACCACTACTACCACTGCCGCCACCACTACCAGTACACCAAAATACTTGGTATTAACAATCTAAAGTGTATTAACAATGAATTAGAGCCAGTAGGACTGTCATGTTACATATCACATGTCATCTCAACACACATGTCATCTCAGCACACCTCGTAACATATCTAATCACGCCACATAACATCACATGGCCTATGAACATACCATAGAGCATATCACACCATGTAATCTGAGTACACTACATAACATCTCATATCACATCATGTCAACAAAACACATCACATCCCGTCACATATCAATTGGACAAATCCATCTCAAGTGAACACACCACATGTCAACTAAAACATCACGTAACATCTAGGCTGGATACTACCTCCAAGTCATTCCTAAGCATTCTTAACTATGATACTGCAGCGCTGCATAACCCTTGTCGGTTTAGCGCTTTCTTTGATTATAATAATCATAATTACTATGATACTAATGAAGTTATACAATAATTAATATTATTATTGCTACTATTACTATTTTTATATTATTATTATGTGAAGCGCTAAACCAGCGTGGGTCATACAGCACAAGAAGTGTGGGAGACTTGATCCACCGTTGGTAAATACGGAAACAAACTCCCAGGATCAACATTTGGTCAACTAGTCACTAGCAAATGCTAATAAGTGTTTCATTTATCATCGTAAGACACAAAAGAGCAGTGTAGTCGGCACGGCTCATTTAAATACACACTTGTGACTACTCTACGCATTCTTCTGTAAATCAATTATAATTTATTGATACATGAGCCATGAATACACTAAGCCAGTTTAGTCTGGTGCCTCCTTCATGCTATTTGGTATATGTTATACATATTATGTCTATCTCCATATGTTAAATACATTATGTCTATCTGCATATGTTACATACATTATGTCTATGTATTTGCACATGTTATATACGTGACAGCCAATGTGTATATGTGATATACATTATGGCGTGAATTTACATGTTCATATATACTCGAGACACTTGTCTGTTAATCCTTGCATGTTATATACATTATTTTTTAATCTGTATATAACAATTATGTTTATTAACCTAAATATATTATATACTTCATGTATGTTTATCTGCATGTATGATATACATCTCATGTCTATTAATCTGCATGTATGATATACATTTTATGTGTATTAATCTGCATAAGTGGTATACCAATACCTGTTTACTAATATACGTATGTGATACCATGTGATACCTGTCATGTCTACAAATCTGAATATATGACGCACATCATGTATGTGAGTCTGCATATGTTATACACATCATGTTTTTTTAATGTCTATGTGATATAAATATCTCTGATACAATGAATCTGTGGTCCATTATATAGAGTGATGCGTACTTTGTTCAGTTCTCACAGGGCTGGGCATGGTAACGCAGGATCGAGTCCTGGCCAGCCGCAGTTCTGTTAATTATTCAAAATCACTTGTTTCGTGATTATATATATATATATATATATATATATATATATATATATATATATATATATATATAACAAACACATCTACCGTTTCCCACCAAGGTAGGGTGGCCCGAAAAAGAAAATCTTTCACCATCATTCACTCCATCACTGTCTTGCCAGAGGCATGCTTACACTACAGTTATAAAACTGCAACATTAACGCCCCTCCTTCAGAGTGCAGACACTACTTCTCATCTCCAGGGCTCAAATCCGGCCTGCCGGTTTCCCTGAATCCCTTCATAAACATTACCCTGCTCACACTCCAACAGCACGTCAAGTTCTAAAAACCATTTCTCCTCATTCACTCTTATCTAACACGCTCACGTATGCTTGCTGGAAATCCAAGCCCCTCACACACAAAACCTTTACCCCCTCCATCCAACCTTTCCTAGACCGACCTCTACCCTGCCTTCCCTCCACTACAGAATCATACACTCTCGACGTCATTCTATTTCGCTCCACCCTCTCTACATGTCCGAACCTCCTCAACAACCCCTCTCCAGCCCTCTGGATAATAGTTTTGGTAATCCTGCACCTCCTCCTAATTTCCAAATTACGAATTCTCTGCATTATATTCACAGCACACATTGCCCTCAGACACAACATCTGCACTGCCTCCAGCCTTCTCCTTGTTGCAACATTCATCACCCATGCTTCACACCCATATAAGAGCGTTGGTATAGCTATACTCTCATACATTCCCCTCTTTGCTTCCCTGACAAAGTTATTTGTTTCCACAGACTCCTCCTCTGTGCACCACTCGCCTTTTTCCATCGTCAATTCTATGATTCATCTCATCTTTCAAAGTCCCATCTGCTGACACGTCCAATCCTAAATATCTGAATTATAAATAAATAAATATATTTATTTATTGTTGATTTTGCAGCCGAAGCTGCTAGTTTATTGTGCACTTCTTATGCATCCTATGGACGGTAACGCAAGAGCATTTGGAGATACAAAAGGCCTAGGAACTAGGCCCTTGCAGTCGATTTCGCCAAACAACTCTGTTCTATCAACAACTCACATCTTCGCCACTCCGGAATTTCCTTAACATGATAAGGAACATCCACATTTAAAACAAGAAATTAGGCAGCCTAGACCTGACTTCCCTCTTCACCAGCGTCCCATCCACCAAGCCATTGAATTATTACACCGCAAGCTGAGGCCGAACATGGATCTGTCTGTACCTTCCCAAGATTTCGTGAAAATAACTCAAACTCTTTCAACATTATTTTTCACAGAGAGAAACTGGGCAAGGACATGGCCTCACCAATCAGTGCCGTTCTTGCCGAGTCTGTATATGGAATCATTTGAGTCCGCAAACAGTGAATGATATTCTACTCATCGCCCAGTGAAGACTCAACTTAGACAGCTTCAAGACAGCCTTCATAGTGCAGAACCCTTTATTCAATTCACCCTACAAAAGGAAGCTAATGATTACTTACCTTTCCTCATCGTACTTCTCATTAAACAAGGTAGCCACCTCAAATTCAAAAATACCGAAAAACAACCAATAGGAATGACATGATCCAGTACTACTACTACTACTACTACTACTGCTGCACACATACCACAACCAGAGAACCATACGAGGTGCACACACTGGCAGGATTTGCAGTTCAGAATATATAAAAAAAAAAAATAAAAAAATAGTACAACGATCTTACAGTTCAGAATATATAAAAAAAATAGTGCAACTATCTTAAAGACATATTTCAGATGCTTAAATTTTTCCAAACACATCTTCCAGAGCTGCCAGGCCCGAGCACCCAAAGTCTTCACCTACGTCATACACAGGGGCAAAACCGCCTTGGAAGGACTCTCAGCTGGTCATTAATGGACAAAACACGACGCAGATGCTTGGAAGCTGCGCTGATCTGTACACAGAATACAATTTAACAGGATCTCTCAATTTAGCCACATCTTTAGTACACAACTCGTCTTACACAAAAATGTCATCGGATATCTTTCAATTCACACACACACAGTGACCTCATTGATACACCCGGCCACTCACCTGACGATATGTTTATAAATCTGCTTGTTGTGTATCCCTGTGTATTGACTGAAAAACTTATTCCACATGCGAAACGTCTCAATAAAGTTCCTTCTTGCAACTGTCTTTTTCTCTCTCTCCACTAGCCGCATTTGCGTCATTTGTCTCCAAGCTTTGAAATCAACTGAAATTCTATTTTTGACATGATGTTCGCCCTCCTTGTTATACTTATTAGTTGCCTTATTTCAAAAGTCCCCCCCTGATCTAAACTCTTTTATAAGCAAGTAATTTTTTCCCGAATATCCCAAAATGAATGGCTTAAACCGCTAATTAAAACCCGGACTCCCCCACATCCGCGACCCCCGCCCCGCCCACATCACCTACAGCCCCGCCCTCGGGCGCTAACCCTTCCTTCTCTAACTCCCTCCCTCAAGCAACAACAACTCTCGTCTTCCCTCCCTCCCTCCCTAAAGCAACAATTCCATCATCCCTCCCTTAAACAATTCTCTCCCTCCAAGCTATGACAGCCACTCTCGCTTCAGAACCCCTCCCACTGAACTCTCCTTACCCTCCCTCCTTCAGCAGACAGCCTCGGTGTGGCTTTACAAGTCCTCTTCAGTCTTTTCTATATAGTCTTCTCACTTTTACCTTCCCAAATAAAGTAAGCTAATAAAAAAAATTGAAGAAAAAACTAATTATTAAATGTATAAACCAATCAGAGAGGGTTCTGGTGAAGGGCTCTTAATCCAAGGAACTGGCATAACTCTCAGCTTCCTTCGACCAAAGATGAACTCTCATGCCCCAGGTACTCCGTGGTAACTTGCGGTTTTAGCGCTTCCCAGTGTGAATATTAATACAAACTACATACAATTGTCCTCGAGGACAATGAAAAATAAATATTTAACGTTATACAATTGAACATGAAAAATTAATTACAATATAAAAGTGAATTACTTACGATATAAAATTGAATTACTTGCGATATAAAAGTCAAGCGTAAGAAATTCTTTAAATATGTAAGAAGCAAGAAAAATATTACATGTACAGCTGTACGTTCAATGGTCTGAGACCAAGAGATGATTCACGGCTTCCTTATTCAACACAGACCTTAGCTGTCTGTATCTTACTTATCTAACTGTTCACAACTATCACCAAAAACTTGTGGTTAACACACAACTATCACCATCAGCTTGTGGTTAACACACAACACGTCACAATTATCACCACCAGCTGGTGATAAACATAAATTACATTCCAATTTTGTGTATGCAAAGAAAATAGAGTCCATCACAAAGTTTATATAAATATTTTGGGACAAACCATTTCATGACAACAAGAGGTTGTGCTTGGCAGCTTCTTGATATCTATGAAATGCAATATACTGTTTCCCGTCGCATGTGGTACGTCAGGTGAAAACAAAGGAGCCTTACAATGTCCTGTCTAAACAGGTAGTTTATTGTGTACCTTGTATCCATCTTATGGACGGTTGTGGCTAGCTTTTTGTGCACCTCATATCTACCCTGTGGACGGTAGTGGCTAGTTTATTGTGCACCTCATATCCATCCTGGGGACGGTAGTGGCTAGTTTACTGTGCACCTCATATCCATCCTGGGGATGATAGTGGCTAGTTTACTGTGTACCTCATATCCATCCTGGGGACGGTAACGCAAGAATATACGGATACACAAAATATTAAGGAACCAGCCTCTAACAAAAAAAAAAAAAGACTAACAAGAGAACATCTGACCTACATTATTTACAAATACATTATGCTACAAGCAAAATCTAGGATACTCGAGATTTCTGGTCAAGTTCAGGTGCTGCTAGTTTCTAAACTATCCCCTGATTGTATTAATAGTAGCGCTAGTGTAACTATTAGTAGTACTAGTCAAACTGGATTATTTTTTTCTGCTTGTTAAATTTACATGGACTTTTTCTTCTGCATGGCAAACCTTGCGACAATTCCGGGGGGGGGTCATCGCCCCCGCTGCCTGGTCTCTGACTAGACCTCCTGGTTGATGACCTGATCGACCAGGCTATTGGTGCTGGCATGGTGCATCAGGAATTATTTCCCTGCTAGAGGGGGTGTAAGAGAACAGAGAGTCTCCTGTTTCTCATCTGTTTACAAAGGTTGTGTTGCTGCTACACAGCAACACAGAAAGCTGTTTACTTCACAGCAGATAACCTTGCCACAGTATATATAATCTTCTCTTCCTTATACCTCTCTCCTGTTCCTTCCCCGCAACACCTCTTCCACTCTTCCTCCTTTCCCTTCCATTATCTTTCCTTCTCAACACCTCTCTTTTACTCACACTCCTCCCTCTGTCTTTCCTCACAACTTCTCTCCCTCACCATCTACTTCTCCCACACTCTCAACACCTCTCCCTCACCATCTACTTCTCCCACACTCTCAACACTTCTCCCTCACCATCTACTTCTCCCACACTTTCAACACCTCTCCCTCACCATCTACTTCTCTCCCACACTCTCAACACCTCTCCCTCACCATCTATTTCTCTCAACCACACTCTCAACACCTCTCCCTCACCATCTACTTCTCCCACACTCTCAACACACTCTCCCTCACCATTTACTTCTCTCCCACACTCTCAACACCTCTCCCTCACCATCTACTTCTCCCACACTCTCAACACCTCTCCCTCACCATTTACTTCTCTCCCACACTCTCAACACCTCTCCCTCACCATCTACTTCTCCCACACTCTCAACACCTCTCCCTCACCTTCTACAACTCCCACTCACCCTCAAGCAGTATCAAAGAATCAGAGTAAGCGACGCCACCTAAGTTGCAATTTAGGACAATGAGGCCTCTTGAAAATCCATAAAACCTCTGGTTTACGGCAGGTCGTTAAGGCGACACCCACAAGTGTAAATATCTCCAGGGACGTGGATTTACACAGCTACTGTATTTACTAGGCTGCTGTATTTACTACCCTACTGTATTTACGAAGCTGCTGTATTTCCTGTATTCGCCTCGCCACTCCCACTCTCCTTCTTCTTACACTTTGTTTATTGCATGCTTGTATATACTACAACACCACTGCGTCCGTTACACCCTCCGCTCCTACAATACACTATTGTATTCTATATCGTATTTTTTAACTAGTGTTTTTAATATAGTTTTACATTTAATACATCATTTTTTTTACACTTCCATTTACTACAGTCCGTCACTGAGTCTAGACTGCATTAATCTATTCAATACACTACTGTATCATTTACATTTTTACACTTTCTATAGTACTGATTTATTATTATCAGATGATTATATATTATGATTATATTATTATTATTATGATAATCATGGGGAAGATTTAATAGATGAGGCTTATACAAGTTTAATCTACGGGAAAAATAGCTCCAGCTCATTGAATCAAGAGACCTTTATCAGCGTCAATTCTTTGGAGAGACTGTTGTATTTAATACACTACCGCTTTTATTCGAGTTGTATTTGCTAAAGTCGTATTAAATGTATTCACTTTGCTACATTAGACTACTGCATCTCTAACAGTACTGTATATACTAATGTATTTTCTGTAGTTAGATTAGTTACAAAAATTGTATTACTCAAAAGGTGTATTGGTCGTCGTATTAACACAAAATTGTATTACCTACACGCGTTTATTTACCCTCTCTCTCTCCCTCTCTGGTAATTCAATTGCTGCGTTTACAAGCCATTGTATTTACTACAAGCTACTGTATTCACTACGAGTCACTGTATTTACAAGTTATTGTACTACAAGCTATTGTATTTACTGTAAGTCCTTATATTTAGAAGCTAGTGTATTTACTATAAGTCACCGTATTTACAAATCAATGTATTTACAAGTCACTGCATTTACTAAAAGTCATTGTATCAAGCCTGGTCTCAGACCGAGCCGCGGGGGCGTTGACCCCCGAAATCCTCTCCAGGTGTACTCCAGATATGTACTACAAGCTACTGTATTTAGTACAAGTCACTGTATTTATAAGTCACTATTTACAAGTCATTTTATTTACAAGTCATTGTATTTACAATTCATTATATGTACTATAAGTCACTGTATTTACTATGTCACTGTATTTACAAGTCATTGTATGTACTACAAGTCACTGTATTTACTATGTCACTGTATTTACAAGTCATTGTATGTACTACAAGTCACTGTATTTACTATGTCACTGTATTTACAAGTCATTGTATGTACTACAAGTCACTGTATTTACTACTGTAAAGTTCCTGTATTTACTGTAAGTCTTTGTATTTACAAGTCACTGTATTTACTACAAGTCACTGTATTTACTACAAGTCATTGTATTCACACCATTAAGCTGGAGGCTGTATTTACTGGCGCAATTATTAAAGCTGATGAATTCAAGTTGGCTTATTCTGTTAAGTTGAAATTAACAGTGTATGTTAAGCTGAAGTTAACAGTGTATGTTAAGTTCAAGTTAACAGTGTGTGTGTTAAGTTCAAGTTAACAGTGTGTGTGTTAAGTTCAAGTTAACAGTGTATGTTAAGTTCAAGTTAACAGTGTGTGTTAAGTTCAAGTTAACAGTGTGTGTGTTAAGTTCAAGTTAACAGTGTATGTTAAGTTCAAGTTAACAGTGTGTGTTAAGTTCAAGTTAACAGTGTGTGTGTTAAGTTCAAGTTAACAGTGTATGTTAAGTTCAAGTTAACAGTGTGTGTTAAGTTCAAGTTAACAGTGTGTGTTAAGTTCAAGTTAACAGTGTGTGTGTTAAGTTCAAGTTAACAGTGTGTGTGTTAAGTTCAAGTTAACAGTGTATGTTAAGTTCAAGTTAACAGTGTGTGTTAAGTTCAAGTTAACAGTGTGTGTGTTAAGTTCAAGTTAACAGTGTATGTTAAGTTCAAGTTAACAGTGTATGTTAAGTTCAAGTTAACA
>NC_091367.1:10679608-10772108 GCF_038502225.1 Cherax quadricarinatus
CAGTAATTAACAATTATTTAGTTCCCGATGAATTTAAGTTAACTAATATTACTGTCACGAGGGACATGGTTATTAAACAGATAGACAAACTGAAACAAAATAAGTCCCCGGGACCCGATGAGTTGTTTTCCAGGGTACTTAAGGAATGCAAGATGGAGCTTAGTCAGCCATTAACGAGTGTATTCAATGCGTCCATCCTTACCGGTGTTGTGCCAGAGTTGTGGAAGATGGCTAATGTGGTTCCTATATTCAAATCAGGGGATAAGTCCACTCCTTCAAATTACCGTCCAATAAGCCTGACATCTATAGTGGGCAAGTTATTAGAATCAATTATAGCTGACATTATCAGAAGTCACCTTGAAGAGCATAACTTGATAAATGAATCTCAGCACGGATTCACGAGAGGTCGTTCCTGCCTGACAAACTTACTGACGTTCTTCAATAGAACATTTGAGGCAGTTGACAGTGATAAGGAATATGATATTGTTTATTTGGATTTTAGTAAAGCCTTCGATAGAGTACTTCACAAGAGACTCTTAAGAAAAGTGGCAGCTCATGGTATAGGAGGTAAAGTTCTAGCATGGATTGAGGCATGGCTTACCAATAGAAAGCAGAGAGTTACCATTAATGGAGTGAAATCTGAATGGGGATTAGTCACTAGTGGCGTTCCACAAGGATCAGTTTTAGGCCCTCTCTTGTTCATAATTTACATTAATGACCTTGATGAAGGGATTACGAGTGATATGAGTAAATTTGCTGATGATACAAAGATAGGCCGTATAATTCACTCTGAGGAGGATATCAATGAACTCCAGGACGATTTGGACAAATTAATGTCTTGGTCTGAAAAATGGCAGATGAAGTTCAATGTGGATAAGTGTAAGGTACTTACCCTTGGTAATGAAAATAACCCTCGAAGCTATAATCTAGGTGAAGTAGAGCTTGATCATACAGAATGTGAAAAAGACTTGGGAGTCATGGTAAGCAGAAATCTAAAGCCAAGACAGCAGTGCCTTAGTGTGCGCAACAAGGCCAACAGATTACTTGGATTTATCTCAAGAAGTATAAGTAACAGAAGTCCAAAAGTTATTTTACAGCTCTATACATCACTAGTGAGGCCTCATTTGGATTATGCTGCTCAGTTTTGGTCCCCTTACTACAGGATGGATATAGACTCATTAGAGAACATACAGAGAAGAATGACTAAAATGATTTACTGTGTAAGGAACCTCCCGTATGAAGATAGACTCAAAGCCTTAAATCTCCACTCTCTGGAGAGGCGTAGAATGAGGGGAGATATCATTGAAGTGTATAAGTGGATGACGGGCATAAACAAGGGAGATATTAATAAAGTACTGAGGGTGTCGAACCAGGTAAGAACCAGGAATAATGGATTTAAGTTGGATAAATTTAGATTTAGAAAGGACATAGGTAAGTACTGGTTTTCTAACAGAGTTGTAGATGCGTGGAACAGTCTTCCCAGTGGGGTGATAGAGGCTAGGACCTTGGGTAGTTTTAAGAAGAGACTGGACAAATATATGAGTGGGAAGGGCTGGGTTTGATTGGTGTCATTGGGTACGGGAGTTATTTTCAGGGAAGCTTTAGGTAGTAGTCGTTTTGATAAGGACCTGCCTCGCATGGGCCAGTAGGCCTTCTGCAGTGTTCCTCCATTCTTATGTTCTTATGTTCTTAACATATCCCTCCAAACTGCTAATATCCCGAACCCCTCCTTTAGAGTGCAGGCATTGTACTTCCCATTTCCAGGACTCAAGTCCGGCTATATAAAAATAACCGGTTTCCCTGAATCCCTTCACTAAATATTACCCTGCTCACACTCCAACAGATCGTCAGGTCCCAAATACCATTCGTCTCCATTAACTCCTAACACGCTCACGCACGCTTGCTGGAAGTCCAAGCCCCTCGCCCACAAAACCTCCTTTACTCCCTCCCTCCAACCTTTCGAGGACGACCCCTACCCTGCCTTCCTTCCCCTACAGATATATATATATATATATATATATATATATATATCCTCTTTACTCCCCTACTCACTCACCTTTCCACCTACCCATCCCGTTCACTTAGCATTCTCATCTACCCACTCACCTACTATCAACCTACCCACCCACAACACTGTTGACATCACACCCTCCTGCTTACCTCCACACCAACCTACTTCACCCACCCACTATCAACCTACCCACCCACAACACTGTTGACGTCACACCCTCCTGCTTACCTCCACACCAACCTACTTCACCCACCCACTATCAACCTACCCACCCACAACACTGTTGACATCACACCCTCCTGCTTACCTCCACACCAACCTACTTCACCCACCCACTATCAACCTACCCACCCACAACACTGTTGACATCACACCCTCATACTAACATCCACACCTACCTACTTCACCCACCTTCATACTACCACCCCCACCACCACGTCATATATCACAGTTTCTAGTATTGGACAACAGCGCCGCTAGTTCAGCTCGCCCTTAATTGGACTATATTTAAATTATCGCCTCAATGAATTAATTTCCAATTCGTGAAAGGTTTGCAATTATCCCCTGCCTTAATTAACATTGAATAAATTTAATTTTAACGGCGGAAGATCAAACATATTAAAGAGTCGCTCCCTGAGTGCCAACTCTCTCTCAGTGCCATTTATGGGGGTCAAGAGGCCATAGTGCCATTTATGGGGGGTCAAGGGGCCCTAGTGTCATTTATGGGGTCAAGGAGCCATAATACCATTTATGGAGGTCAAGGGGCCATGGTACCATTTATGGAAGTCAAGGGGCCATGGTGCCATTTAAAGAGGTCAAGGGACCATGGTATCATTTATAGAGGTCAAGGGGCCATAGTATCATTTATGAGGTCATGGGGCCATAGTATCATTTATGGGGACATAGGACCATAGTACCATTTATGGGGTAATGGGGCCATAGTACCATTTATGGAGGCCAAGGGGCCATACCATTTATGGGGTCAAGGGATCATAATGCCATTTATGGAGGTCAAGGGGCTATAATGCCATTTATGGAGGTCAAGGGTTTATAATGCCATTTATGGAGGTCAAGGGTCTATAATGCCATTTATGGAGGTCAAGGGTCTATAATGCCATTTATGGAGGTCAAGGGGTCATAATACCATTTATGGAGGTCAAGGGGCCATAGTACCATTTATGGAGGTCAAGGGGCCATAGTACCATTTATGGAGGATATGGGACCATAGTGCCATTTATGGGATCAAGGAGCCATAGTGCCATTTATGTGGGTCAAAGGACCATAGCCTCATTTATGGGGGTCATGGAAGGCATCTTGCTTATGGGGGTCAAGACAGTCATATACATGTATACTGTTTATGAGGTCAAGAAAGGCATATATATTGGATATGAGGTTAAGTGGCATATATCTTAAGGGGTACTGAGTGTGTGTGTGAAAAGGACTTCAAGAGTCTTCATTATCACCATTTTCACCCTCCCTGTTTTCACTATCATCACTTTCAACACCAAAAACACTCACACCATCACTAACATTATATACCGTCATCCACATTATCACTTAAACACTTACCCATTTCCTCACTATCACCCCATACCCTCACATAGATCCCACACCCTCACCTACACCTTCACCATCACCCATACCCTCACCATCACCCACACCGTCATCACCCTCACCATCACCTTAACTCACAAGTGTCCGAGTGTTGGTAGCCTTCATTACAAAACAAGGTAATTAACATATACATAATTATCACAGCTTCCTCCTCCTCCTCTAATTTATTACTTCTCTAATGACACCAGGTTTGTTCGTCCTCACAAACCAACCCAAGTTCGCCGCAAATGAAAATGCTCGCCTCGGAAAATATACGAAATACAGAACTAATGTGAGGACAAAAATACTGCTGGTATTTCTGTTGATAACGTGGTGTCAAGAGAATATTCTTGGTGAGTATATTACAGAATATTCTTGATGAATATATTACATAATATTCTTATGAATATATCATAGAATATTCTTGAAAACGAGTATATTATAGAATATTCTTGAAAACGAGTATATTATAGAATATTCTTGAAAACGAGTATATTATAGAATATTCTTAATAAATGAGCATGGCAGGCAAAAATTCATTATACAGTCTGGTTACTAAGGAGGTATGTTCTGAACGACGTTAACTTGGATACTACCAACTCATCCTCCACAACTAACGTGGATACTACCAACTCATCCTCCATAACTAACGTGGATACTACCAACTCATCCTCCACAACTAACGTGGATACTACCAATTCATCCTCCACAACTAACGTGGATACTACCAATTTATCCTCCACAACTAACATGGATACTACCAACTCATCCTCCACAACTAACGTGGATACTACCAACTCATCCTCCACAACTAACGTGGATACTACCAACTCATCCTCCACAACTAACGTGGATACTACCAACTCATCCTCCACAACTAACGTGGATACTACCAACTCATCCTCAACAACTAACGTGGATACTACCAACTCATCCTCCACAACTAACGTGGATACTACCAACTCATCCTCCACAACTAACATGGATACTACCAACTCATCCTCCACAACAAACATGGATACTGCCAACTCATCCTCCACAACTAGCGTGGACACTACCAACTCATCCTCCACAACTAACGTGAATATTACCAACTCATCCTCCACAACAAACATGGATACTGCCAACTCATCCTCCACAATTAACGTGGACACTACCAACTCATCCTCCACAACTAACTTGGATACTACCAACTCATCCTCCACAACTAACGTGGATACTACCAACTCATCCTCCACAACAAACATGGATACTACCAACTCATCCTCCACAACTAACGTGGATACTACCAACTCATCCTCCACAACTAACTTGGATACTACCAACTCATCCTCCACAACTAACTTGGATACTACCAACTCATCCTCCACAACTAACGTGGATACTACCAACTCATCCTCCACAACTAACGTGGATACTACCAACTCATCCTCCACAACTAACGTGGATACTACCAACTCATCCTCCACAACTAACATGGATACTACCAACTCATCCTCCACAACAAACATGGATACTGCCAACTCATCCTCCACAACTAACGTGGACACTACCAACTCATCCTCCACAACTAACTTGGATACTACCAACTCATCCTCCACAACTAACGTGGATACTACCAACTCATCCTCCACAACAAACATGGATACTACCAACTCATCCTCCACAACTAACGTGGATACTACCAACTCATCCTCCACAACTAACTTGGATACTACCAACTCATCCTCCACAACTAACTTGGATACTACCAACTCATCCTCCACAACTAACGTGGATACTACCAACTCATCCTCCACAACTAACTTGGATACTACCAACTCATCCTCCACAACTAACTTGGATACTACCAACTCATCCTCCACAACTAACTTGGATACTACCAACTCATCCTCCACAACTAACGTGGATACTACCAACTCATCCTCCACAACTAACTTGGATACTACCAACTCATTCTCCACAACTAACTTGGATACTACCAACTCATCCTCCACAACTAACTTGGATACTACCAACTCATCCTCCACAACTAACTTGGATACTGCCAACTCATCCTCCACAACTAACGTGGATACTACCAACACTGAAACACCACTACATCCCACTGACACAGCTAACAAGATAAACGACTTCTTCTCAACCATAGGATCTAATCTCGCCAGTAAAATCCCACATACCAATGCCCATGCCGGGGACTACCTAGATGGGAATTTCCCTAATTCCTTCTATCTTGCACCAACTGAGCCCATGGAAGTCACCGAGATTATAAAGTCACTTAAAAATAACTCGGGGAATCTGTCTCATGTCCCACCATTACTGTACAAGCGAGCGGCCCATGTCCTTTCGCATGCTATTTCATTACTTTTTAACAAGTCACTAGAGACTAGCACCTTCCCGAAACTACTCAAGATGGCAAGGGTTACACCAATACATAAAGGTGGTGACCCTACAGACTTAAACAACTATAGGCCAATATCTAACTTCCCATTGCTATCCAAAATCTTTGAGAAACTCGTGCACAGGAGACTGTATTCATTTATAACGGCTCAAAACATACTCAACCCCTGCCAATTTGGATTCAGGAAAAATAAAAGCACTAATGATGCAATCATAAAAATGCTAGATCTGCTGTACACAGCATTGGAAAATAAGGAATATCCACTAGGAATTTTTATTGACCTAAGAAAAGCTTTTGACACAGTAGACCACGACATCCTACTCCACAAACTTGATCATTACGGTATAAGAGGCCATGCACTTGCTTATTTCAAATCTTACATTACTAATAGGTATCAGTATGTCACCATTAAAGACACAGCATCAGCAACACGGCCAATTGATACTGGAGTTCCGCAGGGAAGTGTCCTTGGTCCCCTGCTCTTCCTCATATACATCAATGACCTTCCAAACGTATCCCAACACCTGAAACCCATTCTCTTTGCTGACGACACGACTTATGTCATCTCTCACCCTAATCTTGCCACCCTCAACACCATTGTGAATGAGGAGCTGATCAAAATATCGACTTGGATGACAGCCAATAAACTTACGCTTAACACTGACAAAACCTACTATATTATGTTTGGTAGCAGAGCAGGAGATGCACAAATTAACATTAAGATTGACAACACGCTAATTACCAGAAATAATGGGGGCAAATTCCTAGGCTTATACCTTGACAACAACCTGAATTTCAGCACCCATATCCAGCATATAACCAAAAAAGTATCCAAAACGGTTGGGATCCTCTCCAAGATACGATACTATGTGCCGCAAAATGCCCTTCTCACACTATACCACTCACTTATTTATCCATACCTCACCTATGCTATTTGTGCTTGGGGATCAACTGCAGCAACACACCTAAAGCCAATAATAACCCAACAAAAAGCTGCAGTAAGAATAATCACTAAATCCCATCCCTGGCAACACACCCCCCCCCACTCTTCATAGACCTAAACTTACTCCCTGTTCAGTACATCCACACTTACTACTGTGCAATCTACATCTACAGGGCCTTAAACTCTAATATCAACCTTGACCTAAAACGCTTTCTTGATAGTTGTGACAGAACCCACAGGCATAACACCAGACACAAACATCTCTACGACATTCCCCGTGTCCGACTAAACCTTTACAAAAATTCAATGTATGTCAAAGGCCCTAAAATCTGGAATACCCTACCTGAGAACTCTAGAACTGCAGACACATTCATCACCTTCAAAACTACCATTAGAAAACATCTTATCTCCCTGATACAACCCGTCAACTAACTACACGAATACCACCTGGTGGTTCACACTTACACTCACTCACTCATTTGACCATAAACAGAAATATTAATCTCAATCTTAAAATAATGAATCCTGTGATACTCCAATACTGAAACTATGTACTGTGCCAAAACAAAAGCATTCACATTGCTAAACTCACAAATTAGTATTTAGTCACTTAGCCATAATACCAACTTACCTCATAATTTGTAATATTTTACAATTAAGAATAAAACTAAGTCTGCCCGAAATGCCTAGCCATGCTAAGCGTTCTAGTGGTACACTATGTAATCACTATTTTACAACATGTAAACCACACAATAACCAAATTTCTGTAAAATGAACATTGTAGTCCTTATAGAGAATAAACTTTGAATTTGAACTCATCCTCCACAACTAACGTGGATACTACCAACTCATCCTCCACAACTAACGTGGATACTACCAACTCATCCTCCACAACTAACGTGGATACTACCAACTCATCCTCCACAACTAACATGGATACTACCAACTCATCCTCCACAACAAACATGGATGCTGCCAACTCATCCTCCACAACTAACGTGAATACTACCAACTCATCCTCCACAACTAACTTGGATACTACCAACTCATCCTCCACAACAAACGTGGATACTACCAACTCATCCTCCACAACTAACTTGGATACTACCAACTCATCCTCCACAACTAACGTGGATACTATCAACTCATCCTCCACAACTAACGTGGATACTACCAACTCATAATCCACAACAAACATGGATACTACCAACTCATCCTCCACAACTAACGTGGATACTACAAACTCATCCTCCACAACTAAGTTGGATACTACCAACTCATCCTCCACAACTAACTTGGATACTACCAACTCATCCTCCACAACTAACGTGGATACTACCAACTCATCCTCCACAACAAACATGGATACTACCAACTCATCCTCCACAACTAACGTGGATACTACCAACTCATCCTCCACAACTAACTTGGATACTACTAACTCAGCCTCCACAACAAACATGGATACTACCAACTCATCCTCCACAACAAACATGGATACTACCAACTCATCCTCCACAACTAACGTGGATACTGCCAACTCATCCTCCACAACTAAGTTGGATACTACCAACTCATCCTCCACAACTAACTTGGATACTACCAACTCATCCTCCACAACTAACGTGGATACTACCAACTCATCCTCCACAACAAACATGGATACTACCAACTCATCCTCCACAACTAACGTGGATACTACCAACTCATCCTCCACAACAAACATGGATACTGCCAACTCATCCTCCACAACTAACGTGGATACTACAAACTCATCCTCCACAACAAACATGGATACTACCAACTCATCCTCCACAACTAACGTGGATACTACCAACTCATCCTCCACAACAAACATGGATACTAACAACTCATCCTCCACAACTAACATGGATACTACCAACTCATCCTCCACAACTTGGATACTACCAACTCCTCCTCCACAACTAACTTGGATACTACCAACTCATCCTCCACAACAAACATGGATACTACCAACTCATCCTCCACAACTAACTTGGATACTACCAACTCATCCTCCACAACAAACATGGATACTACCAACTCATCCTCCACAACTAGCGTGGACACTACCAACTCATCCTCCACAACTAACGTGGATACTACTAACTCAGCCTCCACAACAAACCTGGATACTACCAACTCATCCTCCACAACAAACATGGATACTACCAACTCATCCTCCACAACTAACGTGGATACTACCAACTCATCCTCCACAACTAAGTTGGATACTACCAACTCCTCCTCCACAACTTGGATACTACCAACTCCTCCTCCACAACTAACTTGGATACTACCAACTCATCCTCCACAACTAACTTGGATACTACCAACTCATCCTCCACAACAAACATGGATACTACCAACTCATCCTCCACAACTAACTTGGATACTACCAACTCATCCTCCACAACAAACATGGATACTACCAACTCATCCTCCACAACTTGGATACTACCAACTCATCCTCCACAACTAACTTGGATACTACCAACTCATCCTCCACAACTAACGTGGATACAACCAACTCATCCTCCACAACTAACTTGGATACTACCAATTCATCCTCCACAACTAACGTGGATACTACCAACTCATCCTCCACAACAAACATGAGTACTTGACTACGGCTTAGGACAGCTAGGAAAGCCACTGTGTCACTAGAACATCAACGTGGTCACTAAGTTATCTCAGATTCTATACATGGAGCGGCGTAAGTTAACGTCATGTTTCTTAAACTCATCAATCATTATACTGATGAATAAGACATCTGCAACACTTGGGTATCTTTATTATTGAAACGTTTCGCCTTCACAACAGGCTTCTTCAGTCGAATACAGAATATAACACGGAGACAGTAGAAGGAAATAATTTTGAAGTGATAGATGATAGAAGGTGGTCAGTCCCTTAGTCTAAAGTAGAGGTATGGGGCCAGACCTCATATACTTGAGCAGAAGTGAGGTGTAGCGACCGGAGATGACATCAGATGTGAGCGTGGCCCACCAGTGAATGTTAAGCATGTTACACAGTTCTTGGAAAGAGGTGTTGAAGACCTGCCCTGTACCAAGATACCAGGTGTTGCTGTGTCACACAAGTATCACATCTTAATTTTTGCGCCACTTTTACTGTTATATTTACCTCTGCTAACCCAGTGAGGTCTTATGCTGTTGTAACCCATCCACTTCAAAGTTCGACGTCTTGTGCGTTCAGAGATGCTCTCCTGAATGCCACTGTTGTAACGCATGACTGAGTTACTATTACCTTCCTGTCAGCTTGAACCGGTCTGGCCTCTCTCCTTACCATGAAGACCAGCTGTTAGCTTGCAAATATCAGTAGCATGAACACCAACTGCTAGCTTATAAACATCAGTAGCAAGAAGACCAGCTGTTAGCTTGTAAACATCAGAAGTAAGAAGACCAGCTGTTAGCTTAAAAACATCAGTAGCAAGAAGACCAACTGCTAGTTTATAAACATCTGTAGCAAGAAGACCAGTGTTAGTCTGTAAACATTAGTAGGAAAAAAAAGCTGCTGAGAGAGAGAGAGAGAGAGAGAGAGAGAGAGAGAGAGAGAGAGAGAGAGAGAGAGAGAGAGAGAGAGAGAGAGAGAGAGAGAATAGCGCTCATCAAAGGTTTGCGGAATCCATATCGCTCCGGTAAACATAATGAAACTCAGTCTATAGATAAAGTTTAAATCGGATAAGTTTTGCCCGAGCCAATTATTACATCCTCTTATAATGAGAAAACTAAAGGAATGGCGCAGATCTCCTCTCTTGCAACCTTGTTGTTCTCTCCCTATTTATGTGTCTCTCTACCTTACCTTGTGCTGAGTGCAGGGGTCGAGTCTCGGCTCACCTCGCTTTTCAATTACTCACGAACGTTCACACACTATTAGCAGCTTCTTTACTCACAAGCGTTCTAACACTATTAACAGCTTCTTCGGCCTGTCATACCTACTCCTTAAACTGAGTATTAAACCAGCTCCTACATTATATTTCATCTGGAGCTTCCCAGTTACCCACCCTCACCTGAGTCTTCATCTTCCATGCTTCCTTGTTCTCAGTCAGCTCCTGTCAATCACTGTCTATCTACCGAATCTTCTAATTATACATCTTACATGTTGTAATCATGTCTTCACTGGTACTCCTACCGTGTTGTACATTTTAGCTTTCTTAGTTCTTTTTTTACGTAGATCATTCCTCTCAGCTTCGAGACAAGTTTCGTAGCGACTCCCAGCATCTCCGCTAGTTCCTGGAGATGTTCTCTCAAGGGATGTTCCATGCTGGTGTTGCATACTCATATACTTTTCACATACGTCATATACTGAATAAATTAGACACGTGTAATACTTGGGTATCTTATTGAGGGAAGGTTTCGCCATACATTGACTTCATCAGTCCAACATAAAAAAAGAGTGGGGAAATTCAGAAGGAGCTTGGGGTAATCAGTCCCTCAGCTTGGAGTTGGTGTGATCAGTCCATCAATTTTGAAGATCGTTGGACTGATTACATCGACTCCAGGCTGAGGGACTGATTACCTCAGACTCCTCCTCTTCCACTTTTCTATGCATTGGACTGAAGAAGCCACTAGGTAGTGAAACGTTTCCTCAGTAAAGATACCCAAGTGTTGAACATGTATCTAATTTATCAACGTGTCGTTTCTCTGGGCCATTTATCGACATTCCTGGACGAATCTTTGTTATAGTACTTTTAATTCCGTTCTTAAGTTAGTCACAAGCAGTGGCGTGGTTGTGGTGGGGAGGGAGAACAAAAAGGTACAATGGTACAATACCGTGACTGGAACAATACACAAGTAAGCTTCTCTCTCCTATGTGCGAGTTATTTGTGTACCGAGGTGGTGATGAACTCCCCACCACCACCACCACCACCATCTTGTGAGACAACAGTGACCTTGTCTTAGCCCGTCCTGGTTCACAGGAGTCAGAGTTTCTCTAGGTGATTCATTATTTATTTCTCTCTTAATTTCTTTAGATCATAAGCACCTCAAAGATTCCAGTAGAGGTAGTTACTAGCTGTCGAAGACACTTGTCGATAAACACTTGGCTTGTTTAGTGTACTCACCTAATTGTGGTTGCAGGGGTCGAGACTCAGCTCCTGGCCCCGCCTCTTCACTGATCGCTACTGGGTCCTCCCTCTCCCTGCTCTATGAGCTTTATCATACCTCGTCTTAAAACTATGTATGGTTCCTGCCTCCACTGCAAGGCTCCAGGCGGACATCAACCAAATCTTTCAGTGGGCTGCAGAAAACAATATGAAGTTCAACGATGAGAAATTTCAATTACTCAGATATGGTAAACATGAGGAAATTAAATCTTCATCAGAGTACAAAACAAATTCTGGCCACAAAATAGAGCGAAACACCAACGTCAAAGACCTGGGAGTGATTATGTCGGAGGATCTCACCTTCAAGGACCATAACATTGTATCAATCGCATCTGCTAGAAAAATGACAGGATGGATAATGAGAACCTTCAAAACTAGGGAGGCCAAGCCCATGATGACACTCTTCAGGTCACTTGTTCTACCTAGGCTGGAATATTGCTGCACTCTAACAGCACCTTTCAAGGCAGGTGAAATTGCCGACCTAGAAAATGTACAGAGAACTTTCACGGCGCGCATAACGGAGATAAAACACCTCAATTACTGGGAGCGCTTGAGGTTTCTAAACCTGTATTCCCTGGAACGCAGGAGGGAGAGATACATGATTATATACACCTGGAAAATCCTAGAGGGACTAGTACCGAACTTGCACACGAAAATCACTCACTACGAAAGCAAAAGACTTGGCAGACGATGCACCATCCCCACAAGGAAAAGCAGGGGTGTCACTAGCACGTTAAGAGACCATACAATAAGTGTCAGGGGCCAGAGACTGTTCAACTGCCTCCCAGCACACATAAGGGGGATTACCAACAGACCCCTGGCAGTTTTCAAGCTGGCACTGGACAAGCACCTAAAGTCAGTTCCTGATCAGCCGGGCTGTGGCTCGTACGTTGGTTTGCGTGCAGCCAGCAGCAACAGCCTGGTTGATCAGGCGCTGATCCACCAGGAGGCCTGGTCACAGACCGGGCCGCGGGGGCGTTGACCCCCGAAACTCTCTCCAGGTAAACTACATCGCTTGCCAGAATATTCCACTTCCTAACAACTCTAGCTGAAGAAGCACTTCCTAACATCCCTTTGACTAATCTGAGTCTTCAGCTTCCAATTGTGACCTCTTGTTTCAGTGTCCCATCTCTGAAACATCTTGTCTATCCACCTTGTATACTCACACAGTATTTTGTATGTCGTTATCATGTGTGTGTGTGGGGGGGGGGGGGAGGAAGGGATCTGTCTGGGGTTGCAGAGGTCGAGTTTCAGCTCCTGACTCCAATGTGCGTGAGGGAGTGCGTGCATGTACGTGCATGCACAGCGTGTGCGTGTTTGGATGCATGGCTTACGTCATCATGTTTGTCAGATACACTTTATCTTTGTTATATATATATATATATTTTTTTCTGATTGTGCATTTTATTATTTATAACAATTGCATAAAAATAGTTTCAAAACATTTAATGGTTTAGAAAGACACGTAGGCAAACACTATAACATATTTATTAGAAAACGTTTCGGTCCTGGAACCTTGATCACTTCTAACATACAGAGGTAGAAAGACATTATATATATAGGCGGAGAGTGAGATGTGACGCACGTGACCTGAGGAATGTCATAAGAACATAAGAATGGAGGAACACTGTAGAAGGCCTACTGGCCCATGCGAGGCAGGTCCTTATCAAAACAACCTCTGCCTATGATGAGGACGGGTAGACGATGAAATCATGTGACTCCTGTGTTGTTGGGTTGGTGCTGCTTAAGTATCATGTATGCCAATGTTTTTGAAATTTTGTAGTTTCCAGTGTTGCGTTCTATAGTGTCGGTGACGGCGATTAGTGAGGCTTCTAGGCACCGTCGGCGTCTGAGGTCTGGTTCGGTGAGAACGAGTTGTGCCTCGTTCCAGTTCATCAAATGCCCCGTGGAGTCTCTGTGGAGGACACAGGCGTACCTTACATCGTCTCTGTTAGAGGCATATCGATGTTCATTCAGGCGGACTGCAAGATTTCTGCCTGTCTCGCCTACATATTTCTTGGGACAGAACCCACAGGGGATAGTGTAGACTCCTGCTGTAGAAGTTAGAGGTGTGGGGCTGCGTTTCGTAGTGAGGTCTTTGATAGATGATGTGTTTATGGTGGAAACGTTGATGTTACTCATAGCAAGTGCCCGGCGAGTATTCGTGGCAACATCGCCACATGGGAGTACTATGAACTGTTTAGCGGGCTGTTCCATGGCGGTTTGGTTGAGGATAGCTTGTGCCTTGAGTCTGCAATCTCGGATGAAGAAAGATGGGAACTGAAGACGTGTAAAGGCTTGTGTTATGTAAGTGCATTCTTCTAGAAAACAAGGCCTGGAGATGCGAAGAGCTCTCAAGAAGAAGCCAATGAGGACTCCTCTCTTAGTGCGGGTGTCTTGGTGTGAATAAAAATGTATAAGATCGTCCTTGTTGGTAGGTTTTCTATACACTTTGAAGAGAAGTTTGTCACTGTCGGGAGATCTGCACAGTAGAACGTCGAGGAAAGGAAGTTTGCCATCATTTTCGAGTTCAAGTGTAAACTTTATTGATGGTTCAACTGCATTGGCTTCTTCTTGAGAGCTCTTCGCATCTCCAGCCCTTGTTTTCTAGGAGAAGAATGCACTTACATAACACAAGCCTTTACACGTCTTCAGTTCCCATCTTTCTTCATCCGAGATTGCAGACTCAAGGCACAAGCTATCCTCAACAAACCGCCCATGGAACAGCCCCCTAAACAGTTCATAGTACTCCCATGTGGCGATGTTGCCACGAATACTCGCCGGGCACTTGCTATGAGTAACATCAACGTTTCCACCATAAACACATCATCTATCAAAGACCTCACTACGAAACGCAGCCCCACACCTCTAACTTCTACAGCAGGAGTCTACACTATCCCCTGTGGGTTCTGTCCCAAGAAATATGTAGGCGAGACAGGCAGAGATCTTGCAGTCCGCCTGAATGAACATCAATATGCCTCTAACAGAGACGATGTAAGGTACGCCTGTGTCCTCCACAGAGACTCCACAGGGCATTTGATGAACTGGAACGAGGCACAACTCGTTCTCACCGAACCAGACCTCAGACGCCGACGGTGCCTAGAAGCCTCACTAATCGCCGTCACATAAGAACATAAGAACATAAGAAAGGAGGAACACTGCAGGAGGCCTGCTGGCCCATACTAGGCAGGTCCTTTACAATTCATCCCACTAACAAAACATTTACCCAACCCAATTTTCAATGCTACCCAAGAAATAAGCTCTGATGTGAAAGTCCCACTCAAATCCAACCCTTCCCACTCATGTACTTATCCAACCTAGATTTGAAACTACCAAAGTCCTAGCCTCAATAACCCAACTAGGTAGACTGTTCCACTCATCAACTACCCTATTTCCAAACCAATACTTTCCTATGTCCTTTCTAAATCTAAACTTATCTAATTTAAATCCATTACGCGGGTTCTCTCTTGAGAGACATCCTCAAGACCTTATTAATATCCCCTTTATTAATACCTATCTTCCACTTATACACTTCGATCAGGTCTCCCCTCATTCTTCGTCTAACAAGTGAATGTAACTTAAGAGTCTTCAATCTTTCTTCATAAGGAAGATTTCTGATGCTATGTATTAATTTAGTCATCCTACGCTGAATGTTTTCTAACGAATTTATGTCCATTTTGTAATACGGAGACCAGAACTGAGCTGCATAATCAAGGTGAGGCCTTACTAATGATGTATAAAGCTGCAGTATGACCTCTGGACTTCTGTTGCTTACACTTCTTGATATAAATCCCAGTAATCTATTTGCCTTATTACGTACGCTTAGGCATTGCTGTCTTGGTTTAAGGTTGCTGCTCACCATAACCCCCCAAGTCCTTTTCGCAATCTGTATGGCTAAGTTCTACATCATTTAATTTATAAGTACTAGGGTTATGGGCACTCCCAAGCTTCAGAACCTTGCACTTATCTACATTGAACTGCATCTGCCACTTTTCTGACCAAGAATAGAGTTTGTTTAAATCCTCCTGAAGTTCCCTAACATCTACGTTTGAATCAATTATCCTACCTATCTTTGTGTCATCGGCGAATTTGCTCATATCACTAGTAATTCCCTCATCAAGATCATTGATATATATTATAAACAACAACGGGCCCAAGACTGATCCCTGTGGAACGCCACTTGTTACAGATCCCCACTCGGATTTAACCCCATTTATGGACACTCTCTGCTTCCTGTCAGTGAGCCATGACTCGATCCACGAGAGCACTTTTCCCCCAATGCCATGGGCTGCCACTTTCTTTAACAGTCTATGGTGCGGAACTCTATCAAAAGCCTTACTAAAATCTAAGTAAATAATATCAAATTCTTTATTGTGGTCAACAGCCTCAAAAGCTTTACTGAAGAAAGTTAATAAATTAGTTAGACAAGACCGGCCTCTTGTGAATCCATGCTGAGTATCATTAATCAAGCTATGCTTATCGAGATGGCTTCTTATAATCTCAGCTATAATTGACTCTAGTAATTTGCCTACAATTGAGGTCAGGCTTATTGGGCGGTAATTTGACGGTAACGACTTGTCCCCTGTTTTAAAAATAGGAGTTACATTAGCCATCTTCCACATATCAGACACTACACCTGTTTGAAGAGATAAATTAAAAATATTAGTTAATGGTTCACAGAGTTCCATTTTGCATTCCTTAAGAACCCTTGAAAAAACCTCATCAGGACCCGGCGACTTATTTTGCTTCAGTCTGTCTATCTGCCTCACAACCATCTCACTAGTGACTGTGATGTTACATAATTTATCTTCTTCTAGCCCACTGTAAAAATTAATTACTGGAATATTGTTAGTGTCTTCCTGTGTAAAAACTGAGAGAAAATAATTATTTAAAATCAAGCACATTTCATTCTCATTGTCAGTAAGGTGCCCATAGTTATTTTTAAGGGGACCTATCTTATCTCTAACTTTTGTTCTATAGTGTCACCGACACTATAGAACGCAACACTGGAAACTACAAAATTTCAAAAACATTGGCATACATGATACTTAAGCAGCACCAACCCAACAACACAGGAGTCACATGATTTCATCGTCTACCCGTCCTCATCATAGGCAGAGGTTGTTTTGATAAGGACCTGCCTCGCATGGGCCAGTAGGCCTTCTACAGTGTTCCTCCATTCTTATGTTCTTATGACATTCCTCAGGTCACGTGCGTCACATCTCACTCTCCGCCTATATATATAATGTCTTTCTACCTCTGTATGTTAGAAGTGATCAAGGTCCCAGGACCGAAACGTTTTCTAATAAATATGTTATAGTGTTTGCTTACGTGTCTTTCTAAACCAACTTGTTGGTATTTATTACCAAGGTTTATACTAAAACATTTAATAAACAAGTGACTCATCGTATTATAACTGCAACATTACATGTTAAATACGGAACGAAACATTACATGTTAAATATGGAACGAAACATTACATGTTAAATACGGAATAAAACATTACATGTTAAATACGGAACGAAACATTACATGTTAAATACGGAACAAAACATTACATGTTAAATACGGAACGAAACATTACATGTTAAATACGGAACGAAACATTACATGTTAAATACGGAACGAAACATTACATGCTAAATACGGAACGAAACATTACATGTTAAATACGGAACGAAACATTACATGTTAAATATGGAACGAAACATTATAGTCAAAATTCGACTTAAAATATTACTGAATATACATGAAATTAATTTTCTTTTTCCAATTGTAACTTAGCCAAGTTTGAAATATATTGGTGTGAAGAATTTCACGATTTCCCATTCTGAATGAGGCGCGAGACAAACTTTGATGATTATTGAACTTTGTATGAATTGATGTTTACAAGAGTTTTAATTGTATGGTTTTAAGAGGTGTCCCTCGCCTGTCAGAAGCCTTCATCACTGGTGGTTTACCAGTTTTAATTGTATGGTTTTAAGACGTGTCCCTCGCCTGTCAGAAGCCTTCATCACTGGTGGTTTACCAATTTTAATTGTATGGTTTTAAGAGGTGTCCCTCGCCTGTCAGAAGCCTTCATCACTGGTGGTTTACCAGTTTTAATTGTATGGTTTTAAAAGGTGTCCCTCGCCTGTCAGAAGCCTTCATCACTGGTGGTTTACCAGTTTTTATACGGTTTAAGGTGTGTCGACACTCGCCTGTGAGGAGCCTTGATCACTGATGGTACGTGTGCCTGTCAGTACTGTGTGCATGTCCCTGGCAGTACTGTCCGTGTCCCTGGCAGTACTGTACACGTGTCCCCGGCAGATGAACTCAGACAAATCCACTGACACATAAATATCTGAAGTCTGGTGCAGGTTTGGGGACCCACAGTATGGGGTAGGTGCAGGTGTGGGGATACACAGTATGGGATAAGTGCAGGTGTAGGGATCCACAGTATGGGGTAGGTGTAGGCACCCACAGTATGGGGTAGGTGCAGGTGTGGGCACCAGCAGGATGGGGTAGGTGCAGGTGTGGGCACCCACAAAATGGGATAGGTGCAGGTGTGGGCACCCGCAGGATGGGGTAGGTGCAGGTATGGACACCCGCAGGATGGGGTAGGTGCAGGTGTGGGCACCCGCAGGATGGGGTAGGTGCAGGTGTGGGCACCCGCAGGATGGGGTAGGTGCAGGTGTGGGCACCCGCAGGATGGGGTAGGTGCAGGTGTGGACACCCGCAGGATGGGGTAGGTGCAGGTGTGGACACCCGCAGGATGGGGTAGGTGCAGGTGTGGACACCCGCAGGATGGGGTAGGTGCAGGTGTGGACACCCGCAGGATGGGGTAGGTGCAGGTGTGGACACCCGCAGGATGGGGTAGGTGCAGGTGTGGACACCCGCAGGATGGGGTAGGTGCAGGTGTGGACACCCGCAGGATGGGGTAGGTGCAGGTGTGGACACCCGCAGGATGGGGTAGGTGCAGGTGTGGACACCCGCAGGATGGGGTAGGTGCAGGTGTGGACACCCGCAGGATGGGGAAAGTAAATAAAAAGCTTCCAGGTACATTGACAATTCAAATATAAAGAAATATAATTTTTAAGACACGTTGGCCGTCTCCCACCGAGGCAGGGCGACCTAAAAAAGAAGAAACACTTTCACCATCACTGTTTTGCCAGAAGGGTGCCAATACAACAGTTCAAAAACTGCAGATATCTCCAGTCATCCTTCTCAATGCAGGCACCGTACTTTCCACCTCCAGGACTCAAGTCCAGCTAACCAGTTTCCCTGAATCCCTTAATAAATGTTACCTTGCTCACACTCCAACAGCAAGTTTATATATATATATATATATATATATATATATATATATATATATATATATATATATATATATATATATATATATATATATATATACATTATATATATATACATTATATATATATACATTATATATATATATATATATATATATATATATACATGTATATATATATATATATATATATATATATATATATATATATATATATATATATATATATATATATATGTGTGTGTGTGTGTGTGTGTCGTGCCGAATAGTCAGAACTTGCGATCTTGGCTTAAATAGCAACGCTCATCTTGCCATATAAGACAAGCGAAAATTTGTGTATGCAATAATTACGCCAAAATCATTCTGAACCTAAAGAAAAAAATATATTTCACTGTGTTTGTTTAGTATTAAATTACTGTAAACAAACCTAAAATATATTTAGTTGGGTTAGGCTAAAATAAATTGCTCTTGTTATACGGTTAGGCAAGTTTTCTAAGTTCCTTTTGGTGCAAAATTAAAAATTTTTACATCAACATTAATGAAAAAATATATCTTTAAACGCATAAGAGAAATTTTTAGAAAGGTCTTAATTTTAAATGAGTTCTTGCTAATTGGCCAGTTTTACATATTCGGCACGACACATATATATATATATATATATATATATATATATATATATATATATATATATATATATATATATATCGAATAGGCAGAACTTGCGATCTTGGCTTAAATAGCAACGCTCATCTTGCCATATAGGACAAGTGAAAATTTGTGTATGCAATAATTTCGCCAAAATCATTATGAACCTAAGGAAAAAAATATATTTCACTGTGTTTGTTTAGTATTAAATTACTGTAAACAAATCTAAAATATATTTAGTTGGGTTTGGCTAAAATGAATTGTTCTTGTTATAATAAGGTTAGGTAAGTTTTCTAAGATTCTTTTGGAGCAAAATTAAAAATGTTTACATTAACATTAATGAAAAAAAAATATATCTTTAAACGTATAAGAGAAAATTTTAGAAAGGACTTAATTTTAAATGAGTTCTTGCTAATTGACCGGTTTTACATATTCGGCACGACATAATATATATATACATACATATATATATATATATATATATATATATATATATATATATATATATATATATATATATATATATATATATATATATATATATATATATATTATAAAATAAATATAATCTGGCGTAGAAAAATAAGATTTATTCCTACTGTATTGTATAATACATATTTCTGTAATTATGTGTGAATGTTTGATGTTTATTTTACATAAAGACTCAACTTCCTGAGAGTCAGAGTCGCGGTTTAAAGGACAAAACAAACAATTATCCTTTACAGGATATGCTTGTTATGATATTACCCGTATGACTCATTAACTTGTTTTGAGTTATATTAGAGAGAGAGAGAGAGAGAGAGAGAGAGAGAGAGAGAGAGAGAGAGAGCGAGTGTATAAATACCTAGTTATAGCTACAGCAGCAGAGTTCATGCTTCTGGTGTTTCGTCTTTAATATTTTGTTCATCATATTTTTTTATTTACAGTTATTGCAGCACTTACTAATTCTTCTTATAATTCATTCCACTGGTCAACCACTATCTGAGAAGAAAATTTTTCCTGTGTTCTTTTCAGAAGACTATTTCCTCAAACTGCAACCGTGGCTTCTTGTTATCTCTATTGCAGCTAAAAAAAAAACCTTATTGATCTACTCTTTCAAGTGTTTTCAAGACCTTATATATGGTTATCTTGTGTCCTCTCTTGGTGTCAGCAACAAGGGCATCTGTAATGTAATTACAATTCATTTTCTCCACTGTGGCGGCCATTTTGTAGTTTTTCTGTCAACATTTTCTAACATATCTCTGGGTTTTTTCATGTGGGAGCCACACAAACATATTCCAACTGGTCTAATGTAAATTATAAACAACTCTCTTAACACTGCACCCATATACTTGAAAGTTATTTTATAGTTTGTGAGTGTAATATATAAACTTCTCACAATTTATTTGATCTGGTGTCAAGTTTTCTTAATAAGAATATATATATATATATATATATATAAGCCTTTATTTAAAAGGCATTTTACTAGACTTATGTTTCACTATTATGACAGGTACCACTGTCCTGTCATTTGAGTGAAATGAAAGCCTGTTAAGTGTTTTGTACTTGGTCAGGATTGCTGGTCTTCTCTTTTTGTCTTATGAAGATGTAAGATAGCAAGTAAACCTTAAAATTTCTCCTTACATTCACTATACACTTCTCTTATTTAATTGACTGTGTTGTTGTTAATATTTTTCATTACTTTTTCCTTTCCAATTTAGGATTCTTAGTCTGAGACCAAACTGCAGGAATGTTGATCACCTGAAACATTAATGCCTATGGGAACAGTTTAGGATGCCTGGTCTGAGTCTGGAAGGGAAAAAGGATAGAAGTGAAACCCAAAACATTAACACATAATATTGAAGTATAACTCTAATGTCCTAGGTAGTAGGTTGGTAGACAGCAACTGCCCAGGGAGGTACTACCATCCTGCCAAGTGAGTGTAAAATGAAAGCCTGTAATTGTTTTACATGATGGTTGGATTGCTGGTGTCCTTTTTTTCTGTCTCATAAACATGCAAGATTTCAGGTACGTCTTGCTACTTCTACTTACACTCAGGTCACACTACACATACATGTACAAGCATATATGTATATACACACCCCTCTGGGTTTTCTTCCATTTTTCTAACTAGTTCTTGTTCTTGTTTATTTCCTCTTACCTCCATGGGGAAGTGGAACAGAATTCTTCCTCCGTAAGCCATGCGTGTTGTAAGAGGCGACTAAAATGCCGGGAGCAAGGGGCTAGTAACCTCTTCTCCTGCATATATTACTAAATGTAAAAGGAGAAACTTTCGTTTTTCCTTTTGGGCCACCCCGCCTCGGTGGGATACGGCCGGTGTGTTGAAAGAAAGATTATATATATATATATATATATATATATATATATATATATATATATATATATATATATATATATATATATATATATATATATATATATGTCGTGCCGAATAGGCAGAACTTGCGATCTTGGCTTAAATAGCAACGTTCATCTTGCCATATAGGACAAGTGAAAAATTTGTGTATGCAATAATTTCGCCAAAATTATTCCGAACCTAACGAAAAAAATATATTTGATTTCGTTTGTTTAGTATTAAATTACTGTAAACAAATCTAAAATATATTTAGTTGGGTTAGGCAAAAATAAATTGTTCTTGTAATAATAAGGTTAAGTAAGTTTTCTAAGATTCTTTTGGTGCAAAATTAAAAATTTTTACTTTAACATTAATGAAAAAAATATATCTTTAAACGTATAAGAGAAAATTTCAGAAAGGACTTAATTTTAAATGAGTTCTTGCTAATTGACCAGTTTTACATATTCGGCACGACATTATATATATATATATATATATATATATATATATATATATATATATATATATATATATATATATATATATATACACTAAACAATTCGCAAACAGGCGAAATTATTTACAAAACATTGTCTCTACGTCCACAGCAGGACTCGAACCTGCTAACTCTGATACAGAGTTAGCAGGTTCGAGCCCTACTGTGGACGTACAAACAATGTTTATATATATATATATATATATATATATATATATATATATATATATATATATATATATATATGGCATCCTATAATTACATTATGTAAGTAAATAAAATATGAAAGAATGAATTAAAAAGATTGCTTGATACTTTCAACGGAGAGAATAAGAAGCCACAGTTGTAAACTTAGGAAAATGTTGATGTGGCAATATTTTCGAGGGAAGACATCCCTTGAGTAATCCTTTAATAATAATAATAATAATAATAATAATAATAATAATAATAATAATAATAATAATAATAATAATAATAACAGCAATAATAATAATAATCTTTATTTTTACAAGTACATGAAACAACTAACACAGACGTAGCTGACATCAATAACATACTATATAGAAAGCCCGTGGTTATGCAGAGCATTTCGTTCAATTTAGGTTAATTTTGTTCCTAGGATGCGACCCACACCAGTCAGCTAACACCCAGCTACCTATTTACTGCTAGGTGAACAGGAACGAAATTAACGTCCAACCTGACAGATCAGACTTATCTGTTAAATGGAACCAAGCCACTTTTCCCCACACTTTACCTTCCCAGTTATGCTGCTGCTGCTGCAGGCTATTTTATATTGGTGCAACAATGGAATTAATTTAACAAAAAAGTACTAAATACTACAACAACTGGATTTTTTGAACATAAATATATGATTAATCAATTACTGAAGATGACACACAATGAATTCACTCCTATAACTACAAATGAGTAATTACGAATAATTAAACACCCTCAGCCCCACCCACACACACACACACACATCCACACACACACACACACACACCCACCCACACACACACACACACACACATCCACACACACACACACACACCCACCCACACACACACACACACACACACACACACACACAGGAGTATGCAGCACCAGTTTGGAACCCACACCTGGCCAAGCACCTCAGGAAATTAAAGACAGTGCCAAGGTTTACAAGGAGACTAGTCCCGGAGCTAAGGGGTATGTCCTACGTGGAGACGTTAAGGGAAATCGACCTGACGACACTGGAGGACAGGAAAGACAGGAGGACATGGTAACAGCATTTAAAATACTGAGAGGATCGACAAGGTGGACAGGGACAGGATGTTTCAGAGATGGGACACGCCAACAAGGGGTCACAATTGGAAGTTGAAGACTCAGATGAGTCAAAGAGATGTTAGGAAGTATTTCTTCAGTTACAGAGTTGTCAGGAAGTGGAACAGTCTGGAAAAGGAGGAGGTGGAGGCAGGATCCATACAAAGCTTTAAGAAGAGGTATGATAAAGCTCACTGAGCAGGGAGTGGCCTAGTAGCGACCAGTGAAGAAGCGGGGCCAGGAGCTATGAATCGACCCCTGCAGCCACAATTAGGTGAGTACACAAACACACATATCAAAGAAGTTTAGGAAGAGGGGGGGCAGTTGTGTCTCGATCCACGCAAATATAATTCGAAGCACAACTCGGTCACCACACACGCGCGCGCGCGCGCACGCACACACACACACACACACACACACACACACACACACACACACACACACACACACACACAGAGAGAGAGAGAGAGAGAGAGAGAGAGAGAGAGAGAGAGAGAGAGAGAGAGAGAGAGAGAGAGAGAGAGAGAGAGAGAGAGAGAGAGAGAGAGAGCAGAAATACCATGGAAAAGTGTTTGTAAAAGGGATGAATGAGAGTGTGAGGGATGGGAGGGTGGGACGGTGGCGATGCACGGGAAGAATGGCTGAGGAAAGTACCCCTAGAGAATTTATGTGCAAGCCATGAATGGTCTGAGCACCGCCGACCAGAACTCAAAAAATCACGGAGGGATGGCAAGAGTGAGAGGATAGGTGAGAGATGTGAGGGAGGGAGACGGGGAGAATGAGAGGCAGAAGAGGGAGAGAGCAGGATGGCAAGAGTGAGAGATGTGAGGGAGGCAGGGAGAATAACGTGTAGAAGAGGGAAAGAGCAGGATGGCAAGAGTGAGAGGATAGGTGAGAGATGTTAGGGAGGAAGGCAGGGAGAATGAGAGGCAGAAGAGGGAGAGAGCAGGATGGCAAGAGTGAGAGGATAGGTGAGAGATGTTAGGGAGGAAGGCAGGGAGAATGAGAGGCAGAAGAGGGAGAGAGAAGGATGGCAAGAGTGAGAGATGTGAGGAAGGCAGGGAGAATGAAAGGCAGAAGAGGGAGAGAGAAGGATGGCAAGAGCGAGAGATGTGAGGGAGGCAGGGAGGATAACAGGTAGAAGAGGGAGAGAGATGGATGGAATATAAGGGATAAATGGTAGAGGAAGAGAATGATACGTATAGGAGAAAACGATAGAATGAAGAGACAGGTGATAAAGAAGAGAATGCCAGCAGAGAGAGAAGGGCGGAATGAGAGAATACGTGAGAGATGTGAAGTAGGGAGGCAGGCGAAATAAAAGATAGGTGACAGATGAGGGAAAAGAAGAGCATGATAGGAGAGAGAGGAGAAGAGAGGGCATGTGAGAAATATGAGAGGATACGTGAGAGATGAGGAATGGAAAAACAATAGGTAGAAGAGGGAGAGAAAAGGATGGAATGAGAGAATAGATGAGAGATGTGAAGGAGGGAAGGAAGAATATGAGGTAGAAGAAGAGAGAAGAAAGGCAAAAATGAGAGGATAAGTGAGAGATGCGAGAGGGCGAGGGGGACAGAGAGAGAGAGAGAGAACAGGGAGACAGGCTTGAATAAGAGGATAGCTAAAGCACTTCGAGGAACAGGTAATGATACAAGAGAGAACTAGAAGGAAGTATGGAATGAGAAAGACAGGTGAGAGAAGAGAGATGGAGGGAGAAAGAAAGAGGTCAAAGATAGGAAGGGAAACCTAGAGTGTGAAGAGTGGGGAGGAGAACGCAAGATAGGGAGGGATTGAGAGAGAGATGCAATATTTATGAACAGAAGAGTGAGAGAGGGAGAGGAAGAGCCAGGAAAAAAATAAAAGGGGAGACAGACAAAAGCTAAACTTTACAGTAGAAACTAAAGTAACAGTAAACGCTTCAAAGTAATAAAGTTAAACTTGCCACAGTAGCAAATTAAGTAACAATAAAGTTGCAAAAAAATTATAAAACGTATATCCAAAAATATTATTTTTTTCTAATAGATTTCGGGCACTCAGAGAGGTTCATATATACAAATATTATTTACTACTCTGGGAACGCTTATCAAACGTTTACCAACTTACCATACGTTTGTCAACCTTTTGAAAACGCTTGTCAACCCTTCCCCAACGTTTATCACTTCTTATCCAATGTTTATCAAGCCTTCTTGACCGATTATCAATTTGTATCAAACCATCACTTAACAAAGAATTAACAACACTCATCAAATTGTTTATATGTTGGTAGAATCACCGTCAATATGTAAAGTAAAAGGACAAGTGCAACTAATGTGTTATTTTATTGTGGCAACGTTTTGCTCTCCAAGAGCTTTGTCGAGCCGGTTTGACAGAGCTCCTAGAGAGCGAAACGTTGCCACAATAAAATGTCACATTAGTTGCACTTGTGTCCTTTTACTTTACAACACTCATCAATGTTAAAATCTACTTAATGTTAACTTTTATCAAACATTTAACAGGTAAATAAGTTCAACAGCACTTAACGCTTATCAGACGTTTAAAAAGAGATAGAGAAAATTCAACAGCACTCAACAAACGTTTTAGTCCTGATGGCATCTTAATTAAAGACTCGTGTGTATTGATGTGGTTTTAAAAGGTCAGATGAGCATAAACAAACTCCAGAATACAGGACTTAAACGATTTACACCTCACAGCTAAGGGATTTTTAAGTGATTTACACGTCACAACTAAGAGATTTCAAATGATTTACACATTATTCCTAAGAGATTTTAAATGATTTATACGTCACAACTAAGAGATTTTTAAACAATCTACACGTTAATCCTAAGGGATTTTTAAATTAATTACACCTCACAGCTATGGGATTTTTAAATAATTTACACGTCATAATTACCAGACATTTAAATGATTTACAACACAAAATCTACGGGGCATTTGATGCACACATCACAATTATGAGCCATTTAACTGATTCACAAATCACAAATATGATACACTGTCGCTTGACGATCACACACATACCAGTTATATAGCTATACAGGTACAGTTATATAGATATACCATAAATCCAGCTACCTGCATATAAAACAAGACAGCTATTGAAAGAATGATGGTGAAGGTGTTTCCTTTTTCGCGTCAGCCCGCCTCAAGAGTTCGCATGACCACACGGGCAACATTTTTCTCCTTTCAAGAGTGGTGCCTTGATGCTGATGAAAGGCTCTTGATCCAACGAATTGGAGCAACCCTCCTCTTCCTAGGATCAAATCAGATTACCTCCAATACCCCCAGGCGCTGCATGACTCCTACGGATTCAGCTTCTCCCCATAAAAATACTACAGCAATAATAATAATAATAATAATAATAATAAAAGTCCATTTTCAATAACAGTCTTGTACAGAAAATAAAAATTAAGTTATTGTAAATCAGAGCTGTTGTAGGGCTCTTAAACGGAGTAAAACAGAACAAACGGGTAACAGATGCCACGTACCTTGCTCGAAGCACCTTCCCTGTTTGTTACCTCATTATTAAACGAAATCAAACAGAAGAACAAACGGATAACAGTGGCCAGACAACTTCCGCGATGCACCTACCACAACCCTCCTTGTTGCTTTCTCATTGAAAGGAATAAAACAGAAGAACAAACGGAACAGACACAGGCACCTTGCCCGAGGTACCTGCTGCCCCAAATCCCACCTGTTGCCTTGCTCCTACACGGAATACAACAGTTGAACAAACAGATAACAAGAAGAGAACACCTGACTCAAATATGCACTACCGGAGCACCTGATGCCTCGCACCTGTGAAGTAATGATGTGAACACTCAGGTGACACGCTCACCAGGTGTACCAGTGTTGCCACAAGGCAGCACCTGAGTGAAAATAACTGAGACACGTGTGAAACTGTCAAGTACCTTTATTTCAGAAACGTTTCGCCTATACTATAGGCTTCAACTGTCGAATACGGAGGTGCATAAATATAGAGACAGAACATGTGGCGAAGAGAAGACGAGGTGGTCATTCTATCAGTTTTGAAGAAGCACTGGAGAGGTACGGACGAGGTGGTCAGTCTCTCTGCCTTGGAGAGGTAGTTTTGAGGTGGTCAGTCCCTTAGTCAGTTCAGCTCTGAACTGTTGTACACGTGTCTTATTCATCTGCTTCTCGGTACTGTATGCCATTATTTCAGTAATACCTGACATTACACCAACTTGTAAAGTAAATGACATCCCATTAAACTGGAAACTTACATCACACCAAACTGTAAACCGACTGACATCACAAACTAGAAACTAACTGGCTTTAGCTCCTCACTGTAACTTTACTTATATCACACCTTCAAACGTTCATAAAAAGCATTTTTCTCACGCTGGTTACGTTACAAGATTGAAAAACAGAATAAAAAGGTCACATTACCGTAGATGTGACCTGATAAAGGTTCAGGAAGGAGCGGAACGTCGTCATAAGGTTCCTCTCCTAAGTGTAGGTTATTTTTTGAAGATTATTAACAAACACACACACACATACAGGCTGTGGCTATAGCTTTCTCAAGAACACTCCATCAGCGATCATTCATCCTTCAGCTGACTGTGACAGTGTCCAAATAAATGCTGTAGCACACAGATAACTACAACTTCACCTTGTACCCTGCTGATATAGCACACAGATAACTTCAGTTTCACACTGATCCTCCTCCTCCTCCTCCTTCTTCTGCTTCTGCTTCTCCTCTCCCTCCTCCTCCTCTTCCTCTCAGCAGGAGAGGAGTATCAGAGTGAGAGAGGAGGCTGGCCACAGCACCTTGCTGTGATCTACAACCAGCATCCACACATCAAGTGACGCTGACGGGAAAATTGCTGATAGTTTCGGCATTGGGGACGACTCTTTGTATGGGGCAGACACATTTTCACTATTTTTTACACTTAATTTGCATAATAATGCTGCTGCCTTTTTTATGGAGTGGTAGGATATGCAGAGTTTGTGAAGAATGGAGTGAAGGAACAGGGCAGAGAAAGAGATAGGTAAAGAGAGAGGTAGGTAAGGAAAGAGATGGGTAAGGAAAGAGGTATGTCAGGAAAGAGGTAGGTCAGTAAAGAGGTAGGTCAGGAAATAGGGAAGTACGGAAGGAGGGAGAGTGGTAGTTGGATCAGAGTAAAGGAAGGAGGAAGGAAGATAATAATAACATTGATCATACAGCCAGCACCTCTCCCCACAAAACGCGGACAAAAACAGAACAAGAAGCACTCCAGAAAATGGGGGGGGGAAGTAGTGAGAGGAAGAAAAGCAGTAAGAAAAACTAAGCAAAAATGAGAAGACAAAAGAGATAGAGGATAATCATGAGCGAAGAAAAGAGGGAAGAAGTGGATAACCATGAGAGAAGAGAGGATACAGAAGACAACCATGAGAGAAGAGAGAGGATACAGAAAACAACCATGAGAGAAGAGAGGATACAGAAGACAACCATGAGAGAAGAGAGAGGATACAGAAAACAACCCTGAGAGAAGAGAGGATACAGAAGACAACCATGAGAGAAGAGAGGGAATACAGAGGACAACCATGAGAGAAGAGAGGGAATACAGAGGACAACCATGAGAGAAGAGAGGGAATACAGAGGACAACCATGAGAGAAGAGAGGGAATACAGAGGACAACTATGAGAGAAGAGACAGAGGACAACCATGAAAGAAGAGAAGATACAGAGGACAACTATGAAAAAAGAGAGAAAACACAGAGGACAACTATGAAAAAAAGAGAGAGAAGATACAGAGGACAACCATGAAAAGAGAGAGAGAAGATACAGAGGACAACTATGAAAGAAGAGAGAGACGATACAGAAGACAACTATGAAAGAAGAGAGAACACAGAGGACAACCATGAGAGTGGAGAAGAGAGAGGACAGGCAAAGAGAGGACAACCATGAGAGCAGAGGCAGGGGACAATCTGAGAGGAGAGAGAGAGAAGACAACCATGAGAGAAGAGAGAGGATACAGAAAACAACCATGAGAGAAGAGAGGATACAGAAAACAACCCTGAGAGACGAGAGGATACAGAAGACAACAATGAGAGAAGAGAGAGGATACAGAAAACAACCCTGAGAGACGAGAGGATACAGAAGACAACCATGAGAGAAGAGAGGGAATGCAGAGGACAACCATGAGAGAAGAGAGGGAATACAGAGGACAACTATGAGAGAAGAGACAGAGGACAACCATGAAAGAAGAGAAGATACAGAGGATAACTATGAAAAAAGAGAGAGAAGATACAGAGGACAACTATGAAAGAAGAGAGAGACGATAGAGAGGACAACTATGAAAGAAGAGAGAGACGATACAGAGGACAACTATGAAAGAAGAGAGAGACGATACAGAGGACAACTATGAAAGAAGAGAGAACACAGAGGACAACCATGAGAGTGGAGAAGAGAGAGGACAGGCAAAGAGAGGACAACCATGAGAGCAGAGGCAGAGGACAATCTGAGAGGAGAGAGAGAGAAGACAACCATGAAAGTATTATTATAATCAAAAAGAACCATGAGAGTAGAGGCAGAGAGAGAGAGAGAGAGAGAGAGAGAGAGAGAGAGAGAGAGAGAGAGAGAGAGAGAGCCAGCCACAAGAAGTCAGAAGAGATGCTCATTCAGTGAGGTGCAGTATCTCAGGCCAAGCAGAAACACGACCACTGGAGACACTCCTTCCTCAGGGACCAGAAAGTGCAAGATGAGGAGGAAGAAGAGGTAGAGGAAGAGTAACAGAGGAAGAGGATGAGCAGGATTAGGAAGAGAAGAAGCTGGAGGAGGGATTAGAGAAAGAAGAGAAAAGGAAGAAGGTGAATATGAGAAAGAAGGAAAAACAGGAGCTGGATAAAGATGTGAATAACGAGGAAGAGGAAGAGAAATACGAGTAGGAAGGATTTATAGTTTAAGTACTATAAAAGGAAGATGACAATGAAGGGAAAAAGGAGTAAGAGGAAAAGGGCAAAACGGCAAGGAAGCAGAAGATGGCCACAAGTAAGACGTGTCTCTTACTTCACTCTGGCTACAATATCTCAACTCCGACACACACACACACAGTGGGGTAGTAGAGGCAGGAACCATAGATAGGTTTCAGAAGAGGTACGGTAAGGCTCTCGAAGCCATGAGTGAACCCAGTAGCGGCCAGCGAAGAGATAGGGGCAAGAGCTAGCGCTCGACCCCTGCAACCACATATAGATGAATACACACACAGGTGCTGGAGATCTGAGGAGGGAAGCTGAGGTCGCAGTTACTTGTGCTATGTACACTGGTCTGATCTATGTACAATTTTTTGAGAGAGAGCTGTACTATACCAACCACTCAACCAGAATACACACACACACACACTCACACACGCCCACACATGTATACACGCGCACAGGCACACACACGAAATCTTTCTGGTGGGACAATTCAAAAATTTATAGGGTTGGTAGGTAAATATGATCTCTTTCTTGTCCTCCTCCTCCCTCTTCTTGTCTTTGTACTTGTACTTCTCCATGCCCTCGTCCTTCTTCTCCTCCTCCTTGCCATTGTCCTTGTCCTATTCCTCCTTCTTGTCCTCCTCCTCCTCCTCTTCCTCTTTCTTTTTTATTCCTGTGTTCGCTTCTTCCTGGACTTCACAGAATACTTCAAAATTACAGCTATTTTCACCCTCCTTGGACAAAACCTTAATTACCTCACATTCCCCAAGTGGTGTATGACCTTAACGGGTTGAAGACTTCTCCACGAATAATAATAATAATAATAATAATAATAATAATAATAATAATAATAATAATAATAATAATAATAATAATAATAAAAAATTCCAAAAACCCTCCTGACAAGTTGAAAAAACGAAAAAAAATGTTTATTGTAATATATCATTAAATGGAACACTCAGTGAGCGTAAATCGTCTTTTTCTCATCCTCTGGGGAAAAAATATTTTGGGGTCGTCGCGACTGTCGTAAGAGGGACGGAAAGCGGAAACGGTATATAAAACCCGAGAGTGAGTGAGTGAGTGAGAGAGAGAGAGAGAGAGAGAGAGAGAGAGAGAGAGAGAGAGAGAGAGAGAGAGAGAGAGAGAGAGAGAGAGAGAGAGAGCAAGCAAAACACTAAACACCTGCGGTAACACCCAAAAGCCCTGAGAGCACTCAACATCTGCTGTAACACCCACACTGAGACCAACCCTCAAGGCTCCCAACATCTGCAGGAATAGTAACATGTTTAACCTGTAATCTCTCTACAGACTCATTCCCGGTCAGCATATTGCAAATGAGTGAGTTCACAAGTCAGTTTTTCCACGTCTGACTACAGCTTAATGAGTATCATTGCGGGACCGGCTGCTGCAGTGTTTGTGATCAACCTTATCAGCCTCGCCAGAAGATATTATATTTTTGAAGAGGGATAGTATACCATCAGAAGACTTGCATAGAGAGAGAGAGAGAGAGAGAGAGAGAGAGAGAGAGAGAGAGAGAGAGAGATTCAGTGTCTGCCCTCTCTTGTCTTAACACTGACATCGCAACACAGTCAAAGGAAACTCTTGCTTCACTAAGAGCTACATTTAATGTTGTCATTCTCAGCACAAGAGTTTCATCCATATAAGCCATTACCCATCTGGCTGGCTTCCCTCTGCCCCACACAGCCACCTGGCTGGCTGTCCTCTTGACCACACAGCCACCTGGCTGGCTGTCCTCTTGACCACACAGCCACCTGGCTGGCTGTCCTCCTGTCCCCACAGCCACCTGGCTGGCTGTCCTCTTGACCACACAGCCACCTGGCTGGCTTCCTCATCAACAGAGGATCCATGCTCGAGGTGTTTACGTCCTCCATAAAAATGGACCGGAAATTAATTTTAGTAATGGCAAAAATTGCATATGAAATCTCAATGAAAAAAACCCACGATGAATGAGTCATCAATTTGTGCACCCATCTCCCATCTCTCTCTCTCTCTCTCTCTAATATTGAAACGCCGAACAGCAGGAATTGTTACGATACCTGTAGCGAAAATAGGTTCAACTGAACTTAGTTTTGTAGCGCTAACTAAGAAAAAAGGTTTGTTTTATTAATTAGATTTTTTTAGGTTAGTGATTTGTAGAAACTTAATAAATTCTCAGTTTTCTCTGATCCTTGTAACACCAAAGATTATTATTATTACCAATTCTTATATACTGTTATACTCATGGAAAAGCGCTAAGCATCGTAAGCAGGTTTGATACATGGAAGCGGACAGAAGCTCCAACTCCTTGCATCAAAAGCCCTCTACTGATATCAAAACACCTACCATGACATCTAAGATTTGCAAACAAGAAAAACTGGAAGCTTAGTTGCAAAGTCAATGATTGCACAAGGATTTTTTTCGAGTATTTATAACCTCATCTATTGTAACACTGTACGGTTAAATCTACCTCATACCTTTTCTACTCTCTCTAACCCACCTTTCTCCCAATTGCTGCTTATGTCTTAACCTAACTACCTGTTCCTTTCATTTATTAACTTTCACTTCTCGTGCCCACCGATGACATCCACCACAAAATGTAAGTAAAACCACCAGAAATATTCTACTGAGTGCAAGAAGTCCATTAAAAGAGAGCCATTAGAATACAGTTTCCGTCTCTAGTTGACTCAGACGCCAGATTGACTTCTCGGCTTCCCGTTGCTCTTGCAACATTGCAACACAATGAAAATATGACTCACACACTGCATTGTCATCGCTACCAACGCACACTTACAAACATAAAACATAAATCATCAGATCCTGCTTATGATTTTATTTTTACCAAATCAGCGGTCTGCCACCCAGATAATGTAACCCCAAAAAAAGGCAGAAACATTGACCATCATTCATTCAATCACTGACTTGTTATATGTGTGCAGACATCATAGTTCAGATGGCCCTCCAGAGAGTAGTATCCGCTACTCATCCTCCAAGTGCAGGCACTGCACTGTACTACCTTCCAGGATTAACGTTCGCCTAACCGGTTTCTATGAATCCTTTCGTTACTGTTACTTCGCTCACACTCCAACAGCACGTCAAATCCCCAAAACTACTTGTCTCCACTCACCCTGATCTAAACACCACACACAGACCTGATGGATGCTCAAGCGCCTATCACTTAAAACCCACTGTCGCAGCCTCCCTTCAACCCTTCTAGGAGCGACCCTCACTCCTCTCAACCCTTGATTTATATACCCTCTTGGTCATTTTATTCTGTTCTACCCTCTCTAAATGTCAAAAGCACCTCAACCTCTCCTCTCCCCTTGAATAATACTTTGCATAATTCCACACCGTTTATTAATTTCTACACTTCGAATTCTTTGCGTAATATTCACACAACACATTGCCCTCAAATATGACATCTCCAGTGCCTCCAGCCTCCTCCTCAATGCAAAGTTTAAAAGCCCATGCCTCACACACATAAGTGTTGGTACCAATATAGTCTAGTACATTACCCTTTTTGCCTCCAGAGGTCAACCTCTTTCTTTCCAAGGACGCCTCAACACACACACCCAATATTTTTTCCTCCATATATTATATGGCTCATCTCGTCTTTTACAGACCCATCTGCCGGCACGTCCAGCCCCATATATCTAAATATATTCACTTCAGCCATATTTCCTCCTCCAAATCTGATACCCAATTTTTCATTGCCTAAGCGTTCTGTTACTTTCATCATCTTTAGCTTTTTCTGTGTTCACTTTTAATTTACTTTCTCCAACCCGAACCCGTCCACCAAACTCTGCAATTTCCCTTCAACATGTTCCCAAAAAACTATCATCGCCAAAGAGCAACAGTGACAGCTCTCACCTTGTTTCACATGCATCATGTTTTAATGTTTTGATCAAACACATCTTCTCAATAACCCAGCATTTACTTTACAACCCCTGCTTATGTCTGAAACACAGTGGTACAGAGGAGTAAGGCGTCATGGATTCTGGCTTGCTTCCCGGGAAGGAAGTTAAATGTCATGTGTTCGATCCCCGGCTAGTCTCAGTATTGTTATTTGCTTAAAAAATACATTAAAAGAATAAAATAAAAACGACAAAAACACGCACTAAATACAAAATCGTGACAAATAAAATAATTTATATAAGGTAATAAATACATCTGATAGTGATGATAGGGCAAAAAATTCTGAGTGAGAGACCTTGTGTTGATCAACAGGAATTATAACATTCACCTTCGTAATTATAGGGACAAACAAGAACTTCACTCATAAATACCTTTATGATTATACTGTAGACACAATGACGTGAACTCACAAGTACCACTGTAATGACAGGCAGAAACAATGACATCCACTCACAAACACCATTGTAAAGATAGGAAGGAACAATGACATTTATTCCCGACATCCCATTAATAAAAGCAACTCATAATACCCTCCCATCCTTAATAAACAGCCTAAGTAATAGTGCAATGAATTTTTTGAGGGGCTATTTCATTATGAACATGATAAAAAAAGGGGAAATCCAAATCACTAGCCCCTATGGTTCAAGAAAAATGATAAAATCAATGGAACACCAATCTTAAAGATACAAAAATTATCTTAAATTGTAAGAATTACCTTGTTAGGCAAAAGGACACAAGTGTAAATAATACGACATTTTATTGCGGGAACATTTCGCTCTCCAGGAGCTTAGTCAAGCGAAACGTTGTCACAATAAAATGTCACATTAGTTGCACTTGTGTCCTTTTACCTAACATGTCCGTAATTTTAGCAACATTATTACAAGAATTATCTTGAAGATATGAGACTTATCATGAAGTTGTTAGAGCTGTATCGATATAAGAACTATCTTCAAGCCGTAGAAACTATGTAAGAACTATCTTGAAGTTGTAGGAACTATGTAAGAACTATCGCAAAGTGAAAGAAATATCTTAGGATTGTATAACCTATCTTAAAATTGTAAGAACTATCTTGAAGATGTATGACCTCAGACATACACATTCTCCTGAACAAATAAGAACCTCCTTTCTCGTGCTTTCATTCATGATTGCATTAAATAGCTTCATATACTTTGGTTTGTACCGTTAGCAGGTCATAAAAATACGTGGACATACAAAACATTTCCAAAGAAGAACACAGTACTTGCAAGTCACAGATGTTAACGATGTAAGTTCAAGAAGTTTATTTCCTCAAACAGTGCAAGATTACATACAGAATCACTTATTATTGTCGATATTGCAAGCGTAGCAACATACACTCTCTCACACACACATACACACTCTCACACATTCTCACACTCACACACACAAAGGAAAACTCATAAAAGACAATCAGGATGACAAGCCTCGCTGATGGTGATGTAAGCTGAAGAACTCCATCAGTTTTTTACGTCGTGTGCTGCCATGCAAGGAACACTGTTCATAGAGGTTCTGCCCAAGAGATAACTACCACTTATCCCTCGCACCACAAAAACCACCGCTGGAGCAAGTGGCTAGCTGGCCCGGGCCCTCCACAATATAGTACACTTTTATCTCTCGTCCTAAAAAAAAGTGAATTACGCGACATAACCATTTGCAGTTACGGGCCACAACAGGTAGTTGACGGAATAAGTCATGGCCCCGTCTGCATAACCGCGGGCCCTTACTGTGTGGTCCCAGTGGTGTGGGCCGGGCATGGGCACCCCTATACTACCTAGGGCAGGTGCCACTATTGCTTTTATGCCCTAGTTCGTAGTACCACTAACAATACTATTCTTATGCACTGTGCCATGAAGCATGCTTTAGTTCCTTAGGTACCACCAAATTTTCCTTGGTCCGAGGCTTCGGTCATTCCTTGGGACCACCATCAGCCCCAGGAACCTATTAATAGGGACCACCGACTATCCTTTGATCCTACCTTCTAAGGCTACAACCAATCCCTGGAACTACTTGGGACGTATTCCTATGGAACACCAACTATCAAGCCCCACCACCACCAGTGTTAGATCTTAAAAACTCTGACTATCACCAGTTCTGCATGTTGTGCAGTTCTTTCAATACCAATTCCAAACAACTATCCACAAATTCCGACTCTTATTATCCCGCCGCCACCACATCCTATTTCCAAAGACGACTACCAAGCAGCACTCCTATAGCTCCTGGGCCCAACATCTGCAACACCCACTTCCCTCCCTCCACCACCAAAATGAACCACTACCGCCATCATCCCAACCATTTCCCTGCCCCTCATCACACACATCATTGCCCATCACTTCCCATCAAGCCAATCACCCGGGCTCTTCCCACAGATCATTGAGTCTCATTAGTGAAAGTAAGATACCAGAAAGTTTTAGCAAGTATCTTAAATTTTTTTGTAACGTACAAATCAGTTTGTAAACAATATAAACACGTACATACCCTTGATGAGCCTTTTAGTGACTGGTCTCTAGGCATTTTGTGTATAGATATGTTCTTGTGCTACCGTCCACCGGATAGACATGGAGCGCACAATGAACTAGTCACTACCGTCCATAAGATAGACATGGAGTGCACAATAAACTAGCCGCTACCGTCCACAGGATAGACATGGAGTGCACAGTAAACTAGCCGCTACCGTCCACAGGATAGACATGGAGTGCACAATAAACTAGCCGCTAAATCTATAATCTAATCACTTGCCATCAAGTCAGTGAGGTGAGCTCTTCCCACAGATCATTGCCCATCACTTGTCATAAAGTGAATCATGTGAGCTCCTGGTACAGACCATTGCACGTTATTGACCATTAAGTCAAACAGCTGTGATGTAAACACTCACGATTCCTCACCTTGATATCAGGTAGTAGCGTAATATCCGTTGTGGTTGACGCATCGCGTCGCTCACGTCTCACTCGGCCACACTCTCTGCTCTCGCTATTATGGCAGGCGTAAACCCGAGTAATGACGTAGATTAGAGTCACTCGTTGTGTTAGCCAGGAAACGTGAGCTCTCGCCTTCGCACTGTGACGGGACATGATAACATTTTTAAAGTGGTCACAGTAGTTCCTACGCTCTCCTCCCCAACCCTCACCCTGGGATCTTTAACAAGGACCCCTGAGGGAATAAGTCACTTTGACTTTTTTGGGTTATCTTAGATAATTTACACATATGTTACTATGTATGATAATCTGTGTATCGGTATTTATTATACTTGTACCTAAATAAACTTACTTAAGGTGATTAAAATACATAATCTCTTTCATACACAACGCAATAATAAGGTAACATCTCTATGGCCTCAAAAACATTAAATGGTTATAGCTATTATCATAGTTTTTCAAGAAGTGGACCGATAAGCCAGCAGAAGGCCTCGGTCAGATGACCAGAAGCTCCAACGGCGGGTCATCATCTAAGACCCGTGTCAGGAAACACTTGTCCCGTTTCCTGACGAACCTTATCTAACCTAACCTATGGCCGTATTAACCAATGATCTCACACTGTAACCAGTAACTGACCACACACTAACCAACCCAAGCGTCCACACACAAAGCAACCGCAAGCGGCCACACACTAGCCGACCGCAAGCGGCCTCACAGTGGAAGCCTGCGACACACTTGGTCTTATTACGCCTGCACTTGCGTACACGAGAAGGATCATGGAGACGGTCATCAAAGCGAGCAGAAACTGCATTTTAAGAGGGAAGGAAGCCGCTGGTCGCCCTGGGCACCGAGTAACCATTATACAAAAAAAGATGTTTACAACTCAAACTATCATGCCAATCCATAAAATAATGAGGTTCCACTCCATAAAAAAACTGAAGTGTAAGTTTAACCTTTAATTTTACGATTGACAATGACCCAGGTATCTCCTAACCCCAGGCGTCTCCCACTCCTACCCCCCCCCCCCAACTCTCTCCCTCTCTCTGTATTCTTCACACAATTCATTCATCGTTCAGTCTTTAATACTTAAAAAAATGTGCACATCAGCTCCCTCCCTTTATTCCTCCCTTCCCCGCCCTCCGCACCTTCTTCCTCCTTCCATCTATCTGTCCCTCTCCCTCCCTTCCACTCTTCCCAAGTCGCATATTTTTCTTCTACCCGCACCTCTCCTCCCACTCCTTTTATTTTACCTCGTCCGTCACTTATCCCTCCTTCCTGCATCCCTCTACCTTCTAATACCCTGCCCCGTTCTCCCTCCCAGTACCCTTCCTCCACTTTTCTCTAATTATAGTACCTCGCCACACTTCTACCTTCCTCCATTAACCCTCCTTCACTTCAGCCCTCCTTCTAGTACTCCTCCCTCCTCCATGCAGTACTCTTCCATCTCTGCAGTACTCCTCCCGCCTTGCAGTACTCTACATTCCTTGAAATACTCATCCTTCCTGCCCCTCTTTCCAGTACCCCTTTTTCTCTCCTTCCAGCACCCCTCTTTTTTTATCCTTTTAGTAAACCCCCTCTCTCCCTCCATCCAATAGGACCAGCTTCCAGTACCCGTGCCCCAGCAGAATGGTGCCCTGTGCCCAAGCAGGATGGCTGGTACCCTCAGCGTCAACCTGGGCTGGCTGGTTGGCTGGCTGGCTGGCTGGTGGCTTTACCTTCGCCTCCAGCTATCACTACACACAGAAATAATCATGGCATAAACGCTTCATTATATTTTTATATTGACCCTCTGCCAGTATACCCTGGTATTTGTACCGTCCCTGGTCTGCCCCTCAATATTGACGTCTGTCTGTCTCTCTCCTCTCTCGTGCAGGCTTAAGGGACTCCTTCATCATGGTATTATTGTGATAAATGTGTAAGTTTATTACTTGGTGCAACGTACGATTCGCCCACTCTATTGGTCGCTTCATCTATTTTTTTTTACTCACTTGTGTTTGTGGGGGTCGAGCTCCTGCTCCTGGCTCCACCCAGTGACCTTACAATCAACTGGTGCGCTTCTTTCACTTACCTTCCTGTGGTGCCTACCTACCTGGAGGGTATTCCGGGAATCAACGCCCCCGCGGCCCGGTCCCCGACCAGGCCTCTCGGTGGATCAGGGCCTGATCAACCAGGCTGTTACCGCTGGCCGCACGTACGAACCACAGCTTGGCTGATCCGGCACCGACTTTAGGTATCTGTCCAGCTCCCTCTTGAAGGCAGCCAGGGGCCTATTGGTAATTCCCCTAATGCATGGTGGGATGATGCTGAACAGTCTTGGGCCCTAGATACTTATGGTGTTTTCTCTTAGTGTACCAATGGCGTCCCTACTTTTCATTGGAGGTATTTTGCACCGCCTGCCCAGTCTTTTACTTTCGTAGGGAGTGATTTCTGTGTGCAGATTCGGGACTATTCCTTCTAGGATTTTCCAAGCGTAGATTACGATATATATCTCTCGCCTGCATTCCAACAAGTACAAGTCAAGTACTTCCAAGCGTTCCCAGTAGTTGAGTGTTTGATAGAACTTATACGTGCAGTAAAGGTTCTCTGTACACTCTCTAGATCTGCAATTTCACCTGCTTTGAACGGAGACGTTAATGTACAGTAATATTACAGCCTAGAGAGAACAAGTGATTTGAAAATTATCATTATTGGCTTGGCACCCTTTGTTCTGAACGTGCTCATTATCCATCCTATCATTTTCTTTGATCGTGGCACTGTTGTGATCCTTGACAGTGAGATCCTCAGACATTACCACTCCCAGGTCCCCCACATTATTTTTCCGCTCTATTGTACTATCAGAGCTTGTAATATACTCGGTTTAGTTATTATCTCCTCCAGTTTTCCACAACGGAGTAGTTGGAATTTGTCTTCAATGAACATCATACTATTTTCCGATGCCCATTGGAAACCTTGGTTTATATCTTCTTGGAGGGCAACCGTGTCCTCAATAAATGACAGTTTCATGCAGATCCTAGTATCGTCTGCAAAGGATGATACGGTGCTGTGGGTTACATCTCTGTCTATGTCTGATATGAGGATGAGGAACAGGAGCGAGTACTGTGTCTTGTGGAACACACCCTACGTATTGTCATTATCAACAACTGCATTTACGCTTCTGGTGAACTTTTTTTCCCCTACTGCCCCAAATATTCCCTCTAGTCCAGTGGTCATTTACCCACCTATTTATAAACTCGACAAATTCATTCCTACGTCACACTGGATCACTTCTGCGTCTCCTCGTCCAAGTTTGTATTATCAATCTTCTCGATGCCCATTATCTTAGTATCTTACACGTTATTATCGTGTCTCCTCGAAACCTTCGCTTCTCTAGTTCTATGAGAATTACTTTTTTAAACTTGACCACGTAGATCAGACCCTCAGTCTTTCAGCTCTGCGCTCGACAAATTTACAAGTAACTAAAATCTCATCAGTGTTTAGCTCAGGTCAGAGATGAAACACAAACAGTTTGGTTGAAATCAACGGAAATATAAAATCACGATGGACTAAAATATGAATAAGAAACCAATCAGATACCATGGAGGTTCATTTGAATGTTTCACTAACATTCTTCCTTCATCACTCTCCTTACATTTATACACCCACTTATGTGATCTACTTGTCTCCTTATATGCTCTACCTATCTCCTTACATTCCCTACCTACCTCCTCATATACAGTACCTACCATTTTATACTCACTATCTATCACCTTATGTATCCTACCCACCTCCCTACGTACTCGTCTCTCCGGAAAGCAGTGTCGATATCCTTACCTAACAACTTAACCCTAATACACCGTTCGCATTATTGCCTCTCTCCCTCCGTCTACTCATCTATCCCAGGTACACCAGTTGTCCTCACCTATACACACGCACAGCTTCAACACAGAATATCAACACTGCTGTATCTTTTTCTCAACCTATGTATGCTGAGAGGTTATCCTAATCCCTATTTTAGGGATTAAAGACACTCTCGTCTGGTGGTAAAAACGTTACGTGCATCCTTGATGATTCTTGTGTAGTCGATAGGCTTTAAACCCCATTAATCAAGCAACCCAACTATCATCACCAGACCCAATGGACCGTTCCTCCACCTACTTCTCTCTCCCAACTACCTATTTATCCCCGGGACAATGTTGTTATCTCCACCTATCCTCTATTAACCATTGTAAAGCCTATCTCCCTCTCGATATATACCTATCCCTACTTCTCTTCCCCTTGTATACCTATTTCTCTCTAGCTGTGCCAACCTATTCCGGCTTTTCAGCAGGTCTGAGGCCACAGCCACCACCTACCTACTTGAATTTTCTTATTAGCATTGTTGCTATTATATCATTACTGTATTAATATTAATATTTTATTATACCAATTATTATATCAATTATTATAACAATTATTGTTATATTCATGGGGAAGCGTTGATCACTTAAGGGGGTCATACAACGCCTGAGGAATGAGAGGCAATCAGACGTGATCCAGGAAAAGGTGCAGTAGCTCCATTTTCCGAGATCAAAAGCCTATTAGCAACATCGAATCCCCTCCCTTGAAGGGGATGACCTCGCCCTCCCACACATACAATTTAGTTCACTTATCTGTGATGAACATATAATCACATATATAAGTTCAGCTCGCCGCTAAATAACACCCACGGAAGATAATCCACAGGAATTATCTTACAGTTCTCGAGAACAAAGAACTGTTCTATAATTACAGTTAAAAAAAAATGTAATTCATGATAGGGAGGACAACCGGTTTGATCTCTGCGCTAATGTTAAGGTTGTAAATCCTGCCCTCAGGGCTGTAAATCCTGCCCTCAGGGCTGTAAATCCTGTCCTCAGGGTTGTAAATCCTGCACTCAGGGTTGTAAATCCTGCACTCAGGGTTGTAAATCCCCCCTTAAAGATGTAAATCCTAGTCTCACGGTGTAAATCTTATCTTCAATGGCTAAATCCTGCCCTGAAGATGCAAATTCTATTCTACATGTGTGAATCCCTTTCTCAAGACATAAATCCTACCCTCACAGCATAAAAGCTAAGGCTAAGTTGTAAATCTCTGTGTCAAGGTGTATGTACTAACGTTAAGGTAGAGACCAGCTATCTGGAGTTTATCTGGAGAGAGTTCCGGGGGTCAACGCCCCCGCGGCCCGGTCTGTGACCAGGCCTTCTTAGGTCAGTGTCCCAGGATGCGACCCACACCAGTCGACTAACACCCAGGTACCCATTTTACTGATGGGGAACATAGACAACAGGTGGAAAGAAACACGTCCAATGTTTCTACTCTGGCTGGGAATCGAACCCAGGCCCTCACCGTGTGAAGCGAGAGCGTTAACCACCAGGCCACCAGACAAATCTCAATTTCAAGGTTAAAAGGCGGAATAAGAGTAGGCACAACTCTGCTTGCTATCTCAGTTACATATATATACATACATAAACACACACAGGATGTTCCATAGATGGGACACAGCAACAAGGGGTCCCAGTTGGAAGTTGAAGACTCGATGAATCACAGGGATGTTATGAAGTATTTCTTCAGTCACAGAATTGTCAGGAAGTCGAATAGTCTGGGAAGTGATGTAGTGAAGGCAGGATCCATACATAGCTTTAAGAAGAGGTATGATAAAGCGCATGGAGCAGGAAGAGTGACTCAGTAGGCGAGTACAACTAGGCGAGTACACACCCACACAGTGAACCTAGTAATGACCAGCGAAGAGGAGGGGCCAGGAGTTGCGACTCCGACCCCTGCAACCACAAATAGGCGAATACGCACAAACACACATACATGATAACGGTGTACAAGATACTCAGGACTGACAGAGTGGACAGGGAAAGACTGTTCACGAGGAGGAAAACAGGAACAAGGGGGTACAGTTGCAAGTTAAAGATGCAAATGAGCCTCAGGGATGCCTCAAAGTATCCCTTCTGCCTCAGGATGGTCAGAAAGTGCAATGAGCTGGATAGAAAAGTGGTGAAGGTGGACTCGGCATAGTTTTAGGACAAGGTATGATGGGACTCAAAAGGCTAGGAGGATGTGAACCTGGTCACGGTCAGTTTAGACACGGGCCCATGAGCTAAGACTCGGCCCCCCTCACTAGGCCAAGGTAATTCCCTATTTGTGACTACTCATTATATAGTACTTAATGAGAAAGATTTTTTCCAGACATTGTACTGACAGTTTGACACAAACGATGATCAAACAACACGCAAAGTGGTTCCCTTTATGGTCACTCAACATTATGCTTGATTCGCCACTTATCTAGCAATATAACCATAATATAATAACCTGTGACATGTGTCAAGGTATCTTATTAACGAAAATAAGATACCAGACATTTTATGCAAATATTCAAAATTTGCTTGATGGAGCCACTATGCTACCCTGGAAGGATGGAAAGCAGATTGCCTGGGACTACACCTGTGCTGCCACATTGGCAGACACCTACTTGCCATACTCTGTAGTGGAAGGGGGTGGAGCTGCCAGCCACAGGGAGACCCAGAAGATCCGAAAATATGAAGACCTTCCCCCTTGCTATAACTTCATTCCAATAGGGTCGGAGACCCTTGGAGCATGGGGCAAGTGTGCTCTAAAGTTCCTCAAAGAGCTGGGTGAAAAGCTCATCACAGAAACCAAGGACCACAGGGCGACCAGCTTCCTCTTTCAGAGACTCAGTGTTGCGATCCAGAGAGGAAATGCCTGCAGCATTCTGGGAACGCGGCCCACCGCAGGGGAGCTGGACGAAGTATTCGAGATGTAGCTCTGAGTTACCTATGTTGTTTTACTTTGTATCATATTTTTGTGAATGTTTCGTCAATGTATTTTGTCTTTAAATAAAATATATATACATAATATAGGGGGTGGTAGGAGAAAATTCTCAAACAGCTTCAGGGAGAATCTTGAGTTTTCCCTGAAGCAAGTTTATTTTTTTCTCTTAATATACACACAATTATATATATATATATATATATATATATATATATATATATATATATATATATATATATATATATATATATATATATATATATATATATAAGGAATTCGCGAGAGCAGGCGAAATATACACAAACACTGATCTCTGGCTGAAGGAGACTCGAACCTACGAACCTTAGGACAAGGTACGCAGTGCTTTACCAATCTACCCACACTGGACAATACCTTGGCGTGTAGCATGCGCTACACGTTTGATCCAAGGCAGCCAGCTTTCAGGGAGAAGGCTTACAGCTTTTCATCTCATCCCCTGCATGCATCAGCCTTACTAGAGATTTGAACAATGCAAGGAATTCGCGAGAGCAGGCGAAATATACACAAACACTGATCTCTGGCTGAAGGAGACTCGAACCTACGAACCTTAGGACAAGGTACGCCAGTGCTTTACCAATCTACCCACAGTGGACAATACCTTGGGGTGTAGCATGCGCTACACGTTTGATCCAAGGCAGCCAGCTTTCAGGGAGAAGGCTTACAGCTTTTCATCTCATCCCCTGCATGCATCAGCCTTACTAGAGATTTGAACAATGCAGGGAATTCGCGAGAGCAGGCGAAATATACACAAACACTGATCTCTGGCTGAAGGAGACTCGAACCTACGAACCTTAGGACAAGGTACGCCAGTGCTTTACCAATCTACCCACAGTGGACAATACCTTGGGGTGTAGCATGCGCTACACGTTTGATCCAAGGCAGCCAGCTTTCAGGGAGAAGGCTTACAGCTTTTCATCTCATCCCCTGCATGCATCATCCTTACTAGAGATTTGAACAATGCAAGGAATTCGCGAGAGCAGGCGAAATATACACAAACACTGATCTCTGGCTGAAGGAGACTCGAACCTACGAACCTTAGGACAAGGTACGCAGTGCTTTACCAATCTACCCACACTGGACAATACCTTGGCGTGTAGCATGCGCTACACTTTTGATCCAAGGCAGCCAGCTTTCAGGGAGAAGGCTACACGCCAAGGTATTGTCCAGTGTGGGTAGATTGGTAAAGCACTGCATACCTTGTCCTAAGATTCGTAGGTTCGAGTCTCCTTCAGCCAGAGATCAGTGTTTGTGTATATTTCGTCTGCTCTCGCGAATTCCTTGCATTGTTCAAATCTCTAGTAAGGCTGATGCATGCAGGGGATGAGATGAAAAGCTGTAAGCCTTCTCCCTGAAAGCTGGCTGCCTTGGATCAAACGTGTAGCGCATGCTACACGCCAAGGTATTGTCCAGTGTGGGTAGATTGGTAAAGCACTGCGTACCTTGTCCTAAGGTTCGTAGGTTCGAGTCTCCTTCAGCCAGAGATCAGTGTTTTATATATATATATATATATATATATATATATATATATATATATATATATATATATATATATATATATATATATATATATAAAAATGTATATATATATATATATATATATATATATATATATATATATATATATATATATATATATATATATGTATATATATATATATATATATATATATATATATATATATATATATATATATATATATATATATATATATATATATATATATATATATATATATATTGCTGTTAACTCTCTTGGGGCCTAATTCCCAGGTCTTTTGTGTACCCTCCACAGGACGGATATAGGGTACACACAAACTAGCCACGTGGGCGGCAAAATGTAATCTAGTAGCTGCTATCTCTTCATGTATCTTATTCTAGAGCTGAAAAAATTAATATTCATTGGGAACAGTTGTTTGTCATATTTATGGTGCTAAGAAGACTGTCTATTCTTTTATGACCTTGTATGTGGTTAAGATGTCTTCTCTTGTCCTCCTAGGAGCCAACGACGACATTTTTACTTTTCGGCTTGTCTTCTTAACTCATATTTTGTAGCTTAAAGTACAATTTTGTAGCTCGCCTTTGAGCTTTTTCTGTCTTGTTCACATGTTTTTATTTGTTTAGGTGTGGGTACCACACCACAGATGCACATTTGAATTTGTTTAGTATTCCCTCTCCATATATTTGGCCTTGAGTTTTACAACTCACCTGCCATGAGTTCTAACCCCATCTATACCGTGGTTTGTTTGAGATTGTGTTATTACGATTTCGTGAGTCATATTTTATAGTCTGCCAGTTTAGTACACAAGTTGCTCACGAATACGTTTTTGTGGTCTTTTGGTAAAATTTTCTGTTGCCATTGATGGTTCCTACTGTATCTCTGTCTGTCTCTATCTGACATATCTAACATTTTGTCAAAATCAATATTCTTCCTCTACACTAAATTACATCATATCACTCCATCTGTTCTGTTTATGTCTTTTTGTAGCGAGGTAAAGTCAGTTTGATTGCTCATTTTGCCTAGGATCATTATATTTTCGGTAAATATACTGAGTATAATTATGTGATTATACACAGACACCTGAGGGCGGTCGGTCAGGAAGTGAAATGACCTGGACGAAGTATTGGAGGTAACCACATTACACAGTTTAAAGAAGAGGTATGCCACTACCCACGAAGCTAAAAGAGAATAGACCCAGAAGGAAAATACACACACAAACCTCAGAACAGCATTCCGACATCTTAATAAGGAATCGTTCAAGACCCTGTACACCGTGTACGTTAGGCCCATATTGGAGTATGCGGCACCAGTTTGGAACCCACACCTAGCCAAGCACGTAAAGAAACTAGAGAAAGTGCAAAGGTTTGCAACAAGACTAGTCCCAGAGCTAAGAGGTATGTCCGACGAGGAGAGGTTAAGGGAAATCAACCTGACGACACTGGAGGACAGGAGAGATAGGGGGGACATGATAACGACATACAAAATACTGAGAGGAATTGACAAGGTGGACAAAGACAGGATGTTCCAGAGATTGGACACAGTAACAAGGGGACACAGTTGGAAGCTGAAGACACAGATGAATCACAGGGATGTTAGGAAGTATTTCTTCAGCCACAGAGTAGTCAGTAAGTGGAATAGTTTGGGAAGCGATGTAGTGGAGGCAGGATCCATACATAGCTTTAAGCAGAGGTATGATAAAGCTCACGGCTCAGGGAGAGTGACCTAGTAGCGATCAGTGAAGAGGCGGGGCCAGGAGCTCGGACTCGACCCCCGCAACCTCAACTAGGTGAGTACACACACACACACACACAACTGGTAACTAAAACATGCACACACAGGAAGCAGGTCCATGATAACAAACAGCTTAGACAGTTAACTTACAGTAAACAATATCAGTATCCTAACGGATGGATTATTATTATTATAATCAAGGGGGAAGCGCTAAACCCGGAGGATTATACAGCGCCTGGGGGGGATGTGGAAGGCATTCAGGCTTAATTCGGGGAACTGGAGCACAGATCCAATTCCCTAAATCAAGAGCCCCTCACCAACATCAAGGAACCTTCCTTGAGGGGCCTAACGGATGGAATAGTTATCACGTGGAAACATGTAAATTATATACAAATAACTAATATGGAGAAATTCAACAAACTGATTTTAAAATATAAAATATAAAAATATAGAAAAGAATTATGCAAAAGCAAGTTGTAACGCATTTAAGGGACGCAACTCGTGACGCATTTTGTGTGCGTCTTGTGATGACGCAGACTACACTACTGGTGACGCTGGCGACACTACGCAACTTGCTACACAAAACACGTTAATGAAACAACGATTTTTCAGGCGACAGTTAAATTTATTTCATTTAATACTAACACTAAAACAAGAAATTAACATACAAACAACGGCCGGATAGCAGTTACTGTCACCGTAAAGTATCACGAATATTTCAGGCAACCTCAGATATCATCGCCGTATCCGGACAGCCCTGCCGGATTTCATCTCGGATAACGAACAATCAGACCAGAGTTTTAACTTCCACTCAGATAAACACGCTCGATTTTCTCGCCTACGGACAACCAGGTACAATCTGACATCCGGTTGCGAACAACTAAAGGATACTCTACACAAATATACTGGCTCTCTTACCTTCGTGTGCTAGTGTGTGACTAGTCAATGTTCCAAGTCGGACCGAAACGTCGTCATAAGTTCTGTGTGCGAGTTATCTGTGTATTGTCTCCGGGGGTCAACGCCCCCAGAACACCCTCCAGGTATACCCTAGGATTCTCTCTCCACTAAATATATAGGTAAAGCAGGAAGAGGTTTGAATAAATATATGAACACAAAAGGGATGTTAGGGGAGCCAACGATAACATTGTTGTGTTTTGTCATGTAAGCGAGTAGATGCTTAGCCAACCAAAGTGAGGTGTTTTTTAACCTAATACAGAAAATAAATAAGAGACACTGTACGAAATAGAGAGGTAAATTTGAAATGTTCAGTCTCTCAGCCTTGATGAAAGGTGTTCAGTCACACATCCTCAAGATTAAGGGACTGAACACCTATCAAAGCTAAGGGGCTGAGCACCTATCAAGGCTAAGGGACTGAATATCTATCAAGGCTAAGGGACCGAATATCTATCAAGGCTAAGGGACCGAATATCTATCAAGGCTAAGGGACTGAATACCTATCAAGGCTAAGGGGCTGAGCACCTATCAAGGCTAAGGGACTGAATATCTATCAAGGCTAAGGGACCGAATATCTATCAAGGCTAAGGGACTGAATACCTATCAAGGCTAAGGGGCTGAGCACCTATCAAGGCTAAGGGGCTGAACACCTATCAAGGCTAAGGGGCTGAACACCTATCAAGGCTAAGGGGCTGAACACCTATCCAGGCTAAGGGGCTGAACACCTATCCAGGCTAAGGGGCTGAACACCTATCCAGGCTAAGGGGCTGAACACCTATCCAGGCTAAGGGGCTGAACACCTATCCAGGCTAAGGGGCTGAACACCTATCAAGATTGAAGGAATAAATACCTCACGCTTACCTCTCCACTTGCTCCACGAGATTCTAACCACAATTTCGACCATTATGCTCTATCCCCCAGGTGTTTAGCGCTTCCCCGTGAATACACTCTTGACCTCTGTCTTCAAGAAGGAACTTGATAAATTCCTCCAGCCAATTTCTGATCAGCCAAGCTGTGGTGCTCACCTTTGAGTGCGTGTAACCAGTTCCAGCCGCCTGACTGACCAGACCTAGACAGAGACCAGTTCACGGGATGGGGGTCGATGATCCCCCGGAACCGGCTAGTCCGATATCCATACAACAGATTATTCCACAGTTTGCATTCAGTTCTTAAACAGTACTAGAAATGTACGTAAAATTTGAATACATTTTTGCCTCACTATACATATGTGCTATTATTATTATGACTACAATTATTATAAACAGCTATTATTAATAGTTATTATAATTATTATATTACGATTATTATTAAAAACAAGCGCTATGGCAGCATGGGACAAACTCAGCGTGATGTGAACAGAGCAAAAGACCACACATGGATCTCCCTCCCATTTTTTCAACCACAAAACGAGACACGAAATAGTTCTGACCGTTTAACAATTAAAAAAAAAAGTGTGCGTAAATTTTTAACCTAATTTCTAAAGAGAATTTTTGTTTGTTTGGCCTATCACTTTTAATAGCTCCCATTCAACGATGGCAGACAAATTACAAATGGTGTACCGAAATTTGCATCCAATTTTTCACCAGACCAAAACTGTGTGATTACGATTTGTATCTACGGAATCAGAGCGATGCTTGTAGTGAGTGAGAGATTACCTATTTTACCTATTACATGTTAGCTACAGGATTAGAAGTATGCTCATGATGTGTGTGTGTGCAAATGAGATATTACCAATTATATACACACACACACACATATATATATATATATATATATATATATATATATATATATATATATATATATATATATATATATATATATGTGCAATAAAATCATAGTAAACAGGTGATATCACAATATACAAAACAACTACTGTGAAAGAATTGCAAAATTCCAAGCGCTTTCGTGACTTCACATTATCAAGGAACAATAAAAACAAAACATCAAGTCGCGTCACAACACCCGACTCTGTAAAACACAACTGATACTCTACCTAAGCATTAAGATTTTTTACTTATCTAATGTATCACATTAAATTCTTCCCAAATTTTATTAATTATAAATAAATTCAATTTATATAAATCAAAAGAAATATTCATATTTTCAAAATTGCTTTTTATGAAACACGATTCTATTATACTTCTGTCGACCATGGACTTGCTTGATATAACTTTCTCAACCTTCTGAAAATCAATTGGATGGTTAAAATCTCTCCCATGAATAAACACAGCATTAGAATCTTATCCAGTTCTAATGCTATATTTATGTTTTAATCTTAGTTCAAAACTTTTACCAGTCTGACCGTAATAAACTTCATCGCATATTTTACAAGGAATCTTATAGACATCCGTCAGCATTTTGGGGGGAATTTTTTATCAAAAGTTTTTTAACTGTATCAAAATTTTTAAATACAACTGATATTAAAAGTCTAAGAAGACAAGGCATATCAACTAAGTTTTCATGGCAAGGAAGAACCAACAAATTTTTAGTTGAATAAGGTAGGTTGTTCCTTTTTGAATTTTAAAAAATATTTCTGGCAATTTTAAAGGATTGGGTATTTTAGATCATTAGCTATTTCATAAATTTTTGACATTTCTTCATCTATGAATTCTGGACTACAAATACGCAAAGCTCTCGAAAACATTGATGAAAATACCGATGTGAAGATTAGTAGTGCACACAGGAACAGTTGTTGGTTTTCTGTAAAATTTAAATTTAAAATAATTGTTACCCTTCATAATTATTATATAATCACATGGAAGCGCTAAACTTGTAGGATTATACAGCGCATGTGGGTGGGGGGGGGTGATGGAAGGTATTCAGGCTCAATTCAGACAACCGGAGCAGAGATCCAATTCCCTAGATCAAGAGCCCTTCACCAGCGTCAAGGAACCTCCCTTGATGTTTATATCTATATTTTTAGGCATAAGACGCAAAATATCTTATATGCCCTTGTATGCCTTCTTGTTGATGTTTTGTTTTTATAGTTCCCTGATAATGTGAGAAGTCACGAAAGCGCTTGGAATTTCGCTATTCTTTCACAGTGGTTGTTTTCTCTGCATATATATATATATATATATATATATATATATATATATATATATATATATATATATATATATATATATATATATATATAAGTGTGTGTGTGTGTGTGTGTGTGTGTGTAGGAAGAGCACACCCACTTCGATCTCACTTGAGGTGCTTCAACGACAATCTATCAATCGGAGCACCGTGGACACAAACCCGCGTTGAACCCCGGAGGTTGAACACAGAGGCACCAGTAAAAAACATCAGCCGTCGAAGACACCATTCCTACAGGAAGGGGAAACAATATGCCGGTGGTGTCTGTCCCATCTTCAGTGTTAAGTATGCCAAATAAGTGTTTACAGTTTTGAGTGGTTGTAGGCAGCTACCTCCCCTCCAGGATGCCACTACAACGTTCCACCATTATTTCTGAAAACATGCTCTCCAATTTTCTTCCGGCGTTGTTTTTTTTTTTCGGTTTACAACTGTGGTCTCGTGTTATCCCTGTTACAGAATGGCATCTTTCGAAGTATATAAACACCTAATTGCGTATCCTGTAAGTGTATATACACCGAGAGGCGTGTATCTGTGTATGTATAAACTGAGAGGTGTATTACTATGTATATAGAACTAGAGGTGTTTATCTTATTGTATATACGCCGACATATATGTATCCCTATTTACATACATCGAGAGGTACGTATCTCTCAACGTATATATGCTAAAAGTTTACTTTAATAATTTTTCAGGAACTGGTGGTGTAGTGGTGACATCCAGCCTTAATGACCATCGAGTAACCGACAGGTTTCTTACTTAATAAACTAATAATCTCAGAATCAACTAATAGGCTATGATCGTCTTTTTTTAAATGGGGTGTTAAACCTGGGGTAAGGCAGCAGATAATGGCTTACGGGAAATCACATGACAATGACCCGCATAAGGACACACCTGTCCTCTTTTCTAACAGATAAATCACCACCAGAATTCCTGCTTTTGGTTGAGCACAGTCCCAGGACTGATTATGTGTGTCTGTAATCTTCGACTACCTTCCCTGCCCGCGCACGATGATTATGGGAGGGGAGTGGAGGACCAAATAAGGCTAACTAATAACGAAATATTTTATCTATTTTCTCGTACTGTTTTAAAATGCTCTTCAGATCTCCTCTCTTCCCGCTATCAACCAACGAAGCCAGTGTAAGCGTCTTAAGTATTTCTTCCTGACTCCTATTTCTTAATTTGAGCAACTATTATTATCATCACTAACTAAATCAATACGTGTCACGGCGCTTGAGAAATGAGAGAAAAATCAGGCTTGATTCAAGGCGTGACGGTAGCTCTACCTCCTTCGATCAATAGCCCTTCACCAGAATCAAGGCACCGCCCTTGAAGGAACCTTGTATCCGGACATCTTATACAAGATCAACTTTGTTTACACGGCCACGCACTACCGCTACGTGCTCCACCTGTGGCAAGCCTGGCAAGAGACCTTGACGACATTTCGTTCATTACTGAGCTTCATCAAGTCATGATTTCGCTGAAAACCGGACGAAACGTCGCTAGAATAAAGACTTACTCTGTGTTTCTTCATCCTGCAAGAGACGGTACCAAATACAGACAAGAGTTTTATCAATCTTGATAAAGCTCGTGTGAAGACAATGAAAGTCTCTTATCTACATTGTCTTCACTATACTTGTCGGCACCAACTGTCAGCCAGTCATATTTTAACAAGTTAGCACGATTATAAAAGTTTAACATCCATATATCTGAAAGACAGCAGCTGAGAGGAAGCTGCTGGAAGGAACTATCTGAGAGGAAGCATCTGAGAGGAAGCTGCTGGGAGTATCTGAGAGGAAGCATCTGAGAGGAAGTATCTGAGAGGAAGTATCTGAGAAGAAGTATTCTGTTTTTAAGTTGAGGGAAAATATTTTAGTTGATGCGTATCTCGGTCATATAATAAGGAAAGAGACGATACTAAAATTTTTGAAGATAACGTTACCAAAACCGATACCTTGGCACAGTTCCCTACATATAACCCAGGTCTTCGTTTTTCCACACTTATTTTGATAACTTTACGCTTGCTAGCTAGCTAGCTAGAACTTTTTAGATCACTGTAGTGTATGTATCCTTGTATCCTACAACGTTCAATTTAACGTCATCCTGGAACAGCCTGAGGAAGTTTCAGTACTGACCTCTGTGTGTGTGTGTGTGTGTGTGTGTGTGTGTGTGTGTGTGTGTGTGTGTGTGTGTGTGTGTGTGTACTCACCTAGATGAGGTTGCAGGGGTCGAGTCCAAGCTCCTGGCCCCGCCTCTTCACTGGTCCCTACTAGGTCACTCTCCCTGAACCGTGAGCTTTATCATACCTCAGCTTAAAGCTATGTATGGATCCTGCCTCCACTACATCGCTTCCCAAACTATTCCACTTCCTGACTACTTTGTGGCTGAAGAAATACTTTCTAACATCCTTGTCATTCATCTGTGTCCCCTTGTTGCTGTGTCCCATCTCTGGAACATCCTGTCTTTGTCCGCCTTGTCAATTCCTCTCAGTATTTTGTATGTCGTTATCATGTCCCCCCTATCTCTCCTGTCCTCCAGTGTCGTCAGGTTGATTTCCCTTAACCTCTCCTCGTAGGACATACCTCTTAGCTCTGGGACTAGTCTTGTTGCAAACCTTTGCACTTTCTCTAGTTTCTTTACGTGCTTGGCTAGGTGTGGGTTCCAAACTGGTGCCGCATACTCCAATATGGGCCTAACGTACACGGTGTACAGGGTCCTGAACGATTCCTTAGTGAGATGTCGGAATGCTGTTCTGAGGTTTGCTAGGCGCCCATATGCTGCAGCAGTTATTTGGTTGATGTGCGCTTCAGGAGATGTGACTGGTGTTATACTCACCCCAAGATCTTTTTCCTTGAGTAAAGTTTGTAGTCTCTGGCCCCCTAGACTGTACTCCGTCTGCGGTCTTCTTTGCCCTTCCCCAATCTTCATGACTTTGCACTTGGTGGGGTTGAACTCCAGGAGCCAATTGCTGGACCGGGTCTGCAGCCTGTCCAGATCCCTTTGTAGTTTGTGTGTTTACTCGCCTATTTGTGGTTGCCGGAGTCGATTCACAGCTCCTGGCCCCGCTTCTTCGCTAGTCGCTACTAGATCCATTCTCTCCCTGTTCCAAGATCCTTATCGTACCTTATCTTTAAGCTATGTATGGATCCTGCCTCCACTACACTCTCGTGTGTGTGTGTGTGTGTGTGTGTGTGTGTGTGTGTGTGTGTGTGTGTGTGTGTGTGTGTGTGTGTGTGTGTACGTGCGCAATAATCTGAACCCATTACTGTAACGAGAACAAAAATTGGATCCCATTTTTTTCAGTTTTCGACGAGCAATAAACGACTGTTCTATGGCCCTGTTCAATATTTCAGTGAGTTTTTTCTACTCTATTAAAAAGAAAGTCGTGCAAATAATCGTTTTATATTTTTACACCAAACTCAACAATTTGCGTCTATTAAATACTTCGCTGCCATTTTTTTAATAAACCCAAAAATTGGTGATAAGCCATATACGTCCCAATTTTTTCACAAATTAAATTAATAATGAATAAAATTGGTGGAGTTTATAATTATACAAAATTTGTTTCACTGCCCCCTAGCAGTGTAATCAAAATTAGTAATAAATTCAACGAATTCTCTCTCTCTCTCTCTCTCTCTCTCCGACCTAGTTACACAGAACACAAATGTAAATATTACAAAGACAAGTTTTAAATGAACACGAAAGCAGGGCAAGAGTAGACAGAACAGATCAGAGGCCATTTAATCTGTACCAACTTTATTTTCCGAGAGAACTTATATGAGGCCATTTAATATCCCCCAACTTTATTTTCTGAGAGAACAGTTATTCTATAAGAACAAAATTATCTTAAAAAATTTATCTCCATAAAGAAGAAAATTATCTTAACATTTTAACAGAGAAGAGAGATATCTGAGACAAAGTTATCTCCATAGAGAACAGTTATCTTCATAAAGAACAAAGTCATCTCCACAGAGAACAGAGTTATCGTCACAGAAAACAAACATGCTCAGAACACAGGTTAGGCTCATATAGGACAAAGTTATTGTCGGAGACAACAAACTGACCCTCAGAACAAAGTCACACTCACGAAGAACAAGATTATCCTCAAAAACAGTTCTCCTCAGAGTAAACGAAGTTCTCAACGAGACCAAAGTCATCATCAGAGAGAACACAGAACCACTGAGAGACGATGCTGCTGCGCCCATACCCAACTCCCCACTAAAAAAAAAAAAAACCTAAATCTGTCTTAACAAAGAGACTGAAGAGAGCATGAAAATAAAGCGAAAAAGGAATCTATACTTTAACGCAATTTGTCCCTGACAAATGAGTCTATAAATTCAATGGCTCTTAAATTAGTCTGAAAATGTGTTGCCAGGTATTTATAATTAATGAAGGAATGGGAGATAGCGAACAGCTCATTAAGGCAGTAAGTCTCGTTTTTAAAAGCCCTTAATGACGACCTCTGGTCCCCCTTCGGAATGCCTCCCAAAACCCATCGGATAATTTAATGTGAAAATAATACATCGATAGAAGCATTGGTTTCATGCTCACCGGGTCGTATTGGGGTTCATCTTTTTTCTCTCCTGTCTCATTTTCTTTACCTCTGTATCTTCTCTCTTTTCTAATTCCTCTTTTCTTCTTTCTTATTTTGTCTTCATTTTTCCTTGTTTATTAATTTATTTAGCGTTTTCTGTTTTAATATATTAAATTCTTACACAATTATTTCTTTCCTCTTTTTTTCTCTCCTACTCTTCCTCCTCAATTTCTTCCTCTTCCTCCTGGTGTTCCTCCTCCTCCCGGTCTTCTCTCACCGTCAAGAGAGAGTGGTAAAGCTTGGCTCAAGAAGTAACTCTCACACTTTACAATCTTAAGCAGCGGGCTCAAACGCATCCCTCGTTGAAATATATACAGGAGATGTTATGTGAGGCTGGCCCTCGCGGTCTTCAAAACACTTCACAATGCATTAACTGGAAACTAGTAGGGTCTAACTCTCCACTCAAGGAGAGTTACACACTCACCGGGTAGCACTAAACTTGTGAGAGCCATACAGCGCCTGGGGAATGGGAGATAATTAGGTTTGATCAGAGGGAATGGATGGTAGCTGAGATTCTTGTGATGAGGGTGGGAATCACACAGTAGTCAGGTTCAGTCTTGGTTTAATTAAGAAACACCGACTAAGCTAATTGTCAGCAGACAGGATACGAGAAGTGGATAAAGATACTAATGTAGAACAATGCCAGCTTTTACTGACATTATTTCGCTCATTCAGTGGGATTTATTCGCGTCATAAACCTTTGTTTGTGACTTGATAAAGTCCACTATGTGGGCGAAACGTTGTCAATAAGGGATCGCACAATATTGCATTTGTGTCTTTATCCATCATGTCTGTATTTTATGCCATTTTTTTTCTTCTACATGAAGAAGTACTGAAGTCGGCCTAGTGACCCACCTAATTTTAAAACTCTGAAATTTCCACTTGACTGAGCACATTACTACAGGTGACATCACTCGCCCATCATTACACCTGCAATGGAAACCACGGTCAATGCAGACAGAAAAATACCGCCGCGTTAACCTCAGCCGGGACAGAACAAGAAACTAAGAGCACAAAAACGCCAGACGCGGGAAGGAGAGATAGGGCGAGCATCGACAGGTGTAATAGCTCAGCCTCAGGATGAACTCGATATACCCAAACACAGAACCTCCCGTGGCCTGGTAGGCAACGCTCTCGCCTCCCACAATGAGTGTCCTTGGTTTAATCTCCGGCCGGGTAGAAACATTGGGCGTTTCCTTACACCTGTTGTCCCTGTTCACCTAACAAGCAAATAGTACTTGGGTATTAGTCGACTAGTGTGGACAGCATTCTGGGGGACAAGATTGAAGGACCTTTATGGAAAAGACAGACAGTCCTCTATGACTCCCTGACTTTCTTGGGTTATCCTGGGTGGCTAGCCCTCCAGGACTAAAATCCGAACAAAATCTTAACTCCTAGCCCCCTATCCCACCCAAACACATTAACCCAAAACAAGCTATATCCCACCCGCCCTATCCCACACCCAAAGTCCTCCCCCTCTCCCCAAGTGCATCTTCCTCAAACTGCCCCTCACCCCAACCGCCAGACCCCATGTCCCTCTCCACCCCAACATCATTCACACTCGTCTAGATCCAAGATACTGACCCCTTCCAGTGCAAACTCCTCCACCCTTACCTCAACACCTCCCCCCCACCCTGCCGACCCACGTGCAAAAACCAGGAATTCAAGAACCCGAGAACTGGAACACATTAATGGAAAGGAACTTGAAAGTATGGTGTACTAATGCAGCTGGAATAACAAATAAAGAGTGATGAATGGAAAGAACGAATAGTGGAGGCATCCCCTAATATTATAGCATTTATAGAGACAGATGTCACAGAGATAAGAGGTTGGAGTCAAGATAAGTAGAACTCTATAATTCAGACTTCAATATGGCAATCATGTGCGCCATAACAGGGGATGGATCATTTTGACAACAACTGATAATATTAAGAGGATTTAGCGGCAAGTGCTGGATGGTTCTGCTTTTAAAAGGTGGAATCAAAATGTCAGAGAAATGTTGAAGCACCGACATCACGGTAAGCCACTGATGGCAGAAGAGTTTTGACTGACACAACATTTCGCCGCAAAGTGCCTTTATCAACTACATTAAGTACCTAATAAAACCAATTTGTGGCGAAATGTTGCATCAATAAAGACCCCTCTGCAATCAGTGCATTTAAAAACTGGGAAAAATATTTTCTAGACAAAGCACACAGAAATAATTGCCAGCGCCGGGACAACACTAGTTTGAAATTTCCTTGTAAAAATATATCAACAATTCCATAAATAGGAATAACGAAGATTAATTATTCCCCATTTATTCATAATACTAGCTAAACAATCCTCATACAGATACGACAACAGTGAATATTTCCTCACACACAGAAAGCGGTACAGAAACAGTCAAGACAATACTATCGAAAATTAACGCACACACACACACACACACACACACACACACACACACACACACACACACACACACACACACACAAAGACAGGATGTTCCAGAGATTGGACACAGTAACAAGGGGACACAGTTGGAAGCTGAAGACACAGATGAATCACAGGGATGTTAGGAAGTATTTCTTCAGCCACAGAGTAGTCAGTAAGTGGAATAGTTTGGGAAGCGATGTAGTGGAGGCAGGATCCATACATAGCTTTAAGCAGAGGTATGATAAAGCTCACGGCTCAGGGAGAGTGACCTAGTAGCGATCAGTGAAGAGGCGGGGCCAGGAGCTCGGACTCGACCCCCGCAACCTCAACTAGGTGAGTACAACTAGGTGAGTACACACACACATACACACACACACACACACACACACACACACACACACACACACACACACACACACACACACACACATCAATATTAAAGTAAAAGGACACATGTGCAACTAATGCTAGATTTTTATCGTGATAACATTTCGCTCCCCAGGAGGTTGTCAAGCCGGTAACAGCTTGACAAACTCCTGGAGAACGAAACGTTGCCATAATAAAAATGTCGCATTAATTACACTTGGGTCCTTTTACCTAACATGCTATCGCTAATTCTACCAACATTTTCACAGTATTAAATACTCAACACACACATATTAAAGAAAATCACTGAAATCAACGCGGTACCGAAGAAAATTCCTTGAAAAGATGAAGCAACAGCGACGAATTCGCTGGACATAATCTCGCTCAAAGAAGAAAAAAAAACTTAAGATACACCAATCCCAAGAACAAAATCTGCTGAAACCCAACAACAGGAAAAAATCCCTAGTTCTAGCTCTAACAAAAAATATTCCGAGAGAAATCCCAGCACAAACGAATCTCAAGAAAAAAATCCCAATGTAGACCTAACCTCAATCCAATTTCAAAAAAAGAAAAGAGGCTCATAGTCCCAGCCTCAAGGAAATTTTTGCACAGATCAATCCCCAATGAAAAATCCCGGAATCAACCCACCCCAAGGAAAATATGTGGCGACACAAGCAGCAAGTAAAAAAGTATATTAGAGGCACTCAGGCCAGCCACTTGCACCACACGTGATAGTCAAGCGGGTGTGTGTGGCGTATATCAAGGCAGAGTAACATTACTGTCAACATTGGTGCCACTCACACCAGCAACTTGCACCATGGAACTTATAAGATTCTCAAGTTCGTTCCTGATCAGCAGGGCTGTGATGCCTAAGTTGGACTGCGTGCGGCTAGCATCAACAGACTGATTGATCGGGCCGTCAACCAAGAGGCTTGGAACCTGACCGCGGGGGCAGTGACCCCAGAATCGTCTACAGGTCATCCCACGTTATGGTCAAACCCCAGAGAGGAACTCACAGCCACTGGTTGACAGAGGAATTAACTTTTGTGAACGTTGCGAAGAATGATGAAAGAGGAGTACATCAGTGGTGTGGGGAAAGATGATGTAGACACACACACACACACACACACACACACACACACACACACACACACACACACACACACACACACACACACACCCTTATGACAGGGTAACAGCATTAAGACAAGAGAGGGGTGGGTAGATTCAGTTTTCTTGGACTGTAAGAAGGCTTTTGACAGTTCCACACAAGAGATTAATTAGTGCATAAGCTGGAGGAAGGTATAACAGGGAAGGCACCGCAGTGGATCAGGGAATACCTGTCAGGAAGACAACAGCGAGTCATGGTACGTGACGAGGTGTCAGAGGGGGAGGGGGCCTGTGACCAGCGGGGTTCCTCAAGGGTCAGTCCTAGGACCGGTGCTGTTTCTGGTATATGTGAACGACATGACGGAAGGAAGAGACTCAGACTCAGAAGTGTCCCTGTTTACAGATGATGTGAAGTTGAGAAGAATTCAATCGGACGAGGACCAGGCAGAACTACATACTGATCTGAACAGGCTGCAGGCCTGGTCCAGAAACTGGCTCCTGGAGTTTAACCCCACCAAGTGCAAAGTCATGAAGATCGGGGAAAGGCAAAGTAGACCGCAAACAGTACAGTCTAGGGGGGTAGGGATTACAAGCCTCACTCAAGGAAAAGGATCTTGGGCTGAGTATAACAACGGGCACATCTCCTGAGGCGCACATCAACCAAATAACTGCTGCAACATATGGGCGCCTAGCAAACCTAAGAATAGCATTCCGACATCTCAATAAGGAATCGTTCAGGACCCTGTACACCTATATTGGGGTATGCAGCATTACTTTGGAACCCATACCTAGCCAAGCACGTAAGGAAATTAGAGAAAGTGCAAAGGTTTACAACAAGACTAGTCCCAGAGCAAAGGGCCATGTCCTACGAGGAGAGGTTAAGGGAAATCGACCCGATGACACTGGAGGACAGGAGAGATAGGATATGATAACGACATAATACTGAGACGAACTGACAAGGTGGACAGACAGTATGTTCCAGAGATGGGACACAGCAACAATGGGTCACAATTGGAAGTTGAAGTCTCAGATAAATCGCAGGGATGTTAGGAAGAATTTCTTCAGTCACAAAGTTGTCAGGAAGTGAAATAGTCTGGGAAGTGATGTATTGGAGGCAGGAAGTGACCTAGTAGCGACCGGTGAAGAGGAGGGGCCAGGAGCTGTGGCTCGACCCCTGCAACCACAACTAGGTGAGTACACACACACACACGCGAACCATGTTAGACATGATAAGAACATATAAAATCCTCAAGGCGAATGGATAGTTTAAACTAAGTTAGACTGTTTCAGAGGCGGAACACTGGTACCGGGGGCACAGCTGGAAGTTGAAGACACAGATGAACCACAAGACTGTCAAGAAGTATTTCTTCAGCCTCAGAGTGGTCAGGAAGTGCAAAAATCGCACTGAAGAAATGGTGGAGGCAGGCTTCATACATAGTTTTTAGAGTACTAGGTACGATACGGCCCACGAGACTAGGAAGAAGTGAATCCGGCAAATGGCAAATTGAGAGGCAGGACCAGGAGCTAAGACTCGACCAATGCATACATATACGAGCGTACACACACGGCGAGCGATGAAATTACCAAAGATGGGTCACTACGATCACAGCTTCGCCCCATAGGTACTAAACACTAAAATGAATAAATAACTGAACGTATTTACGGATGATGCATAAATCGTCTTGAAGGTAAGCAAGCAAAGAGAGTGTGTATCCCTACAAGACCAAGAGAGAACTCAAACAAGTATTGTAATGAAGATAAATGTCATGTAGCAGAAATGCAGGAAAGTAGAAAACAAGCGCAAGAAGAATATAGATTATATAATAAAATATTAAAGGCGGTGTATATTAGTAAACGCATTATCGGGGCGATATATATCAGTAAACACATTATCGGGACGATATATATCAGTAAACGCATGGGGACGATTTATATCAGAAAACACATCGAGACGATAATGTGGAAGATTAGGAATGAGTGAAAGATGAGGAATGGTACTGAAAGATGAGGAATGGTAGAACGAAATACGAAGAATGGGAGAGTAAAAAATGAAGAATGGTAGACTGAAAAATGAAGATGGCAGAGTGAAAAAATGAAAAGCGAGAGTTAGTGTCTCAATAATTTTGGCAAAGAAAAATACTATGTCTGAATCGACTTGCATAAATTACATGTGCCTGCAGAGTCTACCTTACCAGTCATCAGCTCTTTCAATTATAATTCAACTAAAGTCTTTGTTTCAGCCTCTTACAATTAAATTCATTTACTGCAAAAATAGTCTTATTGCAAACTTAAATTGTTGGATCCTCGGTTATCATGGTTAGTCTTGATATAGAATCTCTGTTGACCAATATGCCGATGTTACAAATGACATTTTCTGTGTTTATTCTCTATTTGCTGAATCTGTATTGGTAGAGGGACTGAACTAACTAAACATAACCGAGTTCTTTGTTGAAATTGTCTGTTTATGTCTAATTTTATGCTCAATGATAAACTTTATGAGCAAACTGATGGAGTTGCTCATAAAGTTTCGTCTAATTTTGCGCACACTTATGGCCAATGACAGGAACGTTTTAGTGATATGGATTATGAAATGTGAAAAACAAATTTTTAGAAGCTCTATTTTCGTTGTGATATTAATGTATATAATATAAAAGTGAAATGGTCACGATAGTAGCAAATTATTGATAGTAAAAATTTGTCCTATAATGTTAGACACAGGATCTCCAATTGAATCTTTTTTTATTTTTTTTCTCTGTTTCCATGAAACTACTTGGCTTAATAACTGTCCTACTGAACTTAAGCCAGTGTTCCAAAGACGATATGTTTAATATGTTTTTTCTATTCAAGACAAAAAAATCATGTCTCGACACAAATATTAAACTTACTTAAAAGGGTCTAATATTAGAATACCCTTATTCTTATGTGTGTTAATTACGAATAATGTTACTGGTTTTTAAGATTTCTCAGCATCGCAACTCCCCCCAAAAAGTTCATTTTTATTGATAAAGGGCTACTGATCCAGAGAACTGGACTTGTTCCCCTCTTTCTTCAATCAAATCTGATTGTCTCTCAATCATTAGACACTGTATAACCCCTACGGGTTTAGCGATTCCCCCTACATATAGTAATGTAACAATACCGGAAACCAACATTTATTGGTCAAGGTTTAAAGTATTTGTCTTTTGTTCTGGACTTGCTTAAATTTAATACCATTAAGACTACGATTCATTGTGGGTTTCTACTTACTTCTAATTGGATTACCTTTGATTTGAAATTTAATAAGATACAGTAACTAACTTCTTCAGAATAATGGTTATCCCTTATATATTATACAGTTAATAATTAACGAGGCATTTGTATAAAAGTCTGAACTTAAGTCAGTACGTATTGTACAATAACTAGAGATATTAAGTACCAATATATATTAGCCTTCCTTCCTAGGGACGTGCTAGATTTACCATTAGAAACCTTCAAAGCTATTATTTTAACTGTAACCTCAAATTTCTTTTATATTTGTGCTTAAGAAACGTCCTTTACATACTTTAAATTTAAAGACAGATACACAAATAACCCGCACATAGAAGAGAGGAGCTTACGACGACGTTTCGGTCCAATCTGGACCATTTACAAAGTCACACTAACCAGAAGTGGAGCAGGACGGGTTAGTGTGACTTTGTAAATGGTCCAAGTTGGACCGAAACGTCGTCGTAAGCTCCTCTCTTCTATGTGCGGGTTATGTGTGTATCGTTCCAGTCACGGCATTGTGCCTTTTTTGTTATTGAAAGAATCAGTATTCCTTTATGCCCAAATATTATTTATAGTTCAAAGTGTACCACTTGTTCACTGTGGTATATTAGTAATTTAAAAAAAAATTGTACCTCAGAATATGTTAGGATAAACGTGTCTTCCATAAATTGGGTCTTCGTTTAATGAACATTCTCATTCCAAGATACGAGAGCATTCGACTAGGAACAATCATTCATTACTTTGTAATTTTAAGACTGAATAAATTATCTAATTCCATTTGACCTCATTCTAATTATCTAATTCTATTTCGATGTAGTCTTCACACAGAGCATGAAACCAAAGTTTAATAATATCACTTCACCCTCTTATTGTTAAATAATTTACTCTGGCTTACCTTATAATAGGTATTTTCCATTAAGTAATTTATAAGGTTCTCTGTTGTGAATTTTGTTTTTATTGCAACAAAACTGTTTTCTCCATAAATGTTTACATAAAATTATCGCTATTTGATTATAATGGTTAAAATTGTGTTTGATATGTAATACTGAGTAATTTACATACCACTATTCTTTGTGTAATTTTTCTACAATTCTTTTATAGTATATTTGGTATCGAAACAACTTTAAATCTCACAATACACCGAGAGGTGTATGTTTCTCAGTGTATACATGTTGAGAGCTTGCGTTAGTTCCTATTTTAGGGATTAAACTGGTGTAAAGAGGTGATATGAAGACTTAAATGACCCTTCGAATAGTAGACAGGCTTTAAGCCCAAACGCCATCTTTTAGCTTCATTCAGGCTTCAGTGAGTTCTTTTTATACAAAGGTAATGTAAGAAAGTTTTAGTCTGATATATATCAAGAAATACCTAAAAAGTCAAATGTATTAAATAAACTGGGTAATCTGCAAAGTTGGTATTCCTAGTAGCTATGCTCTTACATAATATAAAATATATAATAATATATATATACACTCCTGGTAGATCACCTTACCTGATCAGGAGAAGAGTGGAGGTGAAGTGATTCAATCCACACCAGTTAAGGTTAATACTACCAGGAGTAGAAATTAAAGCATATCAGACCCCAGGAACTGAAGTCCGCTAGATGGTAGTGCGGGCAGTAACACACTAATGGTTCCTGGGTGTCTGAACAACCGACTTTTTAATGGCTTTTCCCTCCTGATCAGGTAAGGTGATCTACCAGGAATATTTCTGTTCATTGTTTCTGATTATCCTGGTTACCACCCTTTGCCTTTCTTCAATGTTATCCTTATCTAACTCTTATGTAACCAGTGTTATTTTCTTTACTGTAAGCTCTGCTGCCCTGGTCAACCAGGGAAGACGCTAGTTAATTGGAGCGAGATCCCTGTCTACTGGACGTAATGGGACATTACGACTCCTCACCTCTGAAATCTGAATTGTGGTGCTACAACCAAGTAGTGACAGGATTTTCAGAACATAGGACGAACACCGCCACGCAGGATAACCAACACCATTTCTTCAAAACATAAGACCATCCTGGGCATTAGATACTCCTTGACAACATCATAGTGGAACCACAGCGGCCAATTTTTATTTATTTAATTTTAATTAAAATCCTTAGAAAATTATCTTCATTATTCCTCGAGTCATTCATTTATTTATTTTTCCATTCTTTTGTTCAGGCGGAAGGCGTTTCCCTGACTATATATATATATATATATATATATATATATATATATATATATAATATATATATATATATATATTTTTTTTTTTTTTTTTATTATCACACCGGCCGATTCCCACCAAGGCAGGGTGGCCCGAAAAAGAAAAACTTTCACCATCATTCACTCCATCACTGTCTTGCCAGAAGGGTGCTTTACACTACAGTTTTTAAACTGCAACATTAACACCCCTCCTTCAGAGTGCAGGCACTGTACTTCCCATCTCCAGGACTCAAGTCCGGCCTGCCGGTTTCCCTGAATCCCTTCATAAATGTTACTTTGCTCACACTCCAACAGCACGTCAAGTATTAAAAACCATTTGTCTCCATTCACTCCTATCAAACACGCTCACGCATGCCTGCTGGAAGTCCAAGCCCCTCGCACACAAAACCTCCTTTACCCCCTCCCTCCAACCCTTCCTAGGCCGACCCCTACCCCGCCTTCCTTCCACTACAGACTGATACACTCTTGAAGTCGTTCTGTTTCGCTCCATTCTCTCTACATGTCCGAACCACCTCAACAACCCTTCCTCAGCCCTCTGGACAACAGTTTTGGTAATCCCGCACCTCCTCCTAACTTCCAAACTACGAATTCTCTGCATTATATTCACACCACACATTGCCCTCAGACATGACATCTCCACTGCCTCCAGCCTTCTCCTCGCTGCAACATTCATCACCCACGCTTCACACCCATATAAGAGCGTTGGTAAAACTATACTCTCATACATTCCCCTCTTTGCCTCCAAGGACAAAGTTCTTTGTCTCCACAGACTCCTAAGTGCACCACTCACTCTTTTTCCCTCATCAATTCTATGATTCACCTCATCTTTCATAGACCCATCCGCTGACACGTCCACTCCCAAATATCTGAATACGTTCACCTCCTCCATACTCTCTCCCTCCAATCTGATATTCAATCTTTCATCACCTAATCTTTTTGTTATCCTCATAACCTTACTCTTTCCTGTATTCACCTTTAATTTTCTTCTTTTGCACACCCTACCAAATTCATCCCACCAATATATATATATATATATATATATATATATATATATATATATATATATATATATATATATATATATATATATATATATATATATATGCAAAACAACCACTCTGAAAGAATAGAGAAATTCCAAGCGCTTTCGTGAGTAGTCACGAAAGCGCTTGGAATTTCTCTATTCTTTCAGAGTGGTTGTTTTGCATATTTTGAAATCACCTGTTTACTGTGATCTTATTGCATATATATATATATATATATATATATATATATATATATATATATATATATATATATATATATATATATATATATATATATATATATATATATATATATTATATATATATATATATATATATATATATATATATATATTATATATATATATATATATATATATATATATATATATATATTATATATATATATATATATATATATATATATATATATATATATTATATATATATATATATATATATATATATATATATATATATATATATATATATATATTATATATATATATATATATAATATATATATATATATATATATATATATATATATATATATATATATATATATATATATATATATATATATTGATTCCGGGGATCATGGTCCATGCGGGTCGGTCTAAGAAAAAGCTTGTTAAATCGTAAAGCAAGTGTCACACCAATAAGTACTAAGAAGAAACACACACTAAAGCAAAGACGGGTGTATGTTGAATGTAAGTGGAAATTTGTAACATTTAACTGCCATCTTACATGCTCATGAGACAGAAAGAAAAGACTAGCAATCCTGTTAGAGTGCAAAACCTTTAACTGGTTTTCGTTTCAAACTAATATAAGAAGACGATTTCTCCTTCCTGGATGTTTACTATCTACCAACCTATTACATCTCTTCCATGCTCCTACCAGAGGAGGCACCTTCCTGGATGTTTGCTGTCTACCAATTTACTACCTGCGTTTCATACTTATGTGACATGAGGATAGTACTTGTTAAGTATTTCATGTCTACTAATCCATTATATAAGACCTCCCTGGATTGTTGCAATCTACCAATCTACAACTTATGTTCGTTACATAAGACATCCCTGGATTATTGCTCTCTACCAATTTGCAACCTATGTTCGCTGTATAAGACATCCCTGGATTCTTGCCATCTACCAATCTACAACCTATGTTCGCTGTATAAGACATCCCTGGATTCTTGCCATCTACCAATCTACAACCTATGCTCGCTGTATAAGACATCCCTGGATTCTTGCCATCTACCAATCTACAACCTATGTTCGCTGTATAAGACATCCCTGGATTCTTGCCATCTACCAATCTACAACCTATGTTCGCTGTATAAGACATCCCTGGATTCTTGCCATCTACCAATCTACAACCTATGTTCGCTGTATAAGACATTCCTGGATTCTTGCCATCTACCAAACTACAACCTATGTTGGCAAACTACCTATGCTACACACTCATGTGAGAGAAGGTACAGTGCCTGCACTCTGAGGTAGGGTTGAGGATGCTGCAGTTCAGAGGCTCAACTGAACTGTGATATCTACGCACTTTCAGCAAGATGGTAAATATATTTACTTATTCTTCGGATGACGCTACCTCGGTGGGAGACGGCCGGTGTGTTCAAGATAAAAGAACAGCACCTACCTGCAATGAACGTTATGAAAGACACGTGAGCAAACACTACGACATATTTATTAGGAAACGTTTCGGTAAAGGTCCCAGGACCAAAACGTTTTCTAATAAATATGTCCCAGTGTTTACTCACATGTCTCTCTAAATCAATTTGTGGGTATCTATTACCAAGGTTTATACCAATGAACGCTGTATAGGAACAGGCTGGAAAATTTGATGTTCCTTATCGTTATAGCTACAATTGCATTAGGTAACGAAACTACTGACTTTGCAGTAGACGTATTATCAAGATTACATCTACAATTAATATATTGTGCAATGTGTTAACGCAAGTTTTTTAACTCAGCACATTATCGGAAGAGCGTGTCGTGGAGGCGGCGTGTATCAGTAGCTTTCCTGCGTAACATGTAGCGCAAAAATGCATACGCAGTGTAGCGTTCTCATTTAATGCGTTTATGAATGGCGTATACGCAGAACAGAATTCTCATTTAACGTGTTACGGAAAGACGTATATGCAGTAACGCTGACATTACACATACTGCAGAACGGCGTATACGCACATTAGCGTTCCCATTTAACGTGTTTCGGAAAGCCGTAAACGCAAAATGGCGTTCTAGCAATGGTGTGACGTGAAGAATTATTTGCAGAATGTCGTTCTGATGTAAGGTGCCGGACAAAGGAGTATACACACTGACCTTCCCCTAGTATGTTAAGAAACAACGTACAAACAAGGTAGATGCAGTACCTTTATGTATACACACTGACCTTCCTCTAGTATGTTAAGCAACAAGGCAGAAATAGTGACCTTCCTCTAGTATGTTAAGCAACAAGGCAGAAATAGTGACCTTCCTCTAGTATGTTAAGCAACAAGGCAGAAATAGTGACCTTCCTCTAGTATGTTAAGAAACAAGGTAGAAATAGTGACCTTCCTCTAGTATGCTAAGAAACAAGGCAGAAATAGTGACCTTCCTCTAGTATGTTAAGAAACAAGGCAGAAATAGTGACCTTCCTCTAGTATGTTAAGAAACAAGGTAGAAATAGTGACCTTCCTCTAGTATGTTAAGACACAAGGTAGAAATAGTGACCTTCCTCTAGTATGTTAAGACACAAGGTAGAAATAGTGACCTTCCTCTAGTATGCTAAGAAACAAGGCAGAAATAGTGACCTTCCTCTAGTATGTTAAGAAACAAGGTAGAAATAGTGACTTTCCTCTAGTATGCTAAGAAACAAGGTAGAAATAGTGACCTTCCTCTAGTATGCTAAGAAACAAGGCAGAAATAGTGACCTTCCTCTAGTATGCTAAGAAACAAGGCAGAAATAGTGACCTTCCTCTAGTATGCTAAGAAACAAGGTAGAAATAGTGACCTTCCTCTAGTATGTTAAGACACAAGGTAGATGCAGTACCCTCTTGAAGATAATATATGTGAAGCAGTATTAACCTCACGTTTTAGTCCCTTAGAGAATATTTCCAGGAGAGAGCGGTGATACATTCACGGGGGAAGCGCTAAACCCGTAGGAATTTTATAGCGCCTGATTAATGGGCGTTTACAAGCTTGATCCAAGGAAAGGGAGGATAATCTCAATTCTTCGAACCAAAAGTCTTTCCCCAGCATCAAGGTACCTCCCCCAGAATATTATCGTAAGATTATTATCATTGAGATTATTATTAAATTCATGGTGGAAGCACTAAATCCGTAGGGGTCATACAACGTCTGAAGGGACTGGGAGGTAGTCAGTTTCACTCCCAAGAAGGAAAGACCAGGTCCAGATCCTTGGATCAAGAATCCGTCACCGGCATCAAGGTACCTTTCCACCCCTAAGAAGGGAAGACCAGGTCCAGATCCTTTGATCAAGAACCCGTCACCAGCATCAAGGTACCTTTCCACCCCTAAGAAGGGAAGACCAGGTCCAGATCCTTGGATCAGGAACCCGTCACCGGCATCAAGGTACCTTTCCACCCCTAAGAAGGGAAGACCAGGTCCAGATCCTTGGATCAGGAACCCGTCACCGGCATCAAGGTACCTTTCCACCCCTAAGAAGGGAAGACCAGGTCCAGATCCTTGGATCAAGAACCCGTCACCAGCATCAAGGTACCTTTCCACCCCTAAGAAGGGAAGACCAGGTCCAGATCCTTGGATCAGGAACCCGTCACCGGCATCAAGGTACCTTTCCACCCCTAAGAAGGGAAGACCAGGTCCAGATCCTTGGATCAGGAACCCGTCACCGGCATCAAGGTACCTTTCCACCCCTAAGAAGGGAAGACCAGGTCCAGATCCTTGGATCAAGAACCCGTCACAAGCATCAAGGTGACGGGGGCGAGAACAGTGGGATACAACGTTAATTTTAAGAGGTAGCCGGGAAACCCTCATTAATAAATATTAAGTCATTCAACACATTATCTAGAAGTTACTTATACAATAAACATTATCTAGACGTTACTTATACAGTAAACATTATCTAGGCGTTACTTTTACAATAAACATTATCTAGACGTTACTTATGCAATAAACATTATCTAGAAGTTACTTATGCAATAAACATTATCTAGACGTTCCTTATGCAATAAACATTATCTAGACGTTCCTTATGCAATAAACATTATCTAGACGTTCCTTGTGCAATAAACATTATCTAGACGTTACTTATTCAATAAACATTATCTAGGCGTTATTTATACAATAAACATTATATAGACGTTACTTATGCAATAAACATTATCTAGACGTTACTTATGCAATAAACATTATCTAGACGTTACTTATGCAATAAACATTATCTAGGAGTTACTTATAAACATTATCTAGGCGTTACTTATACAATAAAAATTATATTGACGATACTTATACAACATTATATGAACGATATTTATACAATAACCATTATCTTGACGATATTTATACAAAAATTACCTTGACGATACTTACATAAAATTATCGGGACGATGTTTATGTAATAGAATATTATCTTGACGGTGTTTATATAATACAATATTATCTGGACGATGCTTACGTACACATTATATAAACGACACTTAAACAATAAACATTATCTAGACGACAATTATGTAATAAACATTATCTTGAAGATACTTATATAATAATAGAATCTACACGATACACGTACAACATTATCTGGACGAGTTCCATACAATAAACATTATGTAGACAATTTTTATACAATAAACATTATAAAGACAATAATTATACACCCACATTATCTGGACAAGGCTTTAATAAACATCGGAACGTTACATCTACACTAAACACATTATTAGAGCGATACATGCACAATAAACATTATCGAAACAATATATCTACAAAAAAAAATATTATCGAACGATACATCTGCAATAAACACATTACCGGAACGATACGTCTACAATAAACACATTACCAGGACCATACATTTATAATAAACATTATCGGAGAGACATCTACAGTAAACATTACTGGAGCGAGACATCTAGAATAAACATTATCGGAGCGATACATCTACAATATACTTTACTGGAGCGAGACATCTAGAATAAACACCATATGGGAACGACATATCTATAATAAACATTATCTGAACGGTACATCTACAATAAACAAATGATCGGAACGAAACATCTGTAACAAACACTTTATCGTTACGATACATCTACAATGAACGTTTAACAAGGACACCATACCTTCCGTAAACATTACCAGGACGATATATCTACCATAAGCACTATCGGAACGGTATATATGCAATAAACACATCACCGGGACAATACTTCACAATAAGTATTACCGGAACGATATACTAGCAATAAACATTACCAGGACGATATACTAGCAATAAACATTACCAGGACGATATACCAACAATAAACATTACCAGGACGATATACTAGCAATAAACATTACCAGGACGATATACCAACAATAAACATTACCAGGATGATATACCAGCAATAAACATTACCAGGACGATATACTAGCAATAAACATTACCAGGACGATATACCAACAATAAACATTACCAGGATGATATACCAGCAATAAACATTACCAGGACGATATACTAGCAATAAACATTACCAGGACGATATACCAACAATAAACATTACCAGGATGATATACCAACAAGAAACATTACCAGGACGATATACTAGCAATAAATATTACCAAGATGATATACTAGAAATACACATTTCCGGAATGATATATCAGCAATAAACATTACTTGGACAATATACCAGCAGTAAACATTACCGGGACGATATATCAGAAATAAACATTACCAGGACGATATACCAGCAATAAACATTACCAGGACGATATACCAACGATAAACATTACCAGGACGATATACCAACAATAAACATTACCGGGACGATATATCAGCAATAAACATTACCAGGACGATATACCAGCAATAAACATTACCAGGACGATATACCAGCAATAAACATTACCGGGACGATATATCAGCAATAAACATTACCGGGACGATTCACCAGCAATAAGCATTACCGGGACGATATACCAGGCAATAAACATTACCGGGACGATATACCAGCAATAAACATTACCGGGACGATTCACCAGCAATAAACATTACCGGGACGATATGCCAGCAATAAACATTACCGGGACGATTCACCAGCAATAAGCATTACCGGGACGATTCACCAGCAATAAACATTACCGGGACGATTCACCAGCAATAAACATTACCGGGACGATATACCAGCAATAAACATTACCGGGACGATTCACCAGAATAAACATTGCCGGGACAATATACCAGCACTAAACATTACCGGAACAATATACCAGCACTAAACATTACCGGACGATATATATATATATATATATATATATATATATATATATATATATATATATATATATATATATATATATAGCTGCATTACGCACGGTATATATTCCTGCCTTCCTACAGGGGACGAGTGAAAGACAGGTTAAATGGTTCTCATATACGCTGCCACACTACCCAAGCGTACAAAATGGCGTCCGAGTTGCGTATAAGCTAATTCAATGAGTTATGACAACCGTCATGATTCAAAACAATAATGATAATAATAATTAGAAGAAGAAGAATGAAGAAGAAAATGATCAGCATTAATAATACCGACAACAAAAATAATGATGATGATAATAATAATAATGACAAAACGAGGTTATTAGGTGTAAAACCAAAATACTACAAGGCCTGTAACATTTATTTCAACGGTAAGGTCAAAAGAGACATCTAAACCGTAAGGTCAAGAGAGACACCTCAACGGTAAGGTCAACAGAACCATCTCAACGGAAAGTCCATGACAGATAAAACCTCAAGTGTAATCTCAACGGTAGTAACTCGAGCGACATTTCAACTGTCAAACCTGGAACGACATTGCAACGGTAAAATCTTGAGTGCTTCTCCAACGGTAATACGTCGAGCGACATTTCAACGGTAAAACCTCGAACGACATTGCAACGGTAAAATCTTGAGTGCTTCTCCAACGGTAATACCTCGAGTGATATTTCAACGGTAAAACCTCGAGTGATATTTCAACGGTAAAACCCTGAAACATATTTCAATGGTAATACCCCGAGCGACATTTCAACGGTAAAACCCTGAGCGACATTTCAGCGGCAATACCTCGAGCGACATTTCAACGGTAATGTCTAGACATTTGGATCTCATGTTGAAATGTCAGTGTTAGACCTTACTATTATAATGTTAATCTTGACCTTACGGTCACTGCCAGCTCTCTATTAACCACCAGCTACCTACCATCTATCTTATCGTTAGTATCGGCTATCTGCCAGCCTAGCTATTAATCCTTCAATTTAACATCTATAACAGTTAATCCCCGCTATCTCTCCATCTCAGACATATAGCTGTTAATAGCAACTGTTAATAAAAAATTAACAGTTGCTATTAACAGTCCGTCATCCCTAACTATATATCCGGCAATCTTTCTTCAACTAGGATAGATTAATCTTTCAGGGCAAGACAGTCAGTTTGACGGCATGTTTAGTATTTTTACAACCCATCCTTCTTAAATTAAACGGTGAAATAACTGGTATTTAAAACCTGCTAAAAATTACGTTCTGGTTTTAAGGCGTCATCTGGGAATTTTTCTCATCGTTGTAATTGTGAGATTACATTCTCAATATTTTTTTTTCTATTTTGTTACTTACGTTCTGTTAAAATTGGCTATTTTTTGTTACACTGCATTAACATAAAACATCGTACATGGAAAAGTCGGTTATGGCACAGAACGTCGGAAAACCAAAGTGCCGACGTTAATTTCCTAACTTTCTCCCAATAATTTATAAGGCCTATCATGTTGTTATTATTATTGTTAAGAGTTAAACTAGAAGGACTATCATTTATATAAATATTATTACTGGGAAGCGTTTAAACTGGTAGGAGTTATACAGCATCTCAAATGTAAACGTCTACAAGATTACATAAAATGTGCTCACAAGACTAAAAGATAACAGAATTTATAAGATCACAAATAAAACATAAGTGAAATTCTAGGAAGCAAGTTATCCCCTCTGAAAGGAATTTCCTAACACTTTCCTCATATCTTAATCCCATATATGGGTAAGCAGTAAGACCATACGGGTCATACAGCACATGGAGAGATAATCAACTTTGATTCCAGAAACCAGATACTAATTCTTAATTTCTTATATTAAGATTTTTTTAGCAACATTAAGGTTCCCAATTCCCCTCTTGAAGGGTAAACAAGGCAGCGCCCACGAGGCAGAGCCCAAGAGCTGCCGCTTGACCTTAACATAAGTGAGCACCCACACATAAACTTTAAACTCGTATGGATCATACACAGCTCGGGGAATGGAAGGTAATCAGGTTTCATCCAAGGAAGAAGGTAGCCGCAATTCCTTTGTGGTTTATGACATGGAGAAGACGTTTCGTCAACCAAGAACTTTATTAATCGTCTTGGAGACGAAAGGTCTTTTCAGTAAATGTAATAACTCGCATACTGTTGTATTTACGCAAACTAATTATTCGCATCAACATCCTAAATAATTTCAGATTTACATTTTTTTCACGAGTAAACCCGACTGTATCTATACCAAGATGCCATGATGTTGCTGTGTCACACACCTCTCATACCGATACTTGTCTGGGTAAACACAACTCTCTCTCAGTCAACTCCATCGGTAAACCTGGCTCTACCCGTCAATCAAACCATCCTCCTCCTACACTATCGTCGGTAATTTACCGCAACTCGGGAGTCACAGACAGTAAAGATACTGACACTAAAAAGTGAGAGTCGGGATTGCATTCTCATGCTTCCATAGTCTTCATTTATAGTCTCTCTTATCTTCTGGCGTGTTACAAACCACCAATAGATAAGGGAGTTCGTGTATGCTATAATTAGTTAAATTTGGATAATTCTGAATAACACAGAATTTTTTAAAAAATATATAAAGCAAAAAAATAAACACTGAAAGGAGGCAAACTATCCTAACATCACTGTTTATTCTTTGTTTTACATGTTCAAAAATATCTCTCTTATTTATCTTCAGGCGACGTTTTGGTTTATCCTGGACTATAATCAAGTAAACTTAGAGAGGAGGCAAACCGTCCTAAAATCAGAATTTACTTGACGATGGTCCTGGATAAACCTGGACCTAAAAATTTATTTCAGATTTGTGGGTTAGATTTGAATTATTGCAGCCACAGTCAAGGTATGTGACTTCTCTCTGCTGCGTATATCCAAATTCTGTGTCTATATCTCAGTAAGGACAATAATTATCAAGTTAACTTTTTTCTTTACGTGTTTGCTAAAAAAAATTCTTGTTCGGAGCCTATCTATCTAAACGTTCTTCATTCAGCGCCACTCACTACTCTATCTTCTCCAACTGTCTTTGTATTCTAACGCAACCCGTCAACAAATCGAATCCCATTCTTCGCAGGAACGAACTATCCTTTCCCATCTAGACCAAGGACGAGACGTCCCTATTCTTCCCTATCTCGACCCTTCTATTCATTCCTCCGTGTCCAGTTCGTCATCCCGTTCTTCCAATGTTGTCACCATAAAGTTAAATAATTTCTTCGCTTCTTCCTTCAGGGAAGGACGCTAGATCCAAGGAGATGGAGCTACCCTCCCCCTCCGAAGATCAAAACTGATTGCTTACTATTCCCCAAGTGTTACACGACCCTTAAGGGTTTAGCGCTACCCCATGAATATACTAAGAACCTTTTGCTTGTGTCGCCATCCATCCATTAATGTACAACCGTGGCTAGCAGCTAAACTGGAGTTACGTTTCCTTTTAATCAAACCTGATTTTTTTCATTCCCCATACGGTTTCTGAGCTTCCATGTGGCTATAATAATAATAATAATAATAATAATAATAATAATAATAATAGAACAATCAAAATAATAACAATAATATAAATCATAATAAAAACATTGATAATAATCCTCATTATGCTTGAATATATATATATATATATATATATATATATATATATATATATATATGTGTGTGTCCGGGAGTATGTCCATCGCGGCCTGTGTCCAAGGCGACACCTTCACCCTCCTCGTATCCTGTTATCAACTCCTGGCAAAACAAAATAATTTCCTGTTTCCAGAGAACACCTTTCAACTACAGCTGCTCCTGGCCTACCCCAACACTCCCCCATCCACAGTGTCCAGCTCATTCTCCCTCCAGTAGTGATAACAATCGTCCATATATGAACTTTCCTTGTTATTCTCAGCTATTTCACTGACAGACATATCGCGGCGGGGTTTTCTTCTATTTGCGGCTTTTATAGGTTTGTGAATATTAATCCAAGTGTGGAGTTACCAAAAGTATTTTTCAGAGGGCTTAGGAGAGGTTACTGAGGTGGTTTGGACATTTAGAGAGAATGAAGAAAAACCAGGATGACTGCGTTGATGGACGGAAGGGTCGGGAGCCATCCTAGGAAACTTTGGAAAGAGGTCATAAAGGTTTTGAATGCTAGGGATTGGACATCAAAAAGGTTTGTGTGAGCGTGTTAGGCAAAAGCGAATGGAATAAGGGATTTTCATCATTTGACGTGCTGTTGGAGTTTGAACAAGGTAACATTTATGAAGGGATTCAGGGAATCCGGTTAACCGGACTAGAGTTCTGGAGGTGGGCAGTACAGTGCCTGCACTCTGAAGGAGGGCTGGGGATGTTGCGGTTTGGAGGGTCATCTGAACTGTGATATCAGCGCTCTCCTGGCAAAACAGTGATTGAATGAATGACAGTGAAAAAATTTTCTTTGTCGGGTCACCCTACCTCACTGGGAGACGGCTGGAGTGTTAAGAAAATAACAGGTAAACTTAAAAACATTTTTAAGTTTACCTGCATCTTAGTGTCTCTCCCTATCTCCTCATTCTATCCTTCGCCACTTTGAGATAACCTCACCTATTCTTACCAATCCAGCAGCATCCAGTTTAGCGTCTCTTCCCATCCGATCATTCCATCCTCCGCCACTTGCATTCTCACCTATCCGCCAACATCCAGCTAAGCGTCTCCTCCTATCTCCTTTCTCCATCCACCACTTACAGAAAGCTTCTTCCATAGTTACCTATCCACCAACATTCATTAAGCGTCTCTTCCTATCTCCTCACTTCACTTACAGAATACCTTCTATTTTTATTTATCTAGCAGCATCCAGCAGTGTCTCTCCCTGTCTGCTCACCCCATTCCCCGCTACTTCCACTCACTGAGACCTGTCGTCGCCACAAATAACGGCAAGCAAAATTTATGACACATCAGGTCATTCTTCGGGTTAAACCTCTTTGTCATCCTGGAGTTGGAGCCAGCGGCCGGGTGGATGATCGCTGTTACCTAGCACCCACCTGCACTACCTTCTGCTGCCACCTCAACTATGTCTGCCTAACTGTATTAAATGATAAGAATTGAATTCATGGGAAGAGATGAAAGTATACTACGATATATGATGTTTAATTCTCATGAATGAAGAGTTCCTGCTGGTTAGCTTTAGTCACCGAGGTGGCTAGTTTATTGTGCACACCATATCCATCTTGTGAACTGCACTGTAGCGCAAGAGCATATGGATACACAAAAGGCCTAGGAACTAGGCCCCAAAGGGGTCAACAGGGGTACATCTCGATATATATCTACAGTTAGCTTATCTGTTACAAACAAATTTAGGAAAATTGCTTAATATATCTGGTATCTTATTTTCATTTAATAAAATATCTTGACATGTCGTATTGGTTATTATACTATCTTTATATTCCTCAATAAATGGACAATGAAGCACATAGTGCTCAAGATGGTGATCACAGGACTGGCCACATACTTTGTTTAGCAGTATTTTTACTCATAAAGGGAAGCGCTAAACATGTAGGGCTCATGCAGTACCTGAGGAAATGGGAGGCATTCAGGTTCGATCCAAGGAATGGGAAGTCAGGTTCAATTCCTTGGATTAAGAGTTCCTTATCAGCATCAAGGAGCCCTCCTTGATGCTGGTGTGTATACCAACGTTATAATGCACTACAAAATGTCACACACTGCCCGCACACAGGGGGGATAGATAGATAGATAGATAGATAGATAGATAGATAGATAGATAGATAGAGAGAGAGAGAGAGAGAGAGAGAGAGAGAGAGAGAGAGAGAGAGAGAGAGAGAGAGAGAGAGAGAGGCTTACGACGATGTTTCGGCTCGATATGGACCATTTACAAGTCATACTAACACTAGTGTTAGTCGTCGTAAGCTTCTCTCTCCTATGTACTGGTTATTTGTGTATTGTTCCAGTCACGGTACTCTGCCTTTTTATTCTTTTCATTATCTACGGCCTTAAATGACCCTCGTGTAGCCTTATATTTTCATCCCCAGTAACCAAGCAACCAACCATTACACGTTAGGTTGCACCGAGGGCAGACTCAACCCACATAACTCAGTCAACAGTGAAAGCACTGTTTTCGTGAAGCGCTAAACCCGTGTAGATCATTCGGCACTAGAAATGATGGAGTTTCGATCCTTCGTCTGCTGATCGCAGCCCTGAGAGTAAGCAATGAGGATGTTATTGATACGTTTCCTAATAACTTAATCTAATTAAAAATATCAACGCCATTTTGTTGTTCAATTTTGTGTCTGGTGACGAAATCCATCCAGTGTTGGGGAATGCACATGTATAATGACGAGGCTATGAGAAGGTATAGGCGAAAACATGCAGACATGTATAATGACGACGTTATGAGAAAGTATACGTATAGTCGAGGACATGCAGACATTTATAATGACGCGGCTATGAGAAGATATTGGTGATGACATGCAGACATGTATAATAACGAGGTTATAAGAAGGTATAGGCGGGGATATACAGACACGTATAATAACGAGGCTATGAGAAGATATAGGTGGGGAGGGCGAACACTTCACGGTTGAGCGCTTACCTCTCCCATGTCCATCCCCTACATCTGCCATCACATGTCCGCCCACCTTTCCTACCTCCACCTCTATCACGTATCCACCGCTCTGTAATATCTTATTCCTTCATGAAAGGCTCTTAATGCAAGGAATTGAAACCACCCTTACCTTATACCAAACTTGATTACCTCCCATTCTTCGAGCAGCGGATGACACGGGTTTATCTTTTCCCCATGAATATAATAATAATAATAATAATAATATTTATATTCATGTGGAAAAGATAAACCCGTATCATCCACTGCTCGAAGAATGGGAGTTGATAATAATAATAATAATAACTGCCCATGGGGAATTGGAAAAGAATCCTTCCTCCGTTAGCCATGCGTGTCGTAAGAGGCGACTAAAATGCCGGGAGCAAGGGGCTAGTATTACTATCACTCCTGTATAAATTACCAAATATAAAAAGAATAATCTTTCTTTTCTTCCTTTAGGGCCACAGTGTGTTAAAAATAATTATAATAATAATAATGCAATGTTATGACTGGACCGATTAACTCCTTGTTTATTAGCACTTGTTCCCTGAAACTCTGTCACAGGAAACGAAAATTGTTCCTTTGTTTGTTGAGTGGTGTAGTGTAAGACTGAGTATCACACGTTATGATATTTATTTGTTTACAAGATGGACCGCTAAGTCAGTGGAAGGCCTCAGCCAAATGACCAAAAGTTCCACTGAGCGGGTCACCCACTATTGCTAAGACCAGCGTACGTAGAAACTTTCCCATTTCTTGCAGGTAGTAGGTTGGTAGACAGCAACCATCCACGGAGGCCCTATCGTTCTGTCAAATGACTGTGAAATGGAAACACGTTAATTTTTTGTACTCTGGTAGGATTGCTGATTTTCTCTGCATCATAAACATGTAAGATGACTGGTAAATCTTACAAATTTCTACTGACAATCAGTATATACATACTTTTACTTTCTTACGTTCTTCTTAACAGTTCTTAATACAGTGATATTTCTTTTCGCACCCAGGAGGCCTGGTGTGACACTAGGTTGTGGGAAAAAATAACCCGTAAAACTACTGCCCGCTGTTACCACGGCACAAGAGGAATGCTCTGTGAGGAAATGTTGAATCATCTGAATCTGACGGCCTTGGAAGAGGGAAAGACTGGTGGAGACATGATTACGATGTACAACAGATTAAGAGGAAGTGACAGGGCATATATTGAAAGAATGTTATGGAGTGCGTGGACCAGGTGGTTGCTAAAATGACAATTGTCAAAAACGCTTTAAACCGCATTGAAACGCCAAGATATGCAACAGAAACAACGTTCTAGAGACTCACAAGACATTCAACACTATCACACCGGAAAATTATCCACAATTTGTATTACATTACATTAATAAGGAAGAAATAAACCTGAACGGGTCATGCAGCACCTGGAGAATGTCAGATAATCAGGCCCTATACGAGAAAAAATACATAGTCAAATTCCTCCGATCAAGCGTCCTTCACCAGAAAATGATTTACAAGTTGGAGGCGCAGGTCATGGAGCAGGAGAAGGTTGTTTCAGTGGTTCAAGAACTACCTGATGAGAAGACTGTCCAGTATTTCAAGAACTACCTGATGAGAAGACTGTCCAGTGGTTTAAGAGCTACCTGATGAGAAGACTGTCCAGTGGATCAAAGACTACCTAAGAGACAGTCACGGTGACGGGTGAAGTAGTGTCATGGAGTCATACATTATACTGGATATAAGTAATAAGCAGAGCCCCGCCGAGGATGAGTCCTGGGGTCCCTGCTATTCCAGAATCTCCATCCCAGGGCTCCTACTATCCAAGGACCCCCTTCTATTTATAATTATAATATACGTAAACTATCAGAGGGTATCGGCTCCCTACACATCAAGTGTTTTTGAAGAAACTGCAGGAAAAATTTGATAAACTGAAGGGACCTACATGTGGGTGCCTGGAGGGTGGCGAAGGGTTCTTGATCCAAGGAATTGGAGCTATCCTTCCCTTCCACGGATCAAACCTGTTTACCCCCACCCCTCCAACTCCCAGGTGTTGTATGATTTCACTGGGCTTAACTCTTCCCTATGAATATAATGATAAACTACAAAGGTGATCTGATAAATGGCTGCTAAACGTCAATTCTAATAAATGTAAAGTAATCACATGGAGGAGATGAGGAAAAATGGGAACGACGACAGCGTATTACCCTGAAGGGAAGCAACTCGTGGTACCTGACAAGGACAGAGAGAGAAATGAGATAAATATCACGCCTTTCCACTCATATTTTTAGAATATAAGCCACATGCATGTGTCTCGGACACACCTGCTGATGAAATAATTACAGAAGACAGAACACAACGAGCACAGCTCTACTCCTGTAGTTACAAACAGTATTTACACTCTTGGTGCGCGTCCGCTACCACTAAACGGGCATCCTATGACAAAAGACAAGTGCCAGGGTTTACTTTTGGGAAATAAACTAAAAATAACACCAACAACAACATACTACACACCTCTCCCGAGGCTAACATAAACAGAACACTAAAGCCGCATGCATGGTTGATGAATATAAAACCTGCATTTAAGATCTAGAGTGCCATTTAGACACTGCGTCACTTACGTCTGCCCAGTCGTCGAGTATGCACAACTTGAGTGAATTATATTGTTCCATAATGTGTTAAATCAGTGTAGATCATTCAGGGCAAAGAATGGTGCATGTCATACGGAGGAGGATGAGGTATGAGGCAAAAACTTATAAGAGAGAAACACAATAAGTTAGCTCCTGACACTTCACCTATCAAACTCCATTTCGTCTCTTGGTTCAGCCACGGCCATGATCCGGCCCTTACTTTCGGTGTATCATCGCACACCCACGTCCTGGCCTCTTCTGACTCTCTAGCCAGCTCTCATTCCCGTTTCCTCCCCATATCCCCAAAATGAAGGAACAAGAAACGTCTTTAGCTCAACAATTCTTAATGGCTAAAGTGATAAGATTAATACTTGCTTGCATGATGCAACATAACATTACATGGAAGCTTGATTCTTGTCCGCTAATTGCGGTTCGGTCTCTGTTCAGTCTCTGATAAGCACATGAAAGCTTGACAATTTTAGCATACCTGTCATTATAATTGATCTTGGAAGTAAGGGGCATAAGCAACAAGGAAAAGCTAAAATATCTAAGGCTTGCATCAATGGAAGAGTGAAGAGGTAGGGAAAGTCATGGACAAGACGTATAAGGCATAACACAAAACGTTGATAAGGACATTCTTGATAAAACTACTTAACTGACTCACGAAATCGTAATGACACGATTGCAAACAAACCATACCCCGGCCGGGATTGAACCCGCGGTCAGAGAGTCTCAAAACTCCAGACCGTCGCGTTAGCCACTAGACCAGCTAGCCACAATAAGATTCGTCCAACTAGGTATATTTCTACACCATAGGAAGGTTAGCACAGGCACCACTGTGACCACAAAACTACTCAAACAAGAAGGCGAAGATGAGATCTGAACACCTAGATAAACCACAGGGATGCTAGGAAACATCAGTATAATGTGAAGCTCGTCACTAAGTGCAATGAGCTAGGCGAGGAACTAGTGCAACTCAGTTCCATACTAGGGTTCTAAATACGATATGATATAACCCAAAAGAATCAAGTACGTAAGTTGACTCATGACGGGGCCAAGTGGAAGCCTGCTTCTGAAAATACAGTCCAGTTAGTACACGTACACGTACACACACACACACACACACACACCCGGTTCGAATCCCAGACAAAGACAATAATTAACCAATATTAAGGCGATTCCCAAAATTTAGGTGACTAAGTACAGACACAAAAAATAACTAATTCAAATATAATTACGAAATATTCATATAGTCACGGTTGTCCGGGAAACATTGCCAAGAGACATTATTAAAACCAGCAGGTAGTGCAACTGTGGGTGAGCAGTAGAGGAGGGAATGCTCACCACAGTACACACCAAAATATTTCGTCTGTTAGAGTTGACTGCACATAAACCATTAAGGTCGCAAATCACACGTACACTAATATCAAGATTATCTGGTCGTCTGGACCACACTAGCAGGCCAGCTAGAGGCTTTAGAGCCTAGATATATAATACAGATCTTCTTGTCAAGACTCTAGCGGCACCAAAAGAATTCAAATCATTGAGATATAAAAGACTTGGCTGTCAAGAACACACTGACGTGCACGCAATATATGAAAAAAGCTAAACCCATAAGGATCCTACAGGACCTATGGAAAGGGAGGTAATCAAGACTGATCCAAAGAAAGGGGAGAGCAAGTCTAATTCCTTGAATCACCCAGCACCAGCATCAAGGCACCCCTTTGAAGGGAATACATTTTCGAACACGTTGAATAAATACCTGCCAATCAGCCCCCTCCCCTCCCTCTAATACTTACATCCTACAGCATTGTGACAATGAATTATGAAGTACTTAATCAAATATAGGGGCACAGACATTATTCATTTAATATTTCCATGATTTATATTAGGATTGCAGTTGCAATAATCCTTTTCAGTTCCCTCATTAAATTTGTGAGGCTAACGTTTTTAAAGGCTACTCTGATATATAACTAATGTGAGCCTTCATAATTCCACAATAAAACATATGTATTGCAGCCATTCAAATTATGATTTGTATTTTAATAATATCCGAACGCCCGTATTGAATATGTTTATAGAAAAATATTACTGCTATTATTACTGAGAAATTAATATTACTATTACTACTAATATTGCTATTACTACTCCCCTGCTTGGACAACCTCAGTTAGAGACAACGTTTACACAAGACAATCCATAGATTAAGTGTTTGCGTGTGTGTGGTGTTCAAGATAATATGAAAAACCGAGTGGGGACCCTTGTTCCTAGGGGCAAAATCAGCAAATTAATTAAAACGGCAGTTCACACTTAATGTGAACAAAATAAAACCAATGCTTAAAGTTTGAAGCCTATAGAAAAAGGCATTCTCCAGTTATTGCACAGAAAATAATAATCATAATTTTTTCTCTTATGCTAATAAATTGGCAATTTTTTACGGATAGATAGATATAGATAGATAGATAGATAGATAGATAGATAGATAGATAGATAGATAGATAGAGAGAGAGAGAGAGAGAGAGAGAGAGAGAGAGAGAGAATTTACTCATTGTATACCCAACAACAGTCAACCTCTGACCACAGACTTGCTAGTGAAGGCAGCATGGATAACTAGCATGTCGCTTATGTAGGTAGTATGAAAAACCTGAAAACTAAATAGAATGGGTACAAACAGCACACACAAAAGTTTTCAGCTATTTTCACGTAACAGAAATTCATTTAACTCCTTTTAATGACACGATACGTACGTGCGTTTTCAAAAATAAAAAGGAGTGCGTTCTGCATGAAGTACAGAGAGATAAGCTGTTTCCCTAAGGTAAACACCTCAAATGTTAACTATATGAATTTAAAGGTTCAACTGTAAAAAAGTGACATGTTATATGATGACTTAACCTAAGATATCCTTATACATAAAAAAATATGTAACTAGTGTATCTGCCTACATGTGTGTCTGCCATTCAGCCCTAGTTAGGTATCCTCCGACGGGGTTAGTGGGTGCTGATTTTTTTCTTCAAACTTTTCGCTTATAACTTGAGAATGCCTCCTCGGATCGCCTTCAGTTGCTCAACGCTGGAGTACTGTAACTACGGAAGAGTTCACGTAACTAATGAAATGTGCGAGTGATAACCTGAGAATGCCTCTCCTGATAGGCTTCAAACTTTCAATCCTGGTCTATCCTACTTCGTAGATGGTTGTGATTATAACTAGCGTGTAAGTGCCAATCTGCCAAAAACAGTGGGTAGATTTTTTTTATATCTTGACTGACATATTTGAATGGCTTCAGTCGTTAATGGCTGATCCATCTTATGAGATGGATAGTGTCCGACAAGTTTAAGCTGTGTAGGTGTAAATGTGCCAGTATACTAACAGTTATAAAACTGGATTATTATTATTATTATAATCAAAAAGAAGCGCTAAGCCACAAGGGCTATACAGCTATAAAACTGGAATCATTGGATTCTGTGCAATGAAGAATACATCTGGTCAACTTCACTCTTTTAACTCTGGTATGTTTTGTCCAGTGGAAGGTTCTCATTGTTACTGAGCTGTGGAAGTTCCAATTTACCAGTTTTATAAAATAAACTGTGATGCTGAACTTCATTCTAACTGGAGAATGCTATTCCGATCGTCATCAAGCCGCTAACGCTGATGCATTTTATGAGAAGGATGAAACCTTATAAATTAAAACTGTGTAGGTGAAAATTCCCAATATATTAGCACAGTTAAAAATTTGGAATTATTTCTGACTGTTTACTTAGGAAGTTTTCTCACAATTTTTAGCCATTTCCCTGATAAAAATTCTATTTATTGGCGTTCATGTTATAATTTTAATTGTAAAATGACAGGACTTAAGAAATTTGACTCGAACCATGTTCTAGGCAATCCACATCAAATTTGCCAGGATGGCTTTATTTCGACATTATGAACACTTTTTTACGCCAGACTATGGAAATCGCACGTCAGGCATCGCCGAGTGATTGTCTTGTATTATATATAGTTTTGACTTTGTTCATAATAAACATAAAGAACATAAAAAAGGTGCACTGCAGCAGGCCTGTTGGCCCATACTAGGCAGGTCCTTTACAATCCTTTCCACTAACAAAATATTTGAACAACCCAATTTTCAATGCTACCCAAGAAATAAGTTTTGATGATTCTATTTACTCATGCAAGTCTCACTCAAATCCAACCCCTCTCACTCATGTATTTCAGCTTAAATATATTTTATCATACTCACACGTATACGAAAATTAGAAGTATAACGATACCGACAATACGGTTGAAAGGACAGAAGTACATATTCTTAGGACATGCTTATGGGATACCTTTCGATTTCGGTCCCAGGACCGAAATGTATCCTTTCATTCACACACGTATATATGCAAATACGAATACATTCATACATGCATACTTAGGTCCAAAGATCTGCAACCTGACTAGTACCAAAACTGATGGGAATGCACTATGATTACGACACGAAATCTTAAGAGGAATTGATAGGGCAAATAGGGGTAGATTTTACTGAATTAAGAGGACCACGGTCAAGGGGCTTTAGAAGGAAGCTACGCATGTAGAGCAATATTTTACTCTCAGGGTGGTTGAAAAGCAGAATGACTTGAGTGGTGGAAGCAATTTCATCATACAGGCCAGAAGTCAGTGATGACGATCGAAGTAGTCTAGGAGGCAGGCCCAGGAGCGGAGTCTCGAACCCCGCAAATACAACTCGGTGAGAACATACACATACAAACAAACATGTATACGCACATGCATAAGCACATATAATTGTAAACGTTTACAAAGTCAAGGACCCACCAGTAAAGGCCCTGTAAATAATTATCCATCACTCTGTCAAATGATGTGAAGGTTTGACGCTCTATATATCACTCATCTTAAACTACACTTACAACTAACTGATGTGAAGGTTTGACGCTCTATATATCACTCATCTTAAACTACACTTACAACTAACTGATGTGAAGGTTTGACGCTCTATATATCACTCATCTTAAACTACACTTACAACTAACTGATGTGAAGGTTTGACGCTCTATATATCACTCATCTTAAACTACACTTACAACTAACTGATGTGAAGGTTTGACGCACCTTATATCACCACTTATAACTAACCCTGTGACGCTGTGATGACGCAACATAATTATAGTTACTTAATGAAACATCACATTTTTTAACAGAATATATATATATTAAATGTTCGCTACACAAATGGCTGTATTATTTAATTATTATTAAATTCATAGAGAAGCGCTACACCTATAGTGTATTATACAACACCTGAAGAATTGATGATTATCAAGTTTAATCCAAGGAAAGGGCGGGTAGCTCCAAATCCTTAGATCAAGAACCCTTGAATCCCTTGAATGGATTATAGATATAAACGGTAACATATTCTGATGACTTAACCCAGAATATTCCTGCTAAACACAAACTACTCACTTTTTCCACTTAATGTCCCAGTGAAGGACTCTTGATCCAAGGAATTGGCGCTACCCTCCCTTATTTTAGATTGAAACTTATGACCTCCTATTTCCCAGATGCTAAAAAACTCCTACGGGTTTGATGCGTCCCCGTGAATGTAATATATTAAAAAATAAGCGCTAAACCTACATGGGCTATAGAGTGATGTCACAATAATAGTGTTAACGTTAACTATTATTTGTCATATACGTTATTATTATATATTCATGGGAAAGGACTAAATCGAAGGAAAGGTAACTAAAGGTAACTCCAAATCTTTGATTCAAGAATCTTCTACCACAACCACGCAGGCACCTCCTCGGAATGTAATTGTTCTCTTAAATCCTAGCCTTTCCGCCTCATGGCAAAGATTCTTCGTTTTCGTCTTTCAAAATGATCGCGGATTTGACACTGTTGTATCCAACAGCACAAAAAGAAACACATGAACCATCGTTGAGGTTCAGAAACATGAAATATCACATTCATACGCGGTATGTGCATGGTTGTTAATGCAGCTTCACGTTTAATATGACTGACAAGACAAATCAGTAACCCGAGATGTCACATGAAAAACCTTGCTACAAGTAATGTCTATGAGAATGCGGTGAAAATGGATGTGGTAATATTGAATAGTGCGGTTATTTGTTTATTAATTAATTTAAATTTCAAAACACATTTCACGTCATTTTAAGTAACCGAAGAAACTAATTTGCAGTAAAATACTACATTATATATTAATTTAAGGAACGAAATAATTTCATTAAAAATTTAAGCTCTGCCCCTCATGACTTATCCACGACGAAACTTTACCCATACTCCTGTGGCTTGGTAGGCAACGTTCTCGCCTTACACACTAAGTGTCCATGGTTCGATCCCCGGCCAGGTGGAAACATCGGGCGTGTTTCCTTATACCTGCTGTCCCGGTTCACACAGCAAGTACCTGGGTGTCAGTCGACTGGTGTGGATCACATCCTGTGGGTCAAGACTGAAGTACACCAATGGAATAAGACAGAAAGCTCTCGATGACGCACTGACTTTCTAAGGTTATCCTGGGTGGTCAACCCTCCGGGGATAAAAATCCAAAAATCTTATTTTATCTTACTCAGTAAGATTATTTTACGAAACATGTTTTGATTACTAAATGGGATGGAAAATTTAGCTTGGCAAGCCAGTGGATACTTAACGAATATATAGTCCCGGTAACCGAACAGTTCCTTAATTAATGACTGATACCCAGCACAGATGTACCTACAGTTGCTTAATCATAGCGGGTCATTTTCTTACCAACTGCGTCAGGAGTCACTTTGTTTTTTCCTGCATTTTATTTGATCACAATATAAAATACAGCGAGTCATAGCTCTAGTGTTATTTCCTGTCTTTACGTTAGTGTTTAGGCTGAGTGCGACCTTAGCAACTCTCATGCAGTCGGTAGGTCTTAAAACTAACAAATATTATGTCAGGGTATATACACCACGAGGTATACATCTGATTGGATTGAAGTATCCTTGATGCTAATATCTAATGTGTCTGCGTCCTTTACTGAGCTAATTCAAGTATGATTTTATTTTCCAGTTTTATACATCCCCACCAATTAAATTAAAAGAAACTATTAAACACAAAAATAACCCGCATTTAGGAGACTGAAACTTACGACGATATTTCGGTCCGACTTGGACCATTAACAAGTCACAGTGTATATTCCAAACACTGTATTGTGACTTTTTATTCTTCACTATTAAACATAATCATTATTTACAAACTGGACTTAGACTGTTGGTAGGCACAATTTCTTAGTGCTAAGTGTATCTCCGTCATCCTATTTTAGCTTCCTCAAGTTATTTAGCGCCTCTATGAGAGGTAGCCACTGCAAATATGAACCTTTGTTACTTTATCTCCATGATTAATAACAAAAAGGCACAATACCGTGACTGGAACGATACACAAATAACCCGCACATAAAAGAGAGAAGCTTACGACGACGTTTCGGTCCGACTTGGACCATTGACAAAGTCACTTTGTCAATGGTCCAAGTCGGACCGAAACGTCGTCGTAAGCTTCTCTCTTTTATGTGCGGGTTATTTGTGTATCTCCATGATTATATTATAGCTTCTTCAGTTTATTTAATACCTCTGTAACAAAAGAAAACTATGCAAATATGAACCTGTACATATACATATACTGAGCATGCCTTTATAAAAGCATATTATCATTAATATTACTTTCATTATCATTTATGAAGAAGCGCCTAACCTGTATGTCATTCAGCGCCTTATAAACCTTTTGTTTAAATAAAACAAATATTCACAATAAATCTTTTGTCAAGTTACTCATGATTTAAAGAATTGGGGCGACCCCTCCTTTTCCTAGGATCAAACCTGATTGCCTCCTGGTCACCAGGTGCTAAATGATCCCTTCAGGCTTAAAGCTTCCCCATCATTATAAAAAAAATTTATAATGTTGAGAACCCTCGTTCTTACATTTAGCAGCGTGTCAAAAATAACCACGATTATATTATTATTTTATTATTTTCGAAAGTGTGCGCTAAACCCGTATGGCTATTATTGCACAGGTCACGATGAACTAAGCGGGATAAATATTAATTACAGCTGTAATCGTGTGTGACAAGCAATTTTAAATTATACCATTATTTTATCATCAAAACATGCAACACATTTTTTCAATATGTAAAATAGCTGTATTATTAACATTATATTAAAAACCAGGTGCCAAACTTTTAAGAATATTCGTAAATCTTACACGTTCCATACACACTTGCTTTTTCTGTCTACATGCCCGCACGGTTTCCAATATATATTTAATTCACTTATACAAGGTATAAGAAATGTACACCATAAGAAATGTACACCACAATGTATATAAAATGACCATTTATTTTAGATTCTATTTAAGGGATTAAAACATTACTGGTATTAACATATAGATGAAATGCGGCTGGGGATGACTTACTGCCGACAACTTTTCGCTCTGTCTATAGCTTTATCGTCATGACTTCATACAGCGAACGGTGCCAAAAGAAGCCTGTTCTGTAACTTGTGTCTTCAAATGCGAACTTATTGGTCATTGTGCCGCCGATAGGCCTTAAACCTAAATACTTTTACTGTACGTCCGACCACCTAAATTTTGCACAAAGAAAGAGAAGGGAAAGATGCGAAAGCCGCTTTGGAATCATACTCCGGCGTACTCTCCGTCAATAGCTATTTATCGCTGCATCCTCCGTTTTCTATTGATGTGTTTCAGTAGTGTATCTCACACAGATCTTTACCGCTGTCACTGCCTTGCTACCCAGTGATTTTTAGCATGGCAATTTATGGTAACATTATATTATTGGTGTTATTATTATTATTATTATTATTATTATCACGGGAAGCGCTAAACTCATTAGGGATTATACAGCGCCTGTGAAATGAGGAATAATCTGATTTGATTCAAAGAAAGGGATGGCAGCTACACTCCTTCGCTCAAAAGCCGTTCACCAGCATTATACCACCAACATAGCTCGTTAATTTACAAAGTTTTTATTATATACCATATTATTAACACTAAAACGATTTAGCCTATTTGATGTTATTACGATTATTATTATTAATACAGATACTGTCTCACCCCTAAGGGTCAGACAGTGTTAACAAAGACAGTTCTTTCCTAATAGGAAGAGTGGAAACTTCTTCCAATTTTAAATTCCAATTTATGACTTACTAATAAATAAACCTAATTATTGTGATAAAAAAAATAGAAAAAATGTACTTCAGTAGGCAGAAAGACTGCACAGAAGAGGTTGAAAGACCGCGAATCCCTGAGAAGTAACACAAACAGGGGTCCTTCTTACTACAAATTCATTTTGTGTTCTGGATACTCATTAGGGTATCACTTTCTTAAGACACATTACTAGGCCGTGATCCTTAATTTTGGTAAGCAATGTTTAAACACAAGCGCTCACCTACGTTATATTTCTACCCTGCAGTAACATCTCATAAATATATTCAAATTGAATTAATATACTTCGAGCGATTTTACCCAAGAAATTTTATAGTTAAAAATTTCTTTTAACATTTAATATTTTTTTTGTGACAGTTAATGTATACATTAAATTAAGGCTTTGAATTAGTCGACTCAAATATTAAGAGCCATTATTTAGCTCTCTCGCGGATTTCCACTACATTTAAACTAACCTCCAAATAACCTACCTAGGAAACCTAATTCTGTCAACAAGACATAGAACGTAAGTCATAACTTAGATTTATGTAAAATTTATTTACCATAGATTTAAGTAATACTCTGTATTTTAAAATATAACCACTAGTAAGTATGCCCCTACCAGAATCTAACATTATTATTA